>NC_060119.1:51229737-51586097 GCF_021461395.2 Schistocerca americana | reverse complement strand
TCTCCTTCTAAATCGCGTAACGTTACAATGGAAACGACAGGATTTTCTTTTGGGATACGACTGTCCTCTTTCCGATGCACAATTCCTTCTTTACTGCATCCGTCGCTCACTCACATTGACGAAGTAGCACCTAAATTGAGTCGCTTTGAAATACTATGGGTTCTCTGACATCTCCTTCTAAACCGAGTAACGTTTCTATGGAATCGACAGGATTTTCATTTAGGATCCGACAATCTGCTTTCCTATGCACTGTTCCTTCCTTACTGCGTGCCTCGCTCCCTCACATTCACGAATTAACACTGAAATTGCGTCGCTATGAAGTACTATGGGTTCTATGGCTTCTCCTTCTAAATCGAAAAACGTTTCTATCGAACCGACAGGATTTTCTTTTGGAATGCGGCTATTTCCTTTCCGATGCACTATTCCTTATTTACTGCATCCCTCGCTCCCTCACATATACGAGTTAACACAGAAATTGCGTCGCTATGAAATGCTATGGGTTGTATGACATATCCTTCTAGATCATGTAACATTTCAATGGAAACGACAGGATATTCTTTGGGGATACGAGTATATCCTTTCCGATGCACTATTCCTTCTTTATTCCATCCCAGACTCCCTCACATTGACGCATTAACACAGAAATTACATCGGTATGAAATACTATGGGTTCTATGACTTCTCCTTCTAAATCGAGTAACGTTACTATGGAAACGCCGGGAGTCTCTTTTGGGATACGACTATCTTCTTTCCGATGCACAATTCCTTCTTTACTGCATTATTCGCTCCCTCACATTGCCGAATTAACACCTAAATTGCGTCGCTATGAAATACTATGGGTTCTCTGACATCTCCTTCTAAACCGAGTGACGTTCCTATAGAAGCGACAGGATTTTCATTTGAGATACGACTATTTGCTTTCCGATGCACTATTTCTTCTTTACTGCATCTCTCGCTCCCTCACATTGATGAATTAACACTGAAATTGCGTCGCTATGACATACTATGGGTTCTATGACATCTCCTTCTAAATCGAGAAACGTTCCTATAAAAACGTAATGATTTTCTTTAGGAATGAGAGTACCTCCTTTCCGATGCAATATTTCTTATTTACTGCATCCCTCGGGCCCTCATATTGACGAATTAACACTGAAATTGCGTCGCTATGAAATACTATGGATTCTATGACATCTCCTTCTAAATCGAAAAGCGTTTCAATGGAAACGACACGATTTTCTTTTGGGAAGCGACTATTTCCTTTCCGATGCACTATTCCTTCTTTTCTGCATCCCTCGCTCCCTCTCATTCATGGATTAACACAGAAATTGCGGCGCTATGAAATACTATGTGTTCCATAACGTCTCCTTCTAAATCGAGTAACGTTTCTATGGAAACGACGGGATTTTCTTTTGGGATACGACTATCTCCTTTGCGATGCACTATTCCTTCTTTCCTGCAACCCTCGGTCCCCCACATTGACGAATTAACACAGAAATTGCGTCGCTGTGAAATGCTATGGTTTTTATGACTTATCCTTCTAAATCGAGTCACGTTTATATGTAAGCGACAGGATTTTCTTTTGGGATACGACTATCATCTTTCCGATGCACTATTCCTTGATTACTGTTTCACTCGCTCCCTCACATTGACGAAGTAACGCAGAAATTGCGTCGCTATGAAATTCTATGTGTTCTACGACATCTCCTTCTAATTCGACTTACGTTTCTATGGAAACGACAGGATTTTCTTATGGGATACGAGTATCTCCTTTCCGAAGCACTATTCCTTCTCTCCTGCATCTCTCGCTCCCTCACACTGACGAATCAACACAGAAATTGCGTCGCTATGAGATACTATGGGATCTATGTCATATCCTTCTAAAACGAGTAACGTTACTATGGAAACGACAGGATTTTCTTTTGGGATACGAGTATCTTCTTTCCGATGCACTAATCCTTCATTACTGCACTCCTGGCGCCCTCACATTGACGAATTATCACAGAAATTGTGTCGCTAAGAAATACAATGTGTTCTATGACATCTCCTTCTGATTCGAGTAACGTTTCTGTGGAAACGACAGGATATTCTTTTGGGATACGAGTATATCCTTTCCGATGCACTATTCCCTCTTTACTGCATCCCTCGCTCCCTCACATTGACGAATTAACACAGAAATTGCTTCGCTTTGAAATACTATGGTTTCTATGGCTTCTCCATCTAAATCAAATAACGTTTCCATAGACACGAAAAGATTTTCTTTTGGGATACAACTGTCGATTTACCGATGCACTATATCATCGTAACTGCATTCCTCGCTCCTTCACATTGACGAATTAACACAGAATTTTCGGCGCTATGAAATACAACAGGTTCTATGACATCTCCTTTCAAATCGATTAACGTATCTATGTTAACGACAGGATGTTCTTTTGAGATACGACTATGTCCTTTCCGATGCACTATTCCTTCTTTACCGCATACCTCGCTCCCTCACAATGATGAATTAACACAGAAATTACGTCGGTATGAAATACAACAGGTTCTATGACTTCTCCTTCTAAATCGAGTAACGTTACTATGGAAACGATAGGAGTTTCTTTTGGGATACGACTGTCTTCTTTCCGATGCACAATTCCTTCTTTACTGCATCCTTCGCTCCCTCACATTGCCGAATTAACACCTAAATTGCGTCTCTATGAGATACTATGGGTTCTCTGACATCTCCTTCTAAACCGAGTAACGTTTCTATGGAAACGACAGGATATTCCTTTGGGATACGAGTATATCCTTTCCGATGCGCTATTCCTTCTTTACTGCATCCCTCACTCCCTCACATTGACCCATTAACACAGAAATTGCGTCGCTATGAAATACTATGGGTTCCGTGACTTTTGCTTCTAAATCGAGTAACGTTTCCATGAAAACGACAGGATTTCCTTTTGGGGTAAGACTACCTCCTTTCCGATGCACAATTCCATCTTTACTGCATACCTCGCTCCCTCACATTGACGAATTAACATAGAAATTGCTTCGTTTTGAAATACTATGGGTTCTATGACTTCTCCATCTAAATCGAATAACGTTTCTATAGACACGACAAGATTTTATTTTCGGATACGACTGTCGCTTTTCCGATGCACTATATCATCGTAACTGCATTCCTCGCTCCCTCACATTTACGAATTAACACAGAAATTGCGTCGCTATGAAATACAACCGGTTCTATGACATCTCCTTCTAAATCGAGTAACGTATCTATGTTAACGACAGGATTTTCTATTGGGATACGACTATCTCCTTTCCGATGCACTATTCCTTTTTTACTGCATCCCTCGCTGCTAGATTTTTGTGGCGGCGTTCGTAGCGACAAACAATTCGCTGTAGAAACGGCTTACGAAGTCACCGCCACACTTTTAATAGCGGGCCGACCGGTCCGCTGGAACAGTGAACAGAAAGATGAAAACCCAGACACTCTGATTAAATAAAAGTCGGTACTTATCTTTATTAACGAAGATACAGAAACACAGTAGTGAACTCCGTGTCTACAGAAATCTGTCTAGTTTGAGTCGGAGCGGCTAGGTCAGCGTCGGCTGACGACAAACAACAACTCTGCTGCGATGAACACACAACTGACTAGCGAGTACATAATTCGGTGGCGAGTATACAACTGAGCGGCGAATACAGACCTGTCCTAGCGCTCGCGACTCCAGCGCTTAAGAAGCCAGATGCCAGCGGTTGCGCGCGCAGACTTGTGGCGATTTCCTGTACCGCTAGCGCTACTTATGCGGTCGGCGTCCGGACTTTGATGCTGCCAAACTTTTGGCAGCGGGCTCAGTTGGCATTACTGGCTAGGATATAACACCCACAATGATGAACTAACACAGAAATTGCGTCGGTATGAAATAATATGGGTTCTATGACTACTCCTTCTAAATCGAGTTACGTTACTATTGAAACGGCAGGATTTTGTTTAGGGATACGACTATCTCTTATCCGATTCAGTACTCCTTCTTTACTGCATACCTCAATACCTCACATTGACGAATTAACACAGAAATTGCGGGGATATGAAATACTATGGGTTCTATGACATCTTCTTCTACATCGAGTACCGTTTCAATGGAAACGACAGCAAATTCTTATGGGATGCGTGTATCTACTTTCCGATGCACTATTCCTAATTTACTGCATACCTCACTCCCTCACATTGACGAAATAACACAGAAATTGCGTCGCTATGATATACTATGGGTTGTATGACATCTTCTAAATCGAGTAACGTTTCTATGGAAACGACAGGATTTTCATTTGGGATACGACTATCTCCTTTCAGATGCACTATTCCATCTTTACTGCATCCCTCGCTCCCTCACATTGACGATTTAACACAGAAATCGTGTCGCTATGAAATACTATGGGTTCTATGACATCTCCTTCTAAATCGAGTAACGTTTCTATGGAAACACAGTTTTTTTTTTGGGGATACGAGTATCTGCTTTCCGATGCGCTAGTAATACAATGTTGCATCCCTCACTCCCTCACATTAAAGCATTAACACAAAAATTGCGTCGCTATGAAATACTATGTGTTCCGTGACTTTTGCTTCTAAATCGAGTAACGTTTCCATGGAAACGACAGGATTTCCTTTTGGGGTAAGACTACCTCCTTTCCGATGAACAATTCCGTCTTTACTGCATCCCTCGCTCCCTCACATTGACGAATTAGTACAGAAATTGCGTCGCTATGATATACCATGGGTTCTATGACATCTCCATCTAAATCGGGTAATGTTTCTATGGAAACGATAGGATTTTCTTTCGGGATACGAGTATCTCCTTTCCGATGCGCTATTCATTCTTTACTGCATCCCTCGCTCTCTCACATTGACGAATTAACACAGAAATTGCTTCGCTTTGAAATACTATGGTTTCTATGACTTCTCCATCTAAATCGAATAACGTTTCTATAGACACGAAAATATTTTCTTTTGGGATACGACTGTCTCCTTTCCGATGCACTATATCATCTTAACTGCATCCCTCGCTCCCTCACATTGGCGAATAAACACAGAAATTGCGTCGCTATGAAATACTATGGGTTATATGACATCTCCTTCTAATTCGAGTAACGTTTAAATGGAAACGAAAGGATTTTCTTTTAGGATACAGGTATCTCCTTTCCGATGCACTAATCCTTCATTACTGCACACCTGGCACCCTCACATTGACGAATTATTGCAGAAATTGCGTCGCTATGAAATACAATCAGTTCTCTGACATTACCTTCTAAATCGAGTAACGTATCAATGGAAACGACAGGATTTCCTTTTGGGATACGAGTATCTCCTCTCCGATGCACTATTCCTTCTTTACTGCATCCCTCAATCCCTCACATTGACGCATTAACAGAGAAATTGCGTCGCTATGAAATACTATGGGATCCATGACTTCTGCTTCTAAATCGGTTAACGTTTCTATGGAAACGACAGGATTTTCTTTTGGGATACGAATTTCTCCTCTGCGATGCACTATTCGTTCTTTACGGCATCCCTCGCTCCCTCACATTGACGAATTAACACAGAAATTGCGTCGCTATGAAATACTATGGGTTCTATAACCTCGCCATCTAAATCGAGTAACGTTCCTATGGAAACGAAAGGATTTTCTTTTGGAATACGAGTATCGCCTTTCCTATGCACTATTCCTTATTTACTGCATTCCTCGGTCCCTCACATTGACGAATTATCACAGAAATTGCGTCGCTATGAAATACAATGGGCTCTATGATATCTCCTTTAAAATCGAGAAACGTTTCTATGGAAACGAGTGGTTTTTCCATTGGGATACGACTATCTCCTTTCCGATGCACTAATCATTCTTTATCTGCACTCCTGGGGCCCTCACATTGACGAATTAACACAGAAATTGCGTCGCTATGAAATACTATGTGTTGTATGACACATCCTTCTAAATCAAGTAACGTTTCTATGGAAACGACAGGATTTTCTTTTGGGATACGACTATCTCCATTCCGATGCGCTATTCCTTCTTTGCTGCATCCCTCACTCCATCACATTGACGAATTAACACAGAAATTGCATCGCTATGACATACTATGGGTTGTATGACATAATTATCTAAATCGAGTAACGTTTCTATGGAAACGACAGGATACTCTTTTGGGACACGAGTATCTCCTTTCCGATGCACTATTCCTTCTTTACTGCATCCCTCACTCCCTCACATTGACGCATTAACACAGAAATTGCGTCGCTATGAAATACTATGGGTTCCGTGACTTCTGCTTCTAAATCGAGTAACGTATCAATGGAAACGAGAGGATTTCCTTTTCTGGTAAGACAACCTCCTTTCCGATGCACTATTCGTTCTTTACTGCATCCTTCGCTCCCTCACATTGACGAATTAAAACAGAAATTGCGTCGCTATGATATACTATGGGTTCTATGACATCTCCTTCTAAATCGAGTAATGTTTCTATGGAAACGATAGGATTTTCTTTCGGGATACGAGTATCTCTTTTCCGATGCACTGTTCATTCTTTACTTCGTTCCTCGCTCCCTCACATTGACGAATTAACACAGAAATTGCTTCGCTTTGAAATACTACGGGTTCTATGATTTCTCCATCTAAATCGAGTTACGTTTCTATAGATACGACAAAATTTTCTTTTGGGATACGACTGTCTCCTTTCCGATGCACTATATCATCTTAACTGCATCCCTCGCTCCCTCACATTGGCGAATAAACACAGAAATTGCGTCGCTATGAAATACAACGAGTTCTATGACATCTCCTTCTAAATCGAGTAACGTATCTATGGTAACGACAGGATTTTCTTTTGGGATACGACTATATACTTTCCGATGCACTATTCATTCTTTACTGCGTCCCTCGCTCCCTCACATTGTTGAATAAACACAAAAATTGCGTCGCTATGAAATACTATCCCTTCTATGACTTCTCCTTCTAATTCGAGTAACGTTTCTATGGAAACGACAGGATTTTCTTTTGGGATACGTCTAACTTCTTTCCGATGCACAATTCCTTTTTTACTGCATCCGTGGCTCCCTCACATTGACGAATTAACATTGAAATTGCGTCGCTATGAAATACTATGAGTAATATGACCTCTCCTTCGAAATCGAGTAACGTTCCTATGGAAACGATATGATTTTCTTTTGGAATGAGAGCATCTCCTTTCCGATGCACTATTCCTTATTTACTGCACCCCTCGGTCCCTCACATTGACGAATTAACACAGAAGTTGTGTGGCTATGCAATACCATGGGTTCTATGACTTCTCCTTCTAATTCGAGTAACGTTTCTTTAGAAACGACAGGATTTTCTTTTGGGATACGACTGTCTCCTTTCCGATGCACTATTCCTTCTTTACTGCTTTCGTCGCTCCTGCCCATTGACGAATTAACATAGAAATTGCGTCGCTATGAAATACAACAGTTTCTATGACATCTCCTTCTAAATCGAGTAACGTATCTATGGAAACGACAGGATTTTCTCTAGGGATACGACTATCTCCTTTCCGATTCACTGTTCCTTCTTTACTGCATCCCTAGCTCCCTCACAATGACGAATTAACACAGGAATTGCGTCGCTATGAAATACTATGGGTTCTATGTCATCTCCTTCTAAATCAAAAAACGTTTCTATGGAGACGACAGGATTTTCTTTTGGGATGCGACTATTTCCTTTCCGATGCACTATTCCTTCTTTACTGCATCGCTCGCTCCCTCACATTGGCGGTTTAACACAGAAATGACGTCGCTATGAAATGCCATGGGTTCTATGACATCTCCTTCTAAATCGAAAAACGTTTCTATGGAAACGACAGGATTTTCTTATGGGCTACGACTATTTCCTTTCCGATGCACTACTCCTTCTTTACTGCATCCCTCGCTCCCTCACATTGACGGATTAACACAGAAATTGCGGCGCTATGAAATACTATTTTTTCTATAACATGTCCTTCTAACTCGAGTATCGTGTCTGTGGAAACGACGGGATTTTCTTTTGGGATTCGACTATCTCCATTTTGATGCACTATTCCTTCTTTATTGCATCCCTCGCTCCCTCACAGTGACGAATTAACACTGAAAATTGCTGGGCTATGAAATACTATGGGTTGTACTACATCTCTTTATATCGTGTAACTTTTCTATGGAAAGGGCACGATTTTCTTTTGGGATACGAGTATCTCCTTTCCGATGCACTGTTCCTTCTTTACAGCATCCCTCGCTCCCTCCCATTTACGAATTAAGATAGAAATTTGCTCGCTGTGAAATACTATGGGTTATATGACATCTCCTTCTAATTCGAGTAACGTTTCTATGGAAACGACAGGATTTTCTTTTGGGATTTGACTATCTCCTTTCCGATACACTGTTCCCTCTTTACTGCATCCCTCGCTCCCTCACATTCACGAATTAACACAGAAATTGCGGCGATATGAAATACTATAGGATCTATGACATCTCATTCTAAATCGGGTAACGTTACAATGGAAACGACTGGATATTCTTTTGGGATACGACTATCTCGTTTGCGATGCACTATTCCTTCATTACTGCAACCCTCGGTCCCTCAGATTGACGAAATAATACAGAAATTGCGTCCTATGAAATACTATGGGTTGTATGGCTTATCCTTCTAAATCGAGTCACGTTTCTATGGAAACGACAGGATTTTCTTTTGGGATACGACTATCGTCTTTTCGATGCACTATTCCTTGATTACTGTTTCACTCGCTCCCTCACATTGACGAATTAACACAGAAATTGCGTCGCTATGAAATTCCATGGGTCCTATGACATCTCCTTCTAAATCAAAAACGTTTCTATGGAAACGACAGGATTTTCTTTTGGGATGCGACTATTTCCTTTCCGATGCACTATTCCTTCTTTACTGCATCCCTCGCTCCCTCACATTGGCGGATTTACACAGAAATTGGGGCGCTATGAAAAACTATGGTATCTATGACATATCATTCTAAATCGAGTAACGTTACAATGGAAACGACTGGATATTCTTTTGGGATACGACTATCTCGTTTCCGATGCACTGTTCCTTCTTTACTGCATCCCTAGCTCCCTCACATTGACGTATTAACACAGAAATTGCGTCGTCATGAAATACTATGGGTTCTCCGACCTCTCCTTCAAAATCGAGTACGTTCCAATGGAAACGACATGAATATCTTTTGGAATGAGAGTACCTCCATTCCGTAGCACTATTCCTTATTTACTGCATCCCTCGGTCCCTCACATTGACCAATTATCACAGAAATAGTGTCGCTATGCAATACTATGGGGTCTATGACTTCTCCTTGTAATTCGAATTACGTTTCTTTAGAAACGACAGGATTTTCTTTTGGGATACGACTGTCTCCTTTCCGATGCACTATTCCTTTTTTACTGCTTTCGTCGCTCCTTCACATTTACGAATTAACACATAAATTGCGTCGCAATGAAATACAACGGGTTCTATGACATCTCCTTCTAAATCGAGTAACGTTTCTATGGAAACGACAGGATTTTCTCTTGGGATACGACTATCTCCTTTCCGATGCACAGTTCCTTCTCTACTGCATCCCTCGCTCCCTCACAATGATGAATTAACACAGAAATTTTGTCGCTATGAAATACAACGGTTTCTATGACATCTCCTTCTAAATCGAGTAACGTTTCTATGGAAACGACAGGATTTTCATTTGGGATACGACTATCTCCTTTCCAATGCACTATTCCTTCTTTACTGCAATCCTCAATCGCTCACATTGACGCATTAACAAAGAAATTGCGTCGCTATGAAATGCTATGGGTTCCATGACTTCTGCTTCTAAATCGATTAACGTTTCCGTGGAAACAACAGGATTTCCTCTTGGGATAAGGCTACCTCCTTTACGATGCACTATTCCTTCTTTACTGCATCCCTAGCTACCTCACATTGACGAATGAACACAGAAATTGCGTCGCTATGAAATACTATGGGTTGTATGACATATCCTTCTAAATCGAGTCACTTCTCTATGGAAACAGGTTTATCTTTTGGGATACGACTATCTCCTTTCCAAAGCACTATCCATTCTTTACTGCATCCCTCGCTCCCTCACATTGACGAATTAACACAGAAATTGCGTCGCTATGAAATACTATGAGTTGTATGACATAATTATCTAAATCGAGTAACGTTTCTATGGAATCGACACGATTTTCTTTTAGGATACGACTACCTCCTTTCCGATTCACTATTCCACCTTCGCTGCAACCCTCGCTCCCGCACATTGACGAATTAACACAGAAATTGCGTCGCTATGAAATACTATGGGTTGTATGACATATCCTTCTAAATCGAGTCACTTCTCTATGGGAACAGGTTTTTCTTTTGGGATACGACTATCTCCTTTCCGATGCACTATCCCTTCTTTACTGCATCCCTCGCTCCCTCACATTGACGAATTAACACAGAAATTGCGTCGCTATGAAATACAACGGGTTCTATGACATCTCCTTCTAAATCGAGTAACGTATCTATGGTAAGGACAGGATTTTCTATTGGGATACGACTATATCCTTTCCCATGCACTAATCCTTCTTTACTGCATCCCTCGCTCCCTCACATTGACGAATAAACACAGAAATTGCGGCGCTATGAAATACTATGGCTTCTATGACTTCTCCCTCTAAATCGAGTAACGTTTCTATGGAAACGACAGGATTTTCTTTTGGGATACGACTATCTTCTTTCCGATGCACACTTCCTTCTTTACTGCATCCGTCGCTCTCTCACATTGACGAATTAACACCTAAATTGCGTCGCTATGAAATACTATGGGTTCTCTGACATCTCCTTCTAAAGTGAGTAACGTTTCTATGGAAACGACAGGATTTTCATTTGGGATACGACTATCTGCTTTCCGATGCACTATTCCTTCTTTACTGCATCTCTCGCTCCCTCACATTGACGAATTAACACTGACATTGCATCGCTATGAAATACTATGGGTTCCATGTCTTCTCCTTCTAATTCGAGTAACGTTTCTTTAGAAACGACAGGATCTTCTTTTGGGATACGACTGTCTCCTTTCCAATGCACTATTCCACTTTTACTGCTTTCGTCGCTCCTTCTCTATGACGAATTAACACAGAAATTGCGACGCTATGAAATACAACGAGTTCCATGACATCTACTTCTAAATCGAGTAACGTTTCTATGGAAACGACTGGATATTCTTTTGGGATACGAATATCTCGTTTGCGATGCACTATTCCTTCATTACTGCAACCCTCGGTCCCTCAGATTGACGAAATAATACAGAAATTGCGTCCTATGAAATACTATGGGTTGTATGACTTATCCTTCTAAATCGAGTAACGTTTCTATGGAAACGACAGGATTTTCTTTTTTGTTACGACTATCGTCTTTTCGATGCACTATTCCTTGATTACTGTTTCACTCGCTCCCTCACATTGACGAATTAACACAGAAATTGCGTCGCTATGAAATACCATGGGTCCTATGACATCTCCTTCTAAATCAAAAACGTTTTTATGGAAACGACAGGATTTTCTTTTGGGATGCGACTATTTCCTTTCCGATGCACTATTCCTTCTTTACTGCATCCCTCGCTCCCTCACATTGGCGGATTAACACAGAAATTGCGGCGCTATGAAAAACTATGGTATCTATGACATATCATTCTAAATCGAGTAACGTTACAATGGAAACGACTGGATATTCTTTTGGGATACGACTATCTCGTTTGCGATGCACTGTTCCTTCTTTACTGCATCCCTCGCTCCATCACATTGACAAATTAACACAGAAATTGCGTCGCTATGAAATACTATAAGTTCTATGACTTCTCCTTCTAGATCGGGTATTGTTTCTACGGAAACGATAGGATTTTCTTTCGGGCTACGAGTATTCCCTTTCCGATGCACTATTCTTTCGTTACTGCATCCCTAGCTCCCTCACATTGACCAATTAACACAGAAATAGTGTCGCTATGTAATACTATGGGGTCTATGATTTCTCCTTGTGATTCGAGTTACGTTTCTTTAGAAACGACAAGATTTTCTTTTGGGATACGACTGTCTCCTTTCCGATGCACTATTCCTTTTTTACTGCTTTCGTCGCTCCTTCACATTTACGAATTAACACAGAAATTGCGTCGCAATGAAATACAACGGGTTCTATGACATCTCCTTCTAAATCGAGTAACGTTTCTATGGAAACGACAGGATTTTCTCTTGGGATACGACTATCTCCTTTCCGATGCACAGTTCCTTCTTTACTGCATCCCTCGCTCCCTCACAATGATGAATTAACACAGAAATTGCGTCGCTATGAAATACAACGGGTTCTATGACATCTCCTTCTAAATCGAGTAACGTTTCTATGGAAACGACAGGATTTTCTCTTGGGATACGACTATCTCCTTTGCGATGCACTATTCCTTCTTTACTGCAACCCTCGGTCCCTCACATTGACGAATTAACATACAAATTGCGTCGCGTTGAAATACTATGGGTTGTATGACATCTCCTTCTAAATCGAGGCACGTTACTATGGAAACGACAGGATTTTCTTTTGGGATACGACTGTCTTCTCTCCGATACACTATTCCTTGATTACTGTTTCACTCGCTCCTTCACATTGACGAATTAACACAGAAATTGCGTCGCTATGAAATACTATGGGTTCTATGACATCTCCTTCGAAATCGAGTAACGTTTCTATGGAAACGACAGATTGTTCTTTTCTGATACGACTGTCTCCATTTTGATGCACAATTCCTTCATTACTTCATCCCTCGCTCCCTCACATTGACGAATTAACACAGAAATTGCGTCGCTATGAAATACAAAGGGTTCTATGACATCTCCTTCTAAATCGAGTAACGTTTCTATGGAAACGACAGGATTTTCATTTGGGATACGACTATCTCCTTTCCGATGCACTATTCCTTCTTTACTGCAATCCTCAATCGCTCACATTGACGCATTAACAAAGAAATTGCGTCGCTATGAAATGCTATGGGTTCCATGACTTCTGCTTCTAAATCGATTAACGTTTCCGTGGAAACAACTGGATTTCCTTTTGGGATAAGACTACCTCCTTTACGATGCACTATTCCTTCTTTACTGCATCCCTCGCTACCTCACATTGACGAATGAACACAGAAATTGCGTCGCTGTGAAATACTATGGTTTGTATGACATATCCTTCTAAATCGAGTCACTTCTCTATGCAAACAGGTTTTTCTTTTGGGATACGACTATCTCCTTTCCGATGCACTATCCATTCTTTACTGCATCCCTCGCTCCCTCACATTGACGCATTAACACAGAAATTGCGTCGCTATAAAATACTATGGGTTCCGTGACTTCTGCTTCTAAATCGAGTAACGTATCAATGGAAACGAGAGGATTTCCTTTTCTGGTAAAACAACCTCCTTTCCGATGCACTATTCGTTCTTTACTGCATCCTTCGCTCCCTCACATTGACGAATTAAAACAGAAATTGCGTCGCTATGATATACTATGGGTTCTATGACATCTCCCTCTAAATCGAGTAATGTTTCTATGGAAACGATAGGATTTTCTTTCGGGATACGAGTATCTCTTTTCCGATGCACTGTTCATTCTTTACTTCGTTCCTCGCTCCCTCACATTGACGAATTAACACAGAAATTGCTTCGCTTTGAAATACTACGGGTTCTATGACTTCTCCATCTAAATCGAGTTACGTTTCTATAGACACGACAAAATTTTCTTTTGGGATACGACTGTCTCCTTTCCGATGCACTATATCATCTTAACTGCATCCCTCGCTCCCTCACATTGGCGAATAAACACAGAAATTGCGTCGCTATGAAATACAACGAGTTCTATGACATCTCCTTCTAAATCGAGTAACGTATCTATGGTAACGACAGGATCTTCTTTTGGGATACGACTATATCCTTTCCGATGCACTATTCATTCTTTACTGCGTCCCTCGCTCCCTCACATTGTTGAATAAACACAAAAATTGCGTCGCTATGAAATACTATCCCTTCTATGACTTCTCCTTCTAATTCGAGTTACGTTTCTATGGAAACGACAGGATTTTCTTTTGGGATACGTCTAACTTCTTTCCGATGCACAATTCCTTTTTTACTGCATCCGTGGCTCCCTCACACTGACGAATTAACATTGAAATTGCGTCGCTATGAAATACTATGAGTAATATGACCTCTCCTTCGAAATCGAGTAACGTTCCTATGGAAACGATATGATTTTCTTTTGGAACGAGAGCATCTCCTTTCCCATGCACTATTCCTTATTTACTGCATCCCTCGGTCCCTCACATTGACGAATTAACACAGAAGTTGTGTGGCTATGCAATACCATGGGTTCTATGACTTCTCCTTCTAATTCGAGTAACGTTTCTTTAGAAACAACAGGATTTTCTTTTGGGATACGACTGTCTCCTTTCCGATGCACTATTCCTTCTTTACTGCTTTCGTCGCACCTGCCCATTGACGAATTAACATAGAAATTGCGTCGCTATGAAATACAACAGGTTCTATGACATCTCCTTCTAAATCGAGTAACGTATCTATGGAAACGACAGGATTTTCTCTAGGGATACGACTGTCTCCTTTCCGATGCACTGTTCCTTCTTTACTGCATCCCTCGCTCCCTCACAATGACGAATTAACACTGAAAATTGCTGGGCTATGAAATACTATGGGTTGTACTACATCTCTTTATATCGTGTAACTTTTCTATGGAAAGGGCACGATTTTCTTTTGGGATACGAGTATCTCCTTTCCGATGCACTGTTCCTTCTTTACAGCATCCCTCGCTCCCTCCCATTTACGAATTAAGAGAGAGATTTGCTCGCTGTGAAATACTATGGGTTATATGACATCTCCTTCTAATTCGAGTAACGTTTCTATGGAAACGACAGGATTTTCTTTTGGGATTCGACTATCTCCTTTCCGATACACTGTTCCCTCTTTACTGCATCCCTCGCTCCCTCACATTCACGAATTAACACAGAAATTGCGGCGATATGAAATACTATAGGATCTATGACATCTCATTCTAAATCGGGTAACGTTACAATGGAAACGACTGGATATTCTTTTGGGATACGGCTATCTCGTTTGCGATGCACTATTCCTTCATTACTGCAACCCTCGGTCCCTCAGATTGACGAAATAATACAGAAATTGCGTCCTATGAAATACTATGGGTTGTATGACTTATCCTTCTAAATCGAGTCACTTTTCTATGGAAACGACAGGATTTTCTTTTGGGATACGACTATCGTCTTTTCGATGCACTATTCCTTGATTACTGTTTCACTCGCTCCCTCACATTGACGAATTAACACAGAAATTGCGTCGCTATGAAATACCATGGGTCCTATGACATCTCCTTCTAAATCAAAAACGTTTCTATGGAAACGACAGGATTTTCTTTTGGGATGCGACTATTTCCTTTCCGATGCACTATTCCTTCTTTACTGCATCCCTCGCTCCCTCACATTGGCGGATTTACACAGAAATTGCGGCGCTATGAAAAACTATGGTATCTGTGACATATCATTCTAAATCGAGTAACGTTACAATGGAAACGACTGGATATTCTTTTGGGATACGACTATCTCGTTTGCGATGCACTGTTCCTTCTTTACTGCATCCCTAGCTCCCTCACATTGACGAATTAACACAGAAATTGCGTCGTCATTAAATACTATGGGTTCTACGACCTCTCCTTCAAAATCGAGTACGTTCCAATGGAAACGACATGAATATCTTTTGGAATGAGAGTACCTCCATTCCGTGGCACTATTCCTTATTTACTGCATCCATCGGTCCCTCACATTGTTCAATTATCACAGAAATAGTGTCGCTATGCAATACTATGGGGTCTATGACTTCTCCTTGTAATTCGAATTACGTTTCTTTAGAAACGACAGGATTTTCTTTTGGGATACGACTGTCTCCTTTCCGATGCACGATTCCTTTTTTACTGCATTCGTCGCTCCTTCACATTTACGAATTAACACAGAAATTGCGTCGCAATGTAATACAACGGGTTCTATGACATCTCCTTCTAAATCGAGTAACGTTTCTAACGAAACGACAGGATTTTCTCTTGGGATACGACTATCTCCTTTCCGATGCACAGTTCCTTCTCTACTGCATCCCTCGCTCCCTCACAATGATGAATTAACACAGAAATTTTGTCGCTATGAAATACAACGTGTTCTATGACATCGCCATCTAAATCGAGTAACGTTTCTATGGAAACGACAGGATTTTCATTTGGGATACGACTATCTCCTTTCCGATGCACTATTCCTTCTTTACTGCAATCCTCAATCGCTCACATTGACGCATTAACAAAGAAATTGCGTCGCTATGAAATGCTATGGGTTCCATGACTTCTGCTTCTAAATCGATTAACGTTTCCGTGGAAACAACAGGATTTCCTTTTGGGATAAGACTACCTCCTTTACGATGCACTATTCCTTCTTTACTGCATCCCTAGCTACCTCACATTGACGAATGACCACAGAAATTGCGTCGCTATGAAATACTATGGGTTGTATGACATATCCTTCTAAATCGAGTCACTTCTCTATGGAAACAGGTTTTTCTTTTGGGATACGACTATCTCCTTTCCGATGCACAATCCATTCTTTACTGCATCCCTCGCTCCCTCACATTGACGAATTAACACAGAAATTGCGTCGCTATGAAATACTATGGGTTGTATGACATAATTATCAAAATCGAGTAACGTTTCTATGGAATCGACACGATTTTCCATTAGGATACGACTACCTCCTTTCCGATTCACTATTCCACCTTCGCTGCAACCCTCGCTCCCGCACATTGACGAATTAACACAGAAATTGCGTCGCTATGAAATACTATGGGTTGTATGACATATCCTTCTAAATCGAGTCACTTCTCTATGGGAACAGGTTTTTCTTTTGGGATACGACTATCTCCTTTTTGATGCACTATCCCTTCTTTACTGCATCCCTCGCTCCCTCACATTGACGAATAAACACAGAAATTGCGGCGCTATGAAATACTATGGCTTCTATGACTTCTCCCTCTAAATCGAGTAACGTTTCTATGGAAACGACAGGATTTTCTTTTGGGATACGACTATCTTCTTTCCGATGCACACTTCCATCTTTACTGCATCCGTCGCTCTCTCACATTGACGAATTAACACCTAAATTGCGTCGCTATGAAATACAACGGGTTCTATGACATCTCCTTCTAAATCGAGTAACGTATCTATGGTAAGGACAGGATTTTCTATTGGGATACGACTATATCCTTTCCGATGCACTAATCCTTCTTTACTGCATCCCTCGCTCCCTCACATTGACGAATAAACACAGAAATTGCGGCGCTATGAAATACTATGGCTTCTATGACTTCTCACTCTAAATCGAGTAACGTTTCTATGGAAACGACAGGATTTTCTTTTGGGATACGACTATCTTCTTTCCGATGCACACTTCCATCTTTACTGCATCCGTCGCTCTCTCACATTGACGAATTAACACCTAAATTGCGTCGCTATGAAATACTATGGGTCCTCTGACATCTCCTTCTAAAGTGAGCAACGTTTCTATGGAAACGACGGGATTTTCATTTGGGATACGACTATCTGCTTTCCGATGCACTATTCCTTCTTTACTGCATCTCTCGCTCCCTCACATTGACGAATTAACACTGACATTGCATCGCTATGAAATACTATGGGTTCCATGACCTCTCCTTCTAAATCGAGTACGTTCCTATGGAAATGACACGATTTTCTTTTGGAATGAGGGTACCTCCTTTCCGATGCACTATTCCTTATTTACTGCATCCCTCGGTCCCTTACATTGACGAATTAACACAGAAATAGTGTCACAATGAAATACTATGGGTTCTATGTCTTCTCCTTCTAATTCGAGTAACGTTTCTTTAGAAACGACAGGATCTTCTTTTGGGATACGACTGTCTCCTTTCCAATGCACTATTCCACCTTTACTGCTTTCGTCGCTCCTTCTCTATGACGAATTAACACAGAAATTGCGACGCTATGAAATACAACGAGTTCTATGACATCTACTTCTAAATCGAGTAACGTTTCTATGGAAACGACAGGATTTTCTCTTGGGATTCGACTATCTCCTTTCCGATGCACTGTTCCCTCTTTACTGCATCCCTCGCTCCCTCACATTCACGAATTAATACAGAAATTGCGGCGATATGATGTACTTTGGGATCTATGACATCTCATTCTAAATCGAGTAACGTTACAATGGAAACGACTAGATATTCTTTTGGGATACGAATATCTCGTTTGCGATGCACTATTCCTTCATTACTGCAACCCTCGGTCCCTCAGATTGACGAAATAATACAGAAATTGCGTCCTATGAAATACTATGGGTTCTATGACTTATCCTTCTAAATCGAGTAACGTTTCTATGGAAACGACAGGATTTTCTTTTGTGATACGACTATCGTCTTTTCGATGCACTATTCCTTGATTACTGTTTCACTCGCTAGCTCACATTGACGAATTAACACAGAAATTGCGTCGCTATGAAATACCATGGGTCCTATGACATCTCCTTCTAAATCAAAAACGTTTTTATGGGAACGACAGGATTTTCTTTTGGGATGCGACTATTTCCTTTCCGATGCACTATTCCTTCTTTACTGCATCCCTTGCTCCCTCACATTGACGAATTAACACTGACATTGCGTCGCTATGAAATACTATGGGTTCCATGACCTCTCCTTCTAAATCGAGTACGTTCCTATGGAAATGACACGATTTTCTTTTGGAATGAGGGTACCTCCTTTCCGATGCACTATTCCTTATTTACTGCATCCCTCGGTCCCTTACATTGACGAATTAACACAGAAATAGTGTCACAA
The DNA here is from genome assembly GCF_021461395.2 of Schistocerca americana. Classification (NCBI taxonomy): domain Eukaryota; kingdom Metazoa; phylum Arthropoda; class Insecta; order Orthoptera; family Acrididae; genus Schistocerca; species Schistocerca americana. The sequence goes on along the minus strand of NC_060119.1, from coordinate 51,567,101 downwards.
TGAAATACTATGGGTTCTATGTCTTCTCCTTCTAGTTCGAGTAACGTTTCTTTAGAAACGACAGGATCTTTTTTTGGGATACGACTGTCTCCTTTCCGATGCACTATTCCACCTTTACTGCTTTCGTCGCTCCTTCACTAGGACGAATTAACACAGAAATTGCGTCGCTATGAAATACAACGAGTTTTATGACATCTACTTCTAAATCGAGTAAAGTTTCTATGGAAACGACAGGATTTTCTCTTGGGATTCGACTATCTCCTTTCCGATGCACTGTTCCCTCTTTACTGCATCCCTCGCTCCCTCACATTCACGAATTAAAACAGAAATTGCGTCCTATGAAATACTATGGGTTGTATGACTTATCCTTCTAAATCGAGTCACGTTTCTATGGAAACGACAGGATTTTCTTTTGGGATACGACTATCGGCTTTTCGATGCACTATTCCTTGATTACTGTTTCACTCGCTCCCTCACATTGACGAATTAACACAGAAATTGCGTCGCTATGAAATACCATGGGTCCTATGACATCTCCTTCTAAATCAAAAACGTTTCTATGGAAACGACAGGATTTTCTTTTGGGATGCGACTATTTCCTTTCCGATACACTATTCCTTCTTTACTGCATCCCTCGCTCCCTCACATTGGCGGATTAACACAGAAATTGCGGCGCTATGAAATACTATGGTATCTATGACATATCATTCTAAATCGAGTAACGTTACAATGGAAACGACTGGATATTCTTTTGGGATACGACTATCTCGTTTGCGATGCACTGTTCCTTCTTTACTGCATCCCTCGCTCCATCACATTGACGAATTAACACAGAAATTGCGTCGCTATGAAATACTATAACTTCTATGACTTCTCCTTCTAGATCGGGTATTGTTTCTACGGAAACGATAGGATTTTCTTTCGGGCTACGAGTATTCCCTTTCCGATGCACTATTCCTTCGTTACTGCATCCCTAGCTCCCTCACATTGACCAATTAACACAGAAATTGCGTCGTCATTAAATACTATGGGTTCTCCGACCTCTCCTTCAAAATCGAGTACGTTCCAATGGAAACGACATGAATATCTTTTGGAATGAGAGTACCTCCATTCCGTGGCACTATTCCTTATTTACTGCATCCCTCGGTCCCTCACATTGACCAACTGACACAGAAATAGTGTCGCCATGTATTACTATGGGGTCTATGACTTCTCCTTGTAATTCGAGTTACGTTTCTTTAGAAACGACAGGATTTTCTTTTGGGATACGACTGTCTCCTTTCCGATGCACTATTCCTTTTTTACTGCTTTCTTCGCTCCTTCACATTTACGAATTAACACAGAAATTGCGTCGCAATGAAATACAACGGGTTCTATGACATCTCCTTCTAAATCGATAACGTTTCTATGGAAACGACAGGATTTTCTCTTGGGATACGACTATCTCCTTTGCGATGCACTATTCCCTCTTTACTGCAACCCTCGGTCCCTCACATTGACGAATTAACATACAAATTGCGTCGCGTTGAAATACTATGGGTTGTATGACATCTCCTTCTAAATCGAGTCACGTTACTATGGAAACGACAGGATTTTCTTTTGGGATACGACTGTCTTCTCTCCGATACACTATTCCTTGATTACTGTTTCACTCGCTCCTTCACATTGACGAATTAACACAGAAATTGCGTCGCTATGAAATACTATGGGTTCTATGACATCTCCTTCGAAATCGAGTAACGTTTCTATGGAAACGACAGATTGTTCTTTTCTGATACGACTGTCTCCATTTTGATGCACAATTCCTTCATTACTTCATCCCTCGCTCCCTCACATTGACGAATTAACACAGAAATTGCGTCGCTATGAAATACAAAGGGTTCTATGACATCTCCTTCTAAATCGAGTAACGTTTCTATGGAAACGACAGGATTTTCATTTGGGATACGACTATCTCCTTTCCGATGCACTATTCCTTCTTTACTGCAATCCTCAATCGCTCACATTGACGCATTAACAAAGAAATTGCGTCGCTATGAAATGCTATGGGTTCCATGACTTCTGCTTCTAAATCGATTAACGTTTCCGTGGAAACAACTGGATTTCCTTTTGGGATAAGACTACCTCCTTTACGATGCACTATTCCTTCTTTACTGCATCCCTCGCTACCTCACATTGACGAATGAACACAGAAATTGCGTCGCTGTGAAATACTATGGTTTGTATGACATATCCTTCTAAATCGAGTCACTTCTCTATGCAAACAGGTTTTTCTTTTGGGATACGACTATCTCCTTTCCGATGCACTATCCATTCTTTACTGCATCCCTCGCTCCCTCACATTGACGCATTAACACAGAAATTGCGTCGCTATAAAATACTATGGGTTCCGTGACTTCTGCTTCTAAATCGAGTAACGTATCAATGGAAACGAGAGGATTTCCTTTTCTGGTAAAACAACCTCCTTTCCGATGCACTATTCGTTCTTTACTGCATCCTTCGCTCCCTCACATTGACGAATTAAAACAGAAATTGCGTCGCTATGATATACTATGGGTTCTATGACATCTCCCTCTAAATCGAGTAATGTTTCTATGGAAACGATAGGATTTTCTTTCGGGATACGAGTATCTCTTTTCCGATGCACTGTTCATTCTTTACTTCGTTCCTCGCTCCCTCACATTGACGAATTAACACAGAAATTGCTTCGCTTTGAAATACTACGGGTTCTATGACTTCTCCATCTAAATCGAGTTACGTTTCTATAGACACGACAAAATTTTCTTTTGGGATACGACTGTCTCCTTTCCGATGCACTATATCATCTTAACTGCATCCCTCGCTCCCTCACATTGGCGAATAAACACAGAAATTGCGTCGCTATGAAATACAACGAGTTCTATGACATCTCCTTCTAAATCGAGTAACGTATCTATGGTAACGACAGGATCTTCTTTTGGGATACGACTATATCCTTTCCGATGCACTATTCATTCTTTACTGCGTCCCTCGCTCCCTCACATTGTTGAATAAACACAAAAATTGCGTCGCTATGAAATACTATCCCTTCTATGACTTCTCCTTCTAATTCGAGTTACGTTTCTATGGAAACGACAGGATTTTCTTTTGGGATACGTCTAACTTCTTTCCGATGCACAATTCCTTTTTTACTGCATCCGTGGCTCCCTCACACTGACGAATTAACATTGAAATTGCGTCGCTATGAAATACTATGAGTAATATGACCTCTCCTTCGAAATCGAGTAACGTTCCTATGGAAACGATATGATTTTCTTTTGGAACGAGAGCATCTCCTTTCCCATGCACTATTCCTTATTTACTGCATCCCTCGGTCCCTCACATTGACGAATTAACACAGAAGTTGTGTGGCTATGCAATACCATGGGTTCTATGACTTCTCCTTCTAATTCGAGTAACGTTTCTTTAGAAACAACAGGATTTTCTTTTGGGATACGACTGTCTCCTTTCCGATGCACTATTCCTTCTTTACTGCTTTCGTCGCACCTGCCCATTGACGAATTAACATAGAAATTGCGTCGCTATGAAATACAACAGGTTCTATGACATCTCCTTCTAAATCGAGTAACGTATCTATGGAAACGACAGGATTTTCTCTAGGGATACGACTGTCTCCTTTCCGATGCACTGTTCCTTCTTTACTGCATCCCTCGCTCCCTCACAATGACGAATTAACACTGAAAATTGCTGGGCTATGAAATACTATGGGTTGTACTACATCTCTTTATATCGTGTAACTTTTCTATGGAAAGGGCACGATTTTCTTTTGGGATACGAGTATCTCCTTTCCGATGCACTGTTCCTTCTTTACAGCATCCCTCGCTCCCTCCCATTTACGAATTAAGAGAGAGATTTGCTCGCTGTGAAATACTATGGGTTATATGACATCTCCTTCTAATTCGAGTAACGTTTCTATGGAAACGACAGGATTTTCTTTTGGGATTCGACTATCTCCTTTCCGATACACTGTTCCCTCTTTACTGCATCCCTCGCTCCCTCACATTCACGAATTAACACAGAAATTGCGGCGATATGAAATACTATAGGATCTATGACATCTCATTCTAAATCGGGTAACGTTACAATGGAAACGACTGGATATTCTTTTGGGATACGGCTATCTCGTTTGCGATGCACTATTCCTTCATTACTGCAACCCTCGGTCCCTCAGATTGACGAAATAATACAGAAATTGCGTCCTATGAAATACTATGGGTTGTATGACTTATCCTTCTAAATCGAGTCACTTTTCTATGGAAACGACAGGATTTTCTTTTGGGATACGACTATCGTCTTTTCGATGCACTATTCCTTGATTACTGTTTCACTCGCTCCCTCACATTGACGAATTAACACAGAAATTGCGTCGCTATGAAATACCATGGGTCCTATGACATCTCCTTCTAAATCAAAAACGTTTCTATGGAAACGACAGGATTTTCTTTTGGGATGCGACTATTTCCTTTCCGATGCACTATTCCTTCTTTACTGCATCCCTCGCTCCCTCACATTGGCGGATTTACACAGAAATTGCGGCGCTATGAAAAACTATGGTATCTGTGACATATCATTCTAAATCGAGTAACGTTACAATGGAAACGACTGGATATTCTTTTGGGATACGACTATCTCGTTTGCGATGCACTGTTCCTTCTTTACTGCATCCCTAGCTCCCTCACATTGACGAATTAACACAGAAATTGCGTCGTCATTAAATACTATGGGTTCTACGACCTCTCCTTCAAAATCGAGTACGTTCCAATGGAAACGACATGAATATCTTTTGGAATGAGAGTACCTCCATTCCGTGGCACTATTCCTTATTTACTGCATCCATCGGTCCCTCACATTGTTCAATTATCACAGAAATAGTGTCGCTATGCAATACTATGGGGTCTATGACTTCTCCTTGTAATTCGAATTACGTTTCTTTAGAAACGACAGGATTTTCTTTTGGGATACGACTGTCTCCTTTCCGATGCACGATTCCTTTTTTACTGCATTCGTCGCTCCTTCACATTTACGAATTAACACAGAAATTGCGTCGCAATGTAATACAACGGGTTCTATGACATCTCCTTCTAAATCGAGTAACGTTTCTAACGAAACGACAGGATTTTCTCTTGGGATACGACTATCTCCTTTCCGATGCACAGTTCCTTCTCTACTGCATCCCTCGCTCCCTCACAATGATGAATTAACACAGAAATTTTGTCGCTATGAAATACAACGTGTTCTATGACATCGCCATCTAAATCGAGTAACGTTTCTATGGAAACGACAGGATTTTCATTTGGGATACGACTATCTCCTTTCCGATGCACTATTCCTTCTTTACTGCAATCCTCAATCGCTCACATTGACGCATTAACAAAGAAATTGCGTCGCTATGAAATGCTATGGGTTCCATGACTTCTGCTTCTAAATCGATTAACGTTTCCGTGGAAACAACAGGATTTCCTTTTGGGATAAGACTACCTCCTTTACGATGCACTATTCCTTCTTTACTGCATCCCTAGCTACCTCACATTGACGAATGACCACAGAAATTGCGTCGCTATGAAATACTATGGGTTGTATGACATATCCTTCTAAATCGAGTCACTTCTCTATGGAAACAGGTTTTTCTTTTGGGATACGACTATCTCCTTTCCGATGCACAATCCATTCTTTACTGCATCCCTCGCTCCCTCACATTGACGAATTAACACAGAAATTGCGTCGCTATGAAATACTATGGGTTGTATGACATAATTATCAAAATCGAGTAACGTTTCTATGGAATCGACACGATTTTCCATTAGGATACGACTACCTCCTTTCCGATTCACTATTCCACCTTCGCTGCAACCCTCGCTCCCGCACATTGACGAATTAACACAGAAATTGCGTCGCTATGAAATACTATGGGTTGTATGACATATCCTTCTAAATCGAGTCACTTCTCTATGGGAACAGGTTTTTCTTTTGGGATACGACTATCTCCTTTTTGATGCACTATCCCTTCTTTACTGCATCCCTCGCTCCCTCACATTGACGAATAAACACAGAAATTGCGGCGCTATGAAATACTATGGCTTCTATGACTTCTCCCTCTAAATCGAGTAACGTTTCTATGGAAACGACAGGATTTTCTTTTGGGATACGACTATCTTCTTTCCGATGCACACTTCCATCTTTACTGCATCCGTCGCTCTCTCACATTGACGAATTAACACCTAAATTGCGTCGCTATGAAATACAACGGGTTCTATGACATCTCCTTCTAAATCGAGTAACGTATCTATGGTAAGGACAGGATTTTCTATTGGGATACGACTATATCCTTTCCGATGCACTAATCCTTCTTTACTGCATCCCTCGCTCCCTCACATTGACGAATAAACACAGAAATTGCGGCGCTATGAAATACTATGGCTTCTATGACTTCTCACTCTAAATCGAGTAACGTTTCTATGGAAACGACAGGATTTTCTTTTGGGATACGACTATCTTCTTTCCGATGCACACTTCCATCTTTACTGCATCCGTCGCTCTCTCACATTGACGAATTAACACCTAAATTGCGTCGCTATGAAATACTATGGGTCCTCTGACATCTCCTTCTAAAGTGAGCAACGTTTCTATGGAAACGACAGGATTTTCATTTGGGATACGACTATCTGCTTTCCGATGCACTATTCCTTCTTTACTGCATCTCTCGCTCCCTCACATTGACGAATTAACACTGACATTGCATCGCTATGAAATACTATGGGTTCCATGACCTCTCCTTCTAAATCGAGTACGTTCCTATGGAAATGACACGATTTTCTTTTGGAATGAGGGTACCTCCTTTCCGATGCACTATTCCTTATTTACTGCATCCCTCGGTCCCTTACATTGACGAATTAACACAGAAATAGTGTCACAATGAAATACTATGGGTTCTATGTCTTCTCCTTCTAATTCGAGTAACGTTTCTTTAGAAACGACAGGATCTTCTTTTGGGATACGACTGTCTCCTTTCCAATGCACTATTCCACCTTTACTGCTTTCGTCGCTCCTTCTCTATGACGAATTAACACAGAAATTGCGACGCTATGAAATACAACGAGTTCTATGACATCTACTTCTAAATCGAGTAACGTTTCTATGGAAACGACAGGATTTTCTCTTGGGATTCGACTATCTCCTTTCCGATGCACTGTTCCCTCTTTACTGCATCCCTCGCTCCCTCACATTCACGAATTAATACAGAAATTGCGGCGATATGATGTACTTTGGGATCTATGACATCTCATTCTAAATCGAGTAACGTTACAATGGAAACGACTAGATATTCTTTTGGGATACGAATATCTCGTTTGCGATGCACTATTCCTTCATTACTGCAACCCTCGGTCCCTCAGATTGACGAAATAATACAGAAATTGCGTCCTATGAAATACTATGGGTTCTATGACTTATCCTTCTAAATCGAGTAACGTTTCTATGGAAACGACAGGATTTTCTTTTGTGATACGACTATCGTCTTTTCGATGCACTATTCCTTGATTACTGTTTCACTCGCTAGCTCACATTGACGAATTAACACAGAAATTGCGTCGCTATGAAATACCATGGGTCCTATGACATCTCCTTCTAAATCAAAAACGTTTTTATGGGAACGACAGGATTTTCTTTTGGGATGCGACTATTTCCTTTCCGATGCACTATTCCTTCTTTACTGCATCCCTTGCTCCCTCACATTGGCGGATTAACACAGAAATTGCGGCGCTATGAAAAACTATGGGATCTATGACATATCATTCTAAATCGAGTAACGTTACAATGGAAACGACTGGATATTCTTTTGGGATACGACTATCTCGTTTGTGATGCACTGTTCCTTCTTTACTGCATCCCTCGCTCCATCACATTGACGAATTAACACAGAAATTGCGTCGCTATGAAATACTATAAGTTCTATGACTTCTCCTTCTAGATCGGGTATTGTTTCTACGGAAACGATAGGATTTTCTTTCGGGCTACGAGTATTCCCTTTCCGATGCACTATTCCTTCGTTACTGCATCCCTAGCTCCCTCACATTGACCAATTAACACAGAAATAGTGTCGCTATGTAATACTATGGGGTCTATGATTTCTCCTTGTGATTCGAGTTACGTTTCTTTAGAAACGACAAGATTTTCTTTTGGGATACGACTGTCTCCTTTCCGATGCACTATTCCTTTTTTACTGCTTTCGTCGCTCCTTCACATTTACGAATTAACACAGATATTGCGTCGCAATGAAATACAACGGGTTCTATGACATCTCCTTCTAAATCGAGTAACGTCTCTATGGAAACGACAGGATTTTCTCTTGGGATACGACTATCTCCTTTCCGATGCACAGTTCCTTCTTTACTGCATCCCTCGCTCCCTCGCAATGATGAATTAACACAGAAATTGCGTCGCTATGAAATACAACGGGTTCTATGACATCTCCTTCTAAATCGAGTAACGTTTCTATGGAAACGACAGGATTTTCTCTTGGGATACGACTATCTCCTTTGCGATGCACTATTCCTTCTTTACTGCAACCCTCGGTCCCTCACATTGACGGATTAACATATAAATTGCGTCGCGTTGAAATACTATGGGTTGTATGACATCTCCTTCTAAATCGAGGCACGTTACTATGGAAACGACAGGATTTTCTTTTGGGATACGACTGTCTTCTCTCCGATACACTATTCCTTGACTACTGTTTCACTCGCTCCTTCACATTGACGAATTAACACAGAAATTGCGTCGCTATGAAATACTATGGGTTCTATGACATCTCCTTCGAAATCGAGTAACGTTTCTATGGAAACGACAGATTGTTCTTTTCTGATACGACTGTCTTCATTTTGATGCACAATTCCTTCATTACTGCATCCCTCGCTCCCTCACATTGACGAATTAACACAGAAATTGCGTCGCTATGAAATACAAAGGGTTCTATGACATCTCCTTCTAAATCGAGTAACGTTTCTATGGAAACGACAGGATTTTCATTTGGGATACGACTATCTCCTTTCCGATGCACTATTCCTTCTTTACTGCAATCCTCAATCTCTCACATTGACGCATTAACAAAGAAATTGCGTCGCTATGAAATGCTATGGGTTCCATGGCTTCTGCTTCTAAATCGATTAACGTTTCCGTGGAAACAATAGGATTTCCTTTTGGGATAAGAGTACCTCCTTTACGATGCACTATTCCTTCTTTACTGCATCCCTCGCTACCTCACATTGACGAATGAACACAGAAATTGCGACGCTATGAAATACTATGGTTTGTATGACATATCCTTCTAAATCGAGTCACTTCTCTATGCAAATTGGTTTTTCTTTTGGGATACGACTATCTCCTTTCCGATGCACAATCCATTCTTTACTGCATCCCTCGCTCCCTCACATTGACGAATTAACACAGAAATTGCGTCGCTATGAAATACAACGGGATCTATGACATCTCCTTCTAATTCGAGTAACGTTTCTAGGGAAACAACAAGATTTTCATTTTGGATACGACTATCTCCTTTCCGATGCACTATTCCTTCTTTATTGCAATCCTCAATCGCTCACATTGACGCATTAACAAAGAAATTGCGTCGCTATGAAATGCTATGGGTTCCATGGCTTCTGCTTCTAAATCGATTAACGTTTCCGTGGAAACAATAGGATTTCCTTTTGGGATAAGAGTACCTCCTTTACGATGCACTATTCCTTCTTTACTGCATCCCTCGCTACCTCACATTGACGAATGAACACAAAAATTGCGTCGCTATGAAATACCATCCCTTCTATGACTTCTGCTTCTAATTCGAGTAACGTTTCTATGGAAACGACAGGATTTTCTTTTGGGATACGTCTAACTTCTTTCCGATGCACAATTCCTTTTTTACTGCATCCGTGGCTCCCTCACATTGACGAATTAACATTGAAATTGCGTCGCTATGAAATACTATGAGTAATATGACCTCTCCTTCGAAATCGAGTAACGTTCCTATGGAAACGATATGATTTTCTTTTGGAATGAGAGCATCTCCTTTCCGATGCACTATTCCTTATTTACCGCATCCCTCGGTCCCTCACATTGACGAATTAACACAGAATTTGTGTGGCTATGCAATACCATGGGTTCTATGACTTCTCCTTCTAATTCGAGTAACGTTTCTTTAGAAACGACAGGATTTTCTTTTGGGATACGACTGTCTCCTTTCCGATGCACTATTCCTTCTTTACTGCTTTCGTCGCTCCTGCCCATTGACGAATTAACATAGAAATTGCGTCGCTATGAAATACAACAGGTTCTATGACATCTCCTTCGAAATCGAGTAACGTATCTATGGAAACAACAGGATTTTCTCTAGGGATACGACTATCTCCTTTCCGATGCACTGTTCCTTCTTTACTGCATCCCTCGCTCCCTCACAATGACGAATTAACACAGGAATTGCGTCGCTATGAAATACTATGTGTTCCATGTCATCTCCTTCTAAATCGAAAAACGTTTCTATGGAGACGACAGGATTTTCTTTTGGGATGCGACTATTTCCTTTCCGATGCACTATTCCTTCTTTACTGCATCGCTCGCTCCCTCACATTGGCGGTTTAACACAGAAATGACGTCGCTATGAAATACCATGGGTTCTATGACATCTCCTTCTAAATCGAAAAACGTTTCTATGGAAACGACAGGATTTCCTTATGGGGCACGACTATTTCCTTTCCGATGCACTATTCCTTCTTTACTGCATCCCTCGCTCCCTCACATTGACGGATTAACACAGAAATTGCGGCGCTATGAAATAGTATTTGTTCTATAACATCTCCTTCTAACTCGAGTATCGTGTCTGTGGAAACGATGGGATTTTCTTTTGGGATTCGACTATCTCCATTTTGATGCACTATTCCTTCTTTATTGCATCCCTCGCTCCCTCACACTGACGAATTAACACTGAAATTGCTGGGCTATGAAATACTATGGGTTGTACTACATCTCTTTACAGCGTGTAACTTTTCTGTGGAAAGGGCACGATTTTCTTTTGGGATACGAGTATCTCCTTTCCGATGCACTGTTCCTTCTTTACAGCATCCCTCGCTCCCTCCCATTTACGAATTAAGATAGAAATTTGCTCGCTGTGAAATACTATGGGTTATATGACATCTCCTTCTAATTCGAGTAACGTTTCTATGGAAACGACAGGATTTTCTTTTGGGATTCGACTATCTCGTTTGCGATGCACTATTCCTTCATTACTGCAACCCTCGGTCCCTCAGATTGACGAAATAATACAGAAATTGCGTCCTATGAAATACTATGGGTTGTATGACTTATCCTTCTAAATCGAGTCACGTTTCTATGGAAACGACAGGATTTTCTTTTGGGATACGACTATCGTCTTTTCGATGCACTATTCCTTGATTACTGCATCCCTCGCTACCTCACATTGACGAATGAACACAGAAATTGCGTCGCTATGAAATACTATGGTTTGTATGACATATCCTTCTAAATCGAGTCACTTCTCTATGCAAACAGGTTTTTCTTTTGGGATACGACTGTCTCCTTTCCGATACACTGTTCCCTCTATACTGCATCCCTCGCACCCTCACATTCACGAATTAACACAGAAATTGCGGCGATATGAAATACTGTAGGATCTATGACATCTCATTCTAAATCGGGTAACGTTACAATGGAAACGACTGGATATTCTTTTGGGATACGACTATCTCGTTTGCGATGCACTATTCCTTCATTACTGCAACCCTCGGTCCCTCAGATTGACGAAATAATACAGAAATTGCGTCCTATGAAATACTATGGGTTGTATGACTTATCCTTCTAAATCGAGTCACGTTTCTATGGAAACGACAGGATTTTCTTTTGGGATACGACTATCGTCTTTTCGATGCACTATTCCTTGATTACTGTATCACTCGCTCCCTCACATTGACGAATTAACACAGAAATTGCGTCGCTATGAAATACCATGGGTCCTATGACATCTCCTTCTAAATCAAAAACGTTTCTATGGAAACGACAGGATTTTCTTTTGGGATGCGACTATTTCCTTTCCGATGCACTATTCCTTCTTTACTGCATCCCTCGCTCCCTCACATTGGCGGATTTACACAGAAATTGCGGCGCTATGAAAAACTATGGTATCTATGACATATCATTCTAAATCGAGTAACGTTACAATGGAAACGACTGGATATTCTTTTGGGATACGACTATCTCGTTTGCGATGCACTGTTCCTTCTTTACTGCATCCCTAGCTCCCTCACATTGACGAATTAACACAGAAATTGCGTCGTCATGAAATACTATGGGTTCTCCGACCTCTCCTTCAAAATCGAGTACGTTCCAATGGAAACGACATGAATATCTTTTGGAATGAGAGTACCTCCATTCCGTGGCACTATTCCTTATTTACTGCATCCCTCGGTCCCTCACATTGACCAATTATCACAGAAATAGTGTCGCTATGTAATACTATGGGGTCTATGACTTCTCCTTGTAATTCGAATTACGTTTCTTTAGAAACGACAGGAATTTCTTTTGGGATACGACTGTCTCCTTTCCGATGCACTATTCCTTTTTTACTGCTTTCGTCGCTCCTTCACATTTACGAATTAACACAGAAATTGCGTCGCAATGAAATACAACGGGTTCTATGACATCTCCTTCTAAATCGAGTAACGTTTCTAACGAAACGACAGGATTTTCTCTTGGGATACGACTATCTCCTTTCCGATGCACAGTTCCTTCTCTACTGCATCCCTCGCTCCCTCACAATGATGAATTAACACAGAAATTTTGTCGCTATGAAATACAACGTGTTCTATGACATCGCCATCTAAATCGAGTAACGTTTCTATGGAAACGACAGGATTTTCATTTGGGATACGACTATCTCCTTTCCGATGCACTATTCCTTCTTTACTGCAATCCTCAATCGCTCACATTGACGCATTAACAAAGAAATTGCGTCGCTATGAAATGCTATGGGTTCCATGACTTCTGCTTCTAAATCGGTTAACGTTTCCGTGGAAACAACAGGATTTCCTTTTGGGATAAGACTACCTCCTTTACGATGCACTATTCCTTCTTTACTGCATCCCTAGCTACCTCACATTGACGAATGAACACAGAAATTGCGTCGCTATGAAATACTATGGGTTGTATGACATATCCTTCTAAATCGAGTCACTTCTCTATGGAAACAGGTTTTTCTTTTGGGATACGACTATCTCCTTTCCAAAGCACTATCCATTCTTTACTGCATCCCTCGCTCCCTCACATTGACGAATTAACACAGAAATTGCGTCGCTATGAAATACTATGGGTTGTATGACATAATTATCAAAATCGAGTAACGTTTCTATGGAATCGACACGATTTTCTATTAGGATACGACTACCTCCTTTCCGATTCACTATTCCACCTTCGCTGCAACCCTCGCTCCCGCACATTGACGAATTAACACAGAAATTGCGTCGCTATGAAATACTATGGGTTGTATGACATATCCTTCTAAATCGAGTCACCTCTCTATGGGAACAGGTTTTTCTTTTGGGATACGACTATCTCCTTTTTGATGCACTATCCCTTCTTTACTGCATCCCTCGCTCCCTCACATTGACGAATAAACACAGAAATTGCGGCGCTATGAAATACTATGGCTTCTATGACTTCTCCCTCTAAATCGAGTAACGTTTCTATGGAAACGACAGGATTTTCTTTTGGGATACGACTATCTTCTTTCCGATGCACACTTCCATCTTTACTGCATCCGTCGCTCTCTCACATTGACGAATTAACACCTAAATTGCGTCGCTATGAAATACAACGGGTTCTATGACATCTCCTTCTAAATCGAGTAACGTATCTATGGTAAGGACAGGATTTTCTATTGGGATACGACTATATCCTTTCCGATGCACTAATCCTTCTTTACTGCATCCCTCGCTCCCTCACATTGACGAATAAACACAGAAATTGCGGCGCTATGAAATACTATGGCTTCTATGACTTCTCACTCTAAATCGAGTAACGTTTCTATGGAAACGACAGGATTTTCTTTTGGGATACGACTATCTTCTTTCCGATGCACACTTCCATCTTTACTGCATCCGTCTCTCTCTCACATTGACGAATTAACACCTAAATTGCGTCGCTATGAAATACTATGGGTCCTCTGACATCTCCTTCTAAAGTGAGCAACGTTTCTATGGAAACGACAGGATTTTCATTTGGGATACGACTATCTGCTTTCCGATGCACTATTCCTTCTTTACTGCATCTCTCGCTCCCTCACATTGACGAATTAACACTGACATTGCATCGCTATGAAATACTATGGGTTCCATGACCTCTCCTTCTAAATCGAGTACGTTCCTATGGAAATGACACGATTTTCTTTTGGAATGAGGGTACCTCCTTTCCGATGCACTATTCCTTATTTACTGCATCCCTCGGTCCCTCACATTGACGAATTAACACAGAAATAGTGTCACAATGAAATACTATGGGTTCTATGTCTTCTCCTTCTAATTCGAGTAACGTTTCTTTAGAAACGACAGGATCTTCTTTTGGGATACGACTGTCTCCTTTCCAATGCACTATTCCACCTTTACTGCTTTCGTCGCTCCTTCTCTATGACGAATTAACACAGAAATTGCGACGCTATGAAATACAACGAGTTCTATGACATCTACTTCTAAATCGAGTAACGTTTCTATGGAAACGACAGGATTTTCTCTTGGGATTCGACTATCTCCTTTCCGATGCACTGTTCCCTCTTTACTGCATCCCTCGCTCCCTCACATTCACGAATTAATACAGAAATTGCGGCGATATGAAATACTTTGGGATCTATGACATCTCATTCTAAGTCGAGTAACGTTACAATGGAAACGACTAGATATTCTTTTGGGATACGAATATCTCGTTTGCGATGCACTATTCCTTCATTACTGAAACCCTCGGTCCCTCAGATTGACGAAATAACACAGAAGTTGCGTCCTATGAAATACTATGGGTTCTATGACTTATCCTTCTAAATCGAGTAACGCTTCTATGGAAACGACAGGATTTTCTTTTGTGATACGACTATCGTCTTTTCGATGCACTATTCCTTGATTACTGTTTCACTCGCTCCCTCACATTGACGAATTAACACAGTAATTGCGTCGCTATGAAATACCATGGGTCCTATGACATCTCCTTCTAAATCAAAAACGTTTTTATGGAAACGACAGGATTTTCTTTTGGGATGCGACTATTTCCTTTCCGATGCACTACTCCTTCTTTACTGCATCCCTCGCTCCCTCACATTGGCGGATTAACACAGAAGTTGCGGCGCTATGAGAAACTATGGGATCTATGACATATCATTCTAAATCGAGTAACGTTACAATGGAAACGACTGGATATTCTTTTGGGATACGACTATCTCGTTTGCGATGCACTGTTCCTTCTTTACTGCATCCCTCGCTCCATCACATTGACGAATTAACACAGAAATTGCGTCGCTATGAAATACTATAAGTTCTACGACTTCTCCTTCTAGATCGGGTATTGTTGCTACGGAAACGATAGGATTTTCTTTCGGGCTACGAGTATTCCCTTTCCGATGCACTATTCCTTCGTTACTGCATCCCTAGCTCCCTCACATTGACCAATTAACACAGAAATAGTGTCGCTATGTAATACTATGGGGTCTATGATTTCTCCTTGTGATTCGAGTTACGTTTCTTTAGAAACGACAAGATTTTCTTTTGGGATACGACTGTCTCCTTTCCGATGCACTATTCCTTTTTTACTGCTTTCGTCGCTCCTTCACATTTACGAATTAACACAGATATTGCGTCGCAATGAAATACAACGGGTTCTATGACATCTCCTTCTAAATCGAGTAACGTTTCTATGGAAACGACAGGATTTTCTCTTGGGATACGACTATCTCCTTTCCGATGCACAGTTCCTTCTTTACTGCATCCCTCGCTCCCTCACAATGATGAATTAACACAGAAATTGCGTCGCTATGAAATACAACGGGTTCTATGACATCTCCTTCTAAATCGAGTAACGTTTCTATGGAAACGACAGGAATTTCTCTTGGGATACGACTATCTCCTTTGCGATGCACTATTCCTTCTTTACTGCAACCCTCGGTCACTCACATTGACGGATTAACATATAAATTGCGTCGCGTTGAAATACTATGGGTTGTATGACATCTCCTTCTAAATCGAGGCACGTTACTATGGAAACGACAGGATTTTCTTTTGGGATACGACTGTCTTCTCTCCGATACACTATTCCTTGACTACTGTTTCACTCGCTCCTTCACATTGACGAATTAACACAGAAATTGCGTCGCTATGAAATACTATGGGTACTATGACATCTCCTTCGAAATCGAGTAACGTTTCTATGGAAACGACAGATTGTTCTTTTCTGATACGACTGTCTTCATTTTGATGCACAATTCCTTCATTACTGCATCCCTCGCTCCCTCACATTGACGAATTAACACAGAAATTGCGTCGCTATGAAATACAAAGGGTTCTATGACATCTCCTTCTAAATCGAGTAACGTTTCTATGGAAACGACAGGATTTTCATTTGGGATACGACTATCTCCTTTCCGATGCACTATTCCTTCTTTACTGCAATCCTCAATCGCTCACATTGACGCATTAACAAAGAAATTGCGTCGCTATGAAATGCTATGGGTTCCATGGCTTCTGCTTCTAAATCGATTAACGTTTCCGTGGAAACAATAGGATTTCCTTTTGGGATAAGAGTACCTCCTTTACGATGCACTATTCCTTCTTTACTGCATCCCTCGCTACCTCACATTGACGAATGAACACAGAAATTGCGACGCTATGAAATACTATGGTTTGTATGACATATCCTTCTAAATCGAGTCACTTCTCTATGCAAACTGGTTTTTCTTTTGGGATACGACTATCTCCTTTCCGATGCACAATCCATTCTTTACTGCATCCCTCGCTCCCTCACATTGACGAATAAACACAGAAATTGCGTCGCTATGAAATACAACGGGATCTATGACATCTCCTTCTAATTCGAGTAACGTTTCTAGGGAAACAACAAGATTTTCATTTGGGATACGACTATCTCCTTTCCGATGCACTATTCCTTCTTTATTGCAATCCTCAATCGCTCACATTGACGCATTAACAAAGAAATTGCGTCGCTATGAAATGCTATGGGTTCCATGACTTCTGCTTCTAAATCGATTAACGTTTCCGTGGAAACAACAGAATTTCCTTTTGGGATAAAACTACCTCCTTTACGATGCACTATTCCTTCTTTACTGCATCCCTCGCTACCTCACATTGACGAATGAACACAGAAATTGCGTCGCTATGAAATACTATGGTTTGTATGACATATCCTTCTAAATCGAGTCACTTCTCTATGCAAACAGGTTTTTCTTTTGGGATACGACTATATCCTTTCCGATGCACTATTCATTCTTTACTGCGTCCCTCGCTCCCTCACATTGTTGAATAAACACAAAAATTGCGTCGCTATGAATTACCATCCCTTCTATGACTTCTGCTTCTAATTCGAGTAACGTTTCTATGGAAACGACAGGATTTTCTTTTGGGATACGTCTAACTTCTTTCCGATGCACAATTCCTTTTTTACTGCATCCGTGGCTCCCTCACATTGACGAATTAACATTGAAATTGCGTCGCTATGAAATACTATGAGTAATATGACCTCTCCTTCGAAATCGAGTAACGTTCCTATGGAAACGATATGATTTTCTTTTGGAATGAGAGCATCTCCTTTCCGATGCACTATTCCTTATTTACCGCATCCCTCGGTCCCTCACATTGACGAATTAACACAGAATTTGTGTGGCTATGCAATACCATGGGTTCTATGACTTCTCCTTCTAATTCGAGTAACGTTTCTTTAGAAACGACAGGATTTTCTTTTGGGATACGACTGTCTCCTTTCCGATGCACTATTCCTTCTTTACTGCTTTCGTCGCTCCTGCCCATTGACGAATTAACATAGAAATTGCGTCGCTATGAAATACAACAGGTTCTATGACATCTCCTTCGAAATCGAGTAACGTATCTATGGAAACAACAGGATTTTCTCTAGGGATACGACTATCTCCTTTCCGATGCACTGTTCCTTCTTTACTGCATCCCTCGCTCCCTCACAATGACGAATTAACACAGGAATTGCGTCGCTATGAAATACTATGGGTTCCATGTCATCTCCTTCTAAATCGAAAAACGTTTCTATGGAGACGACAGGATTTTCTTTTGGGATGCGACTATTTCCTTTCCGATGCACTATTCCTTCTTTACTGCATCGCTCGCTCCCTCACATTGGCGGTTTAACACAGAAATGACGTCGCTATGAAATACCATGGGTTCTATGACATCTCCTTCTAAATCGAAAAACGTTTCTATGGAAACGACAGGATTTCCTTATGGGGTACGACTATTTCCTTTCCGATGCACTATTCCTTCTTTACTGCATCCCTCGCTCCCTCACATTGACGGATTAACACAGAAATTGCGGCGCTATGAAATAGTATTTGTTCTATATCATCTCCTTCTAACTCGAGTATCGTGTCTGTGGAAACGATGGGATTTTCTTTTGGGATTCGACTATCTCCATTTTGATGCACTATTCCTTCTTTATTGCATCCCTCGCTCCCTCACACTGACGAATTAACACTGAAATTGCTGGGCTATGAAATACTATGGGTTGTACTACATCTCTTTACAGCGTGTAACTTTTCTGTGGAAAGGGCACGATTTTCTTTTGGGATACGAGTATCTCCTTTCCGATGCACTGTTCCTTCTTTACAGCATCCCTCGCTCCCTCCCATTTACGAATTAAGATAGAAATTTGCTCGCTGTGAAATACTATGGGTTATATGACATCTCCTTCTAATTCGAGTAACGTTTCTATGGAAACGACAGGATTTTCTTTTGGGATTCGACTATCTCCTTTCCGATACACTGTTCCCTCTTTACTGCATCCCTCGCACCCTCACATTCACGAATTAACACAGAAATTGCGGCGATATGAAATACTGTAGGATCTATGACATCTCATTCTAAATCGGGTAACGTTACAATGGAAACGACTGGATATTCTTTTGGGATACGACTATCTCGTTTGCGATGCACTATTCCTTCATTACTGCAACCCTCGGTCCCTCAGATTGACGAAATAATACAGAAATTGCGTCGTATGAAATACTATGAGTTGTATGACTTATCCTTCTAAATCGAGTCACGTTTCTATGGAAACGACAGGATTTTCTTTTGGGATACGACTATCGTCTTTTCGATGCACTATTCCTTGATTACTGTATCACTCGCTCCCTCACATTGACGAATTAACACAGAAATTGCGTCGCTATGAAATACCATGGGTCCTATGACATCTCCTTCTAAATCAAAAACGTTTCTATGGAAACGACAGGATTTTCTTTTGGGATGCGACTATTTCCTTTCCGACGCACTATTCCTTCTTTACTGCATCCCTCGCTCCCTCACATTGACGAATTAACACAGAAATTGCGTCGCTATGAAATACAACGGGATCTATGACATCTCCTTCTAATTCGAGTAACGTTTCTAGGGAAACAACAAGATTTTCATTTGGGATACGACTATCTCCCTTCCGATGCACTATTCCTTCTTTATTGCAATCCTCAATCGCTCACATTGACGCATTAACAAAGAAATTGCGTCGCTATGAAATGCTATGGGTTCCATGACTTCTGCTTCTAAATCGATTAACGTTTCCGTGGAAACAACAGAATTTCCTTTTGGGATAAAACTACCTCCTTTACGATGCACTATTCCTTCTTTACTGCATCCCTCGCTACCTCACATTGACGAATGAACACAGAAATTGCGTCGCTATGAAATACTATGGTTTGTATGACATATCCTTCTAAATCGAGTCACTTCTCTCTGCAAACAGGTTTTTCTTTTGGGATACGACTATATCCTTTCCGATGCACTATTCATTCTTTACTGCGTCCCTCGCTCCCTCACATTGTTGAATAAACACAAAAATTGCGTCGCTATGAAATACCATCCCTTCTATGACTTCTGCTTCTAATTCGAGTAACGTTTCTATGGAAACGACAGGATTTTCTTTTGGGATACGTCTAACTTCTTTCCGATGCACAATTCCTTTTTTACTGCATCCGTGGCTCCCTCACATTGACGAATTAACATTGAAATTGCGTCGCTATGAAATACTATGAGTAATATGACCTCTCCTTCGAAATCGAGTAACGTTCCTATGGAAACGATATGATTTTCTTTTGGAATGAGAGCATCTCCTTTCCGATGCACTATTCCTTATTTACCGCATCCCTCGGTCCCTCACATTGACGAATTAACACAGAATTTGTGTGGCTATGCAATACCATGGGTTCTATGACTTCTCCTTCTAATTCGAGTAACGTTTCTTTAGAAACGACAGGATTTTCTTTTGGGATACGACTGTCTCCTTTCCGATGCACTATTCCTTCTTTACTGCTTTCGTCGCTCCTGCCCATTGACGAATTAACATAGAAATTGCGTCGCTATGAAATACAACAGGTTCTATGACATCTCCTTCGAAATCGAGTAACGTATCTATGGAAACAACAGGATTTTCTCTAGGGATACGACTATCTCCTTTCCGATGCACTGTTCCTTCTTTACTGCATCCCTCGCTCCCTCACAATGACGAATTAGCACAGGAATTGCGTCGCTATGAAATACTATGGGTTCCATGTCATCTCCTTCTAAATCGAAAAACGTTTCTATGGAGACGACAGGATTTTCTTTTGGGATGCGACTATTTCCTTTCCGATGCACTATTCCTTCTTTACTGCATCGCTCGCTCCCTCACATTGGCGGTTTAACACAGAAATGACGTCGCTATGAAATACCATGGGTTCTATGACATCTCCTTCTAAATCGAAAAACGTTTCTATGGAAACGACAGGATTTCCTTATGGGGTACGACTATTTCCTTTCCGATGCACTATTCCTTCTTTACTGCATCCCTCGCTCCCTCACATTGACGGATTAACACAGAAATTGCGGCGCTATGAAATAGTATTTGTTCTATAACATCTCCTTCTAACTCGAGTATCGTGTCTGTGGAAACGATGGGATTTTCTTTTGGGATTCGACTATCTCCATTTTGATGCACTATTCCTTCTTTATTGCATCCCTCGCTCCCTCACACTGACGGATTAACACTGAAATTGCTGGGCTATGAAATACTATGGGTTGTACTACATCTCTTTACAGCGTGTAACTTTTCTGTGGAAAGGGCACGATTTTCTTTTGGGATACGAGTATCTCCTTTCCGATGCACTGTTCCTTCTTTACAGCATCCCTCGCTCCCTCCCATTTACGAATTAAGATAGAAATTTGCTCGCTATGAAATACAACGGGTTCTATGACATCTCCTTCTAAATCGAGTAACGTTTCTATGGAAACGACAGGATTTTCATTTGGGATACGACTATCTCCTTTCCGATGCACTATTGCTTCTTTACTGCAATCCTCAATCGCTCACATTGACGCATTAACAAAGAAATTGCGTCGCTATGAAATGCTATGGGTTCCATGACTTCTGCTTCTAAATCGATTAACGTTTCCGTGGAAACAACAGGATTTCTTTTTGGGATAAGACTACCTCCTTTACGATGCACTATTCCTTCTTTACTGCATCCCTAGCTACCTCACATTGACAAATGAACACAGAAATTGCGTCGCTATGAAATACTGTGGGTTGTATGACATATCCTTCTAAATCAAGTCACTTCTCTATGGAAACAGGTTTTTCCTTTGGGATACGACTATCTCCTTTCCAAAGCACTATCCATTCTTTACTGCATCCCTCGCTCCCTCACATTGACGAATTAACACAGAAATTGCGTCGCTATGAAATACTATGGGTTGTATGACATAATTATCTAAATCGAGTAACGTTTCTATGGAATCGACACGATTTTCTTTTAGGATACGACTACCTCCTTTCCGATTCACTATTCCACCTTCGCTGCAACCCTCGCTCCCGCACATTGACGAATTAACACAGAAATTGCGTCGCTATGAAATACTATGGGTTGTATGACATATCCTTCTAAATCGAGTCACTTCTCTATGGGAACAGGTTTTTCTTTTGGGATACGACTATCTGCTTTCCGATGCACTATTCCTTCTTTACTGCATCTCTCGCTCCCTCACATTGACGAATTAACACTGACATTGCATCGCTATGAAATACTATGGGTTCCATGACCTCTCCTTCTAAATCGAGTACGTTCCTATGGAAATGACACGATTTTCTTTTGGAATGAGGGTACCTCCTTTCCGATGCACTATTCCTTATTTACTGCATCCCTCGGTCCCTTACATTGACGAATTAACACAGAAATAGTGTCACAATGAAATACTATGGGTTCTATGTCTTCTCCTTCGAATTCGAGTAACGTTTCTTTAGAAACGACAGGATCTTCTTTTGGGATACGACTGTCTCCTTTCCAATGCACTATTCCACCTTTACTGCTTTCGTCGCTCCTTCTCTATGACGAATTAACACAGAAATTGCGACGCTATGAAATACAACGAGTCTATGACATCTACTTCTAAATCGAGTAACGTTTCTATGGAAACGACAGGATTTTCTTTTGGGATTCGACTATCTCCTTTCCGATGCACTGTTCCCTCTTTACTGCATCCCTCGCTCCCTCACATTCACGAATTAATACAGAAATTGCGGCGATATGAAATACTATGGGATCTATGACATCTCATTCTAAATCGAGTAACGTTACAATGGAAACGACTGGATATTCTTTTGGGATACGAATATCTCGTTTGCGATCCACTATTCCTTCATTACTGCAACCCTCGGTCCCTCAGATTGACGAAATAATACAGAAATTGCGTCCTATGAAATACTATGGGTTGTATGACTTATCCTTCTAAATCGAGTAACGTATCTATGGAAACGACAGGATTTTCTTTTGCGATACGACTATCGTCTTTTCGATGCACTATTCCTTGATTACTGTTTCACTCGCTCCCTCACATTGACGAATTAACACAGAAATTGCGTCGCTATGAAATACCATGGGTCCTATGACATCTCCTTCTAAATCAAAAACGTTTTTATGGAAACGACAGGATTTTCTTTTGGGATGCGACTATTTCCTTTCCGATGCACTATTCCTTCTTTACTGCATCCCTCGCTCCCTCACATTGTCGGATTAACACAGAAATTGCGGCGCTATGAAAAACTATGGGATCTATGACATATCTTTGTAAATCGAGTAACGTTACAATGGAAACTACTGGATATTCTTTTGGGATACGACTATCTCGTTTGCGATGCACTGTTCCTTCTTTACTGCATCCCTCGCTCCATCACATTGACGAATTAACACAGAAATTGCGTCGCTATGAAATACAACGGGTTCTATGACATCTCCTTCTAAATCGAGTAACGTTTCTATGGAAACGGCAGGATTTTCTCTTGGGATACGACTATCTCCTTTCCGATGCACAGTTCCTTCTTTACTGCATCCCTCGCTCCCTCACAATGATGATTTAACACAGAAATTGCGTCGCTATGAAATACAACGGGTTCTATGACATCTCCTTCTAAATTGAGTAACGTTTCTATGGAAACGACAGGATTTTCTCTTGGGATACGACTATCTCCTTTGCGATGCACTATTCCTTCTTTACTGCAACCCTCGGTCAATCACATTGACGAATTAACATACAAATTGCGTCGCGTTGAAATACTATGGGTTGTATGCCATCTCCTTCTAAATCGAGGCACGTTACTATGGAAACGACAGGATTTTCTTTTGGGATACGACTGTCTTCTCTCCGATACACTATTCCTTGATTACTGTTTCACTCGCTCCTTCACATTGACGAATTAACATACAAATTGCGTCGCTATGAAATGCTATGGGTTCTATGACATCTCCTTCGAAATCGAGTAACGTTTCTATGGAAACGACAGATTGTTCTTTTCTGATACGACTGTCTCCATTTTGATGCACAATTCCTTCATTACTGCATCCCTCGCTCCCTCACATTGACGAATTAACACAGAAATTGCGTCGCTATGAAATACAAAGGGTTCTATGACATCTCCTTCTAAATCGAGTAACGTTTCTATGGAAACGACAGGATTTTCATTAGGGATACGACTATCTCCTTTCCGATGCACTATTCCTCCTTTAC
The DNA here is from genome assembly GCF_021461395.2 of Schistocerca americana. Taxonomy (NCBI): domain Eukaryota; kingdom Metazoa; phylum Arthropoda; class Insecta; order Orthoptera; family Acrididae; genus Schistocerca; species Schistocerca americana. Next base: position 51,542,739 of record NC_060119.1, on the reverse strand, counting down.
TGCAATCCTCAATCGCTCACATTGACGCATTAACAAAGAAATTGCGTCGCTATGAAATGCTATGGGTTCCATGACTTCTGCTTCTAAATCGATTAACGTTTCCGTGGAAACAACAGGATTTCCTTTTGGGATAAGACTACCTCCTTTACGATGCACTATTCCTTCTTTACTGCATCCCTCGCTACCTCACATTGACGAATGAACACAGAAATTGCGTCGCTATGAAATACTATGGTTTGTATGACATACCCTTCTAAATCGAGTCACTTCTCTATGCAAACAGGTTTTTCTTTTGGGATACGACTATCTCCTTTCCGATGCACTATCCATTCTTTACTGCATCCCTCGCTCCCTCACATTGACGAATTAAAACAGAAATTGCGTCGCTATGAAGTACTATGGGTTCTCTGACATCTCCTTCTAAAGTGAGTAACGTTTCTATGGAAACGACTGGATTTTCATTTGGGATACGACTATCTGCTTTCCGATGCACTATTCCTTCTTTACTGCATCTCTCGCTCCCTCACATTGACGAATTAACACTGACATTGCGTCGCTATGAAATACTATGGGTTCCATGACCTCTCCTTCTAAATCGAGAACGTTCCTATGGAAATGACACGATTTTCTTTTGGAATGAGGGTACCTCCTTTCCGATGCACTATTCCTTATTTACTGCATCCCTCGGTCCCTTACATTGACGAATTAACACAGAAATAGTGTCACAATGAAATACTATGGGTTCTATGTCTTCTCCTTCTAATTCGAGTAACGTTTCTTTAGAAACGACAGGATCTTCTTTTGCGATACGACTGTCTCCTTTCCGATGCACTATTCCACCTTTACTGCTTTCGTCGCTCCTTCACTATGACGAATTAACACAGAAATTGCGTCGTTATGAAATACAACGAGTTTTATGACATCTACTTCTAAATCGAGTAACGTTTCTATGGAACGACAGGATTTTCTCTTGGGATTCGACTATCTCCTTTCCGATGCACTGTTCCCTCTTTACTGCATCCCTCGCTCCCTCACATTCACGAATTAATACAGAAATTGCGTCCTATGAAATACTATGGGTTGTATGACTTATCCTTCTAAATCGAGTCACGTTTCTATGGAAACGACAGGATTTTCTTTTGGGATACGACTACCTCCTTTACGATGCACAATTCCTTCTTTACTGCATCCCTCGCTACCTCACATTGACGAATTAACACAGAAATTGCGTCACTATGAAATACTATGGGTTCTATGACATCTCCTTCGAAATCGAGTAACGTTTCTATGGAAACGACAGATTGTTCTTTTCTGATACGACTGTCTCCATTTTGATGCACAATTCCTTCATTACTGCATCCCTCGCTCCCTCACATTGACGAATTAACACAGAAATTGCGTCGCTATGAAATACAAAGGGTTCTATGACATCTCCTTCTAAATCGAGTAACGTTTCTATGGAAACGACAGGAATTTCATTTGGGATACGACTATCTCCTTTCCGATGCACTATTCCTTCTTTACTGCAATCCTCAGTCGCTCACATTGACGCGTTAACAAAGAAATTGCGTCGCTATGAAATGCCATGGGTTCCATGACTTCTGCTTCAAAATCGATTAGCGTTTCCGTGGAAACAACAGGATTTCCTTTTGGGATAAGACTACCTCCTTTACGATGCACAATTCCTTCTTTACTGCATCCCTCGCTACCTCACATTGACGAATGAACACAGAAATTGCGTCGCTATGAAATACTATAATTTGTATGACATATCCTTCTAAATCGAGTCACTTCTCTATGCAAACAGGTTCTTCTTTTCGGATACGACTATCTGCTTTCCGATGCACTATCCATTCTCTACTGCATCCCTCGCTCCCTCACATTGACGAATTAACACAGAAATTGCGTCGCTATGAAATACAACGGGTTCTATGACATCTCCTTCTAATTCGAGTAACGTTTCTATGGAAACGACAAGATTTTCATTTGGGATACGACTATCTCCTTTCCGATGCACTATTCCTTCTTTACTGCATCCCTCGCTACCTCACATTGACGAATGAACACCGAAATTGCGTCGCTATGAAATACTATGGGTTGTATGACATAATTATTTAAATCGAGTAACGTTTCTATGGAAACGACACCATTTTCTTTTAGGATACGACTACCTCCTTTCCGATTCACTATTCCACCTTCATTGCAACCCTCGCTCCCGCACATGGACGAATTAACACAGAAATTGCGTCGCTATGAAATACAACGGGTTCTATGACATCTCCTTCTAAATCGTGTAACGTATCTATGGTAACGACAGGATTTTCTATTGGGATACGACTATATCCTTTCCGATGCACTATTCCTTCTTTACTGCATCCCTCGCTCCCTCACATTGATGAATAAACACAGAAATTGCGGCGCTATGAAATACTATGGCTTCTATGACTTCTCCCTCTAAATCGAGTAACGTTCCTATGGAAACGACAGGATTTTCTTTTGGGATACGACTATCTTCTTTCCGATGCACAATTCCTTCTTTACTGCATCCGTCGCTCCCTCACAATGACGAATTAACACCTAAATTGCGTCGCTATGAAATACTATGGGTTCTCTGACATCTCCTTCTAAAGTGAGTAACGTTTCTATGGAAACGACAGGATTTTCATTTGGGATACGACTATCTGCTTTCCGATGCACAATTCCTTCTTTACTGCATCTCTCGCTCCCTCACATTGACGAATTAACACTGACATTGCGTCGCTATGAAATACTATGGGTTCCATGACCTCTCCTTCTAAATCGAGTACGTTCCTATGGAAATGACACGATTTTCTTTTGGAATGAGGGTACCTCCTTTCCGATGCACTATTCCTTATTTACTGCATCCCTCGGTCCCTTACATTGACGAATTAACACAGAAATAGTGTCACAATGAAATACTATGGGTTCTATGTCTTCTCCTTCTAGTTCGAGTAACGTTTCTTTAGAAACGACAGGATCTTTTTTTGGGATACGACTGTCTCCTTTCCGATGCACTATTCCACCTTTACTGCTTTCGTCGCTCCTTCACTAGGACGAATTAACACAGAAATTGCGTCGCTATGAAATACAACGAGTTTTATGACATCTACTTCTAAATCGAGTAAAGTTTCTATGGAAACGACAGGATTTTCTCTTGGGATTCGACTATCTCCTTTCCGATGCACTGTTCCCTCTTTACTGCATCCCTCGCTCCCTCACATTCACGAATTAAAACAGAAATTGCGTCCTATGAAATACTATGGGTTGTATGACTTATCCTTCTAAATCGAGTCACGTTTCTATGGAAACGACAGGATTTTCTTTTGGGATACGACTATCGGCTTTTCGATGCACTATTCCTTGATTACTGTTTCACTCGCTCCCTCACATTGACGAATTAACACAGAAATTGCGTCGCTATGAAATACCATGGGTCCTATGACATCTCCTTCTAAATCAAAAACGTTTCTATGGAAACGACAGGATTTTCTTTTGGGATGCGACTATTTCCTTTCCGATACACTATTCCTTCTTTACTGCATCCCTCGCTCCCTCACATTGGCGGATTAACACAGAAATTGCGGCGCTATGAAATACTATGGTATCTATGACATATCATTCTAAATCGAGTAACGTTACAATGGAAACGACTGGATATTCTTTTGGGATACGACTATCTCGTTTGCGATGCACTGTTCCTTCTTTACTGCATCCCTCGCTCCATCACATTGACGAATTAACACAGAAATTGCGTCGCTATGAAATACTATAACTTCTATGACTTCTCCTTCTAGATCGGGTATTGTTTCTACGGAAACGATAGGATTTTCTTTCGGGCTACGAGTATTCCCTTTCCGATGCACTATTCCTTCGTTACTGCATCCCTAGCTCCCTCACATTGACCAATTAACACAGAAATTGCGTCGTCATTAAATACTATGGGTTCTCCGACCTCTCCTTCAAAATCGAGTACGTTCCAATGGAAACGACATGAATATCTTTTGGAATGAGAGTACCTCCATTCCGTGGCACTATTCCTTATTTACTGCATCCCTCGGTCCCTCACATTGACCAACTGACACAGAAATAGTGTCGCCATGTATTACTATGGGGTCTATGACTTCTCCTTGTAATTCGAGTTACGTTTCTTTAGAAACGACAGGATTTTCTTTTGGGATACGACTGTCTCCTTTCCGATGCACTATTCCTTTTTTACTGCTTTCTTCGCTCCTTCACATTTACGAATTAACACAGAAATTGCGTCGCAATGAAATACAACGGGTTCTATGACATCTCCTTCTAAATCGATAACGTTTCTATGGAAACGACAGGATTTTCTCTTGGGATACGACTATCTCCTTTGCGATGCACTATTCCCTCTTTACTGCAACCCTCGGTCCCTCACATTGACGAATTAACATACAAATTGCGTCGCGTTGAAATACTATGGGTTGTATGACATCTCCTTCTAAATCGAGTCACGTTACTATGGAAACGACAGGATTTTCTTTTGGGATACGACTGTCTTCTCTCCGATACACTATTCCTTGATTACTGTTTCACTCGCTCCTTCACATTGACGAATTAACACAGAAATTGCGTCGCTATGAAATACTATGGGTTCTATGACATCTCCTTCGAAATCGAGTAACGTTTCTATGGAAACGACAGATTGTTCTTTTCTGATACGACTGTCTCCATTTTGATGAACAATTCCTTCATTACTGAATCCCTCGCTCCCTCACATTGACGAATTAACACAGAAATTGCGTTGCTACGATATACTAATGGTTCTATGACATCTCCTTCTATATCGTGTAACGTCTCTATGGTAAGGGCGCCATGTTCATTTGGGATACAGGTATATCTTTTCCGATGCTCTGTTCCTTCTTTACAGCATTCCTCGCTCCCTCACATTGACGAATCAACACAGAAATTGCGTCGCTATGAGATACTATGGGCTCAATGACATCTCCGTCGAAAACGAGTAACGTTACTATGGAAACGACAGGATTTTCTTTTGGGATACAAGTATCTCCTTTCCGATGCACTAATAATTCATTACTGCACTCCTGTCGGCCTCACATTGACGAATTATCGCAGAAATTGCGTCGCTATGAAATACAATCTGTTCTATGACGTCAAGTTCTAAATCGAGTAACGTATCAATGGAAACGACAGGATGTTCTTTTGGGATACGACTATCTCCTTTCCGATGCCCTATTCCTTCGTTACTGCATCCCTCAATCCCTCACATTGACGCATTAACACAGAAATTGCGACGCTATGAAATACTATGCGTTCCATGACATCTGCTTCTAAATCGAGTAACGTTTCCATGGAAACGACAGGATTTCCTTTTTAAATGCGACTACCTCCTTTACGATGCACAATTCCTTCTTTGCTGCATCCCTCGCTCCCTCTCATTGACGAATTAACACAGAAATTGCGTCGCTATGAAATACTATGAGTTCTATGACATCCCCTTCTAGATCGGGTATTGTTTCTATGGAAACGATAAGATTTTCTTTCGGGAAACGAGTATTTCCTTTCCGAAGCACTATTCCTTCTTTACTGCATCCCTAGTTCCCTTACATTGACGAATTAACACAGAAATTGCGTCGCTATGAAATACTATGTGTTCTGTGACTTCTCCTTCTAAATCGTATAGCGTTTCTATAGACACGAGAAGATTTTCTTTTGGGATACGACTATCTGCTTTCTGATGCAATATTCCTTCTTAACTGCATCCCTCGCTCCCTCACATTGACGATTAAACACTGAAATTGCGTCGCTATGACATACTATGTGTTCTATGACCTCTCCATCTAAATCAAGTTATGTCCATATGGAACCGACAGGATTTTCTTTTGGAATACGAGTATCTCCTTTCCGATGCACTATTCCTTATTTACTGCATTCCTCGGTCCCTCACATTGACGAATTAACACAGAAATTGCGTCGCTATGATATACAATGGGCTCTACGACTTCTCCTTCTAAATCGAGTTCCGTTTCTATGGAAACGGCAAGTTTTTCCATTGGGATACGACTATCTCCTTTCCGATGCACTATTCCTTCTTTATCTGCATTCCTGACGCCCTGACATTGAGTATTAAGACAGAAATTGCGTCGCTATGATATACTACGGGTTGTATGACAAATCCTTCTAAATCATGTAACGTTTCCATGGAAACGACAGGATTTCCTTTTGGGGTAAGACTACCTCCTTTACGATGCACTATTCCTACTTTACTGCATCCCTCGCTCCCTCACATTCACGAATTAACACAGAAATTGCGTCGCTATGATATACTATGTGTTCTATGACATCTCCTTGTAAATCGAGTAATGTTTCTATGGAAACGATAGGATTTTTTTTTTCGGGATACGAGTATCTCTTCTCCGATGCACTACTCATACTTTACTGCGTCCCTCGCTCCCTCACATTGACGAATTAACACAGATATTGCGTCGCTATGAAATACAACGGGTTCTATGACATCTCCTTCTAAATCGAGTAACGTATCTATGGTAACGACAGGATTTTCTTTTGGGATACGACCATCTCCTTTCCGATGCTCCATTCCTTCTTTACTGCATCCCTCGCTCCCTCACATTGATGAATAAACACAGAAATTGTGTCGCTATGAAATACTATGGGTTCTATGACTTCTCCTTCTAATTCGAGTAACGTTTCTATGAAACAACAGGATTTGCTTCTGGGAAACGACTATTTTCTTTCCGATGCACAATTCCTTCTTTACTGCATCCGTCGCTCCCTCACATTGGCGAATTAACAAATAAATTGCGTCGGTATGAAATACTATGGGGTCTCTGACATCTCCTTCTAATCCGAGTAACGTTCCTATGGAAACGACATGAATTTCTTTTGGAATGATAATATCTTCTTTCCGATGCACTATTCCTTATTTACTGCATCCCTCGGTCCCTCTCATTGAAGAATTAACACAGAAATTGTGTCGCTATGAAATACTATATGTTCTATGACTTCTCCTTCTAATTCGAGTAACGTTTCTTTAGAAACGACAGGATTTCCTTTTGAGATACGACTATCTCCTTTCCGATGCACCATTCCTTCTTTACTGCATCCCTCGCTCCCTCACATTGACGAATTAACACAGAAATTGCGTCGCTATGAAATTCAACGGGTTCTATGAGATCTCAATCTAAATCCAGTAACGTTTCTATGGAAACGACAAGATTTTCTCTTGGGATACGACTATCTCCTTTGCGATGCACTGTTCCTTCTTTACTGCATCCCTCGCTCCCTCACAATGACGAATTAACACCGGAGTTGCGTCGCTATGAAATACTATGGGTTCTATGACATCTCCTTTTAAATCGAAAAACGTTTCTATGGAAACGACAGGATTTTCTTTTGGGATGCGACTATTTCCTTTCCGATGCACTATTCCTTCTTTACTGCATCTCTCGCTCCCTCACATTGGCGGATTAACACAGAAATTGCGGCGCAATGAAATACAATGGGTTCTATACCATCTCCTTCTAAATCGAGTAAGGTTTCTATGGAAACGACAGGATTTTCTTTTGGGTACGACTATCTCCTTTGCGATGCACTATTCCTTCTTTACTGCAACCCTCGGTCCCTCACATTGACGAATTAACACAGAAATTTCGTCGCTCTGAAATAGTATGGGTTCTATGACATCTCCTTCGAAATCGAGTAACGTTTCTATGGAAACGACAGGATGTTCTTTTGGGATACGACTATCTCCATTTTGATGCACTATTCCTTCTCTACTGCATCTCTCGCTCCCTCACATTAACGAATTAACACAGAAATTGCGGGGCTATGATGTACTATGGGTTCTATGACATCTCCTTCTATATCGTGTAACGTTTCTATGGTAAAGGCACGATGTTCTTTTGGGATACGAGGATATCCTTTCCGATGCACTGTTCCTTCTTTACAGCATCCCTCTCTCCCTCACATTGACGAATTAACACAGAAATTGCGTCGCTGTGAAATACTATGGGTTGTATGACATCTCCTTCTAATTCGAGTAACGTTTCTATGGAAACGAAAGGATTATATTTTGGGATACAAGTATCTCCTTTCCGATGCTCTATTCCTTCTTTACTGCATCCCTCGCTCCCTCACATTGACGAATCAACACAGAAATTGCGTCGCTAAGAAACACTACAGGTTGTATGACAAATCCTTCTGAATCATGTAACGTTTCTATGGAAACGACAGGATTTTCTATTGGGATACGACTATCTCGTTAGCGTTGCACTAATCCTTCTTTACTGCGCTCCTGGAGCCCTCACATTTCGGAATTAACACAGATATTGCGTCGCTATGAAATACTAAGTGTTCTATGACATCTCCTACGAAATCGAGTAACGAGTCTATGGAAACGGCAGGATTTTTTTTGCGATACGAGTATCTCCATTCCGATGCACTATTCCTTCTTTACTGCATCCCTAGCTCCCTTACATTGACGAATTAACACGGAAATTGCGTCGCTATGAATTACTATGTGTTCTGTGACTTCTCCTTCTAAATCTGTAAGTAGGCTGTTTAGGTTTTTTTATTGGTAACGCCACCTCTGTATGAAAATCACTGGCTGTGCTATGTGCAGTCTGTGGCTAGTTTGCATTGTTGTCTGCCATTGTAGTGTTGGGCAGCGGCAGCTGGATGTGAACAGCGCGTAGCGTTGCGCAGTTGGAGGTGAGCCGCCAGCAGTGGTGGATGTGGGGAGAGAGATGGCGGAGTTTAGCGCCGGCCGAAGTGGCCGTGCGGTTAAAGGCGCTGCAGTCTGGAACCTCAAGACCGCTACGGTCGCAGGTTCGAATCCTGCCTCGGGCATGGATGTTTGTGATGTCCTTAGGTTAGTTAGGTTTAACTAGTTCTAAGTTCTAGGGGACTAATGACCTCAGCAGTTGAGTCCCATAGTGCTCAGAGCCATTTGAACCATTTTTTTGATGGCGGAGTTTTGAAATTTGTCATGAACTGCTATATTTATATATGATGATATCAAGGTAAATACATTGTTTGTTCTCTATTAATATCTTTCATTTGCTAACTATCCCTATCAGTAGTTAGTGCCTTCCATAGTTTGAATCTTTCATTTAGCTGGCAGTAGTGGCGCTCGCTGTATTGCAGTAGCTTGAGCAGCGAAGATTTTTGTGAGGTAAGTGATTTGTGAAAGGTATAGTTTAATGTTAGTCAGGGCCAATCTTTTGTAGGGAATTTTGAAAGTCAGATTGCGTTGCGCTAAAAAAATATTGTCTGTCAGATAAAGCACAGTCTTGTATAATTGTTCAAAGGGGACGTTTCGTACAGGGAAAGATCACCTCTCCGCGGTAGTGACTATCACAGAGACAATCAGAGAAACAGACAATATGGGAACGAAAATAATTATTATTACGGGTGACAGAATAACTTTAGACGCAACGGTCCAGCGCGCAGTTACGATTCAGGGAGAAATTCTCCACCACTTAACCGACAAGAAAGAAACTACAGGAACTACCAACATGACGACAGACGATGTGATCGTAACGACAGACCTGAATTGCATCAGAACTGGCGGGATTCAAACAGAGCAGGGCCTTCTCGTCACGGTGAATTTGTAGAAGTTAGGTCTCCAAATCCCAATAACGACGCGCGCCAAAAAGAGACCATAGGCATTGACTCACACCGCTGGCTGCCACAAAACGTACTTATGAAACTGACGACGCAGCTGCCGTAGCTAGTAATTACGTAAAAATGGAAGACATTAGGGACATCTTACTCCAAGAACACGACGTAAAACATAACAACATTGCATATCCTGTGATTCACATTACAGTAAATGACGTAAAATTTACAGCAGTACTTGACTCTGGCAGTCCCATTTCAGTAATCAGTGAAACAGCCTTAAGCAAATGCAACAAATCGAACGATTGCCCCACACTTCCGTTACGTAAGATTAAATTACAAGGTGCAATCTTTGGAAAAAGTGTAGATGTACGCCAACAAACCAACTTAGAATTCTTTTGTCAAAGACACAGCTTCTCTATGAACTTTCTTATTGTTCCATTATTGTCGACGGAAATTATACTGGGAGTAGACTTTTTGAATGAATACAAAGCAATCTTAAACTTTCACGATGCTGAAATAACTTTAGAAAAAGAAGGTAAGTCAGTAGCTTTGAAATTTGAAGATTGGCTATCAAACCATGACGAAGAAATTAATCGGCTTTACCTCCTGTTAGACAACAGTTCGGAATTTTCGACGGAACTTGACGCTAACAATCATTCTGCAAGTACTGACAGGGATGATATCGACGGCGCATTTGACACTAATAAGTTAATTCAGAATAAAATTCAAACAATTGAGAATTGTAATGACACTGATAGGCAGGACCTTTTTGAGATTTTACAAGCGCATTCCACAGTTTTTGCTCACAAAACAGGAACAATCAAGGGATTTCAATACCAATTTCTTGTTCGTGAGCATACTAAATTTTGTGTTAGACCATACGTAATTCCAGCACATTATAGGGACCGTGTTAGAACAGAAATACAATCTATGCTTGACGAGGGCATTATTGAGCCTGCAGTAAGCTCATACAACAATCCGTTACATGTTGTTGAGAAGAAAAATTGATCGATCAGGCTTGTCTTAGATTCGAGACAAATCAATACTATCATTATTCCTGAAGCAGACAGGCCGCAGACGATGGAAGAACTTCTTCAAAATTTTAATGGTGTAAAAGTGTTGTCTTCCATTGATCTCAGATCCAGCTCTTATCAGATCGAACTTCATCCAGAATGTAGAAAATACACAGCTTTCCTTTGTTTCGGCGTTTGTGATCAGTTTCGGAAACTTCCTTTTGGTTTGAACATTTCTTCAGCAGCATTCATTCGCGGGCTAAATTCCATATTACCTGAATTCTTAAAACGTCACATCACCTTATATGTAGACGATATTCTGATAGCAGAAGCCTCATGGGAACAACACAATCGCATCCTCAACAGCGTGTTACATATTTTTGCAGAATCTGGAATTACAGTTAACTTGGAAAAGTCTGAATTCGGTAGGACAAAAGTGAAGTTTTTAGGACATATTATTTCTTCTGAAGGCATTCAGCCGGATCCTGAAAAGTTAGAAGCAATCAGAGCCATTCCAGTTCCATCTACAAAAAGACAAGTCCGCAGTTTTCTAGGTCTCGTAAATTTTTACCGTCGTTTTCTGAATATGCAAATTCTTGTTACACCAAAACTTTGTTCTCTCACTGGAAAAAATACTATTTGGAACTGGGACGAACAAGCACAGTTGGAATTCAATTCTTTGAAAGAATAGCTACTTAACGCGCCAATACTAGCTCATCCAGATCTGTCACAAGATTTCTGCCTTAGCACGGATTCTTCTAAAGTCGGTCTTGGTGCCCATTTATTTCAAGAATCCATAGAAAATGACACTACCGTTCAGAAAACCATTGCTTTTGCTAGCCGAGTGCTAACAAAATCTGAAAAAAATTATTCCGTTACTGAATTAGATGCTTTGGCTATCGTTTGGGCATTTAACAAATTCCGTTTCTTTCTTTCTGGTAAGCACGTAAAAGTATACAGTGATCATCGTGCATTACAATTTCTTATGTCTTCAAAATTAAATCATGGCAGGTTAAAACGTTGGGCATTGTTTCTGCAAGAATTCCGCTTCACAATAGTCTACATTCCCGGCAAGGAGAACATTGTTGCGGACGCACTGTCACGCGCACCGGCTGGGCTTGAGAAAAGTAACACAGAAGGCAACCTCGAGAAAAATTTCAGTATTCTTTACATTCAGAAAGTCGCCTTTGAAAACTTCATCACCACATCTTTAAAGGACATTGCTCATGAACAAGATAAAGATCCGATTTGGAAAGACATCAAGAGCAAATGGCATGAAAAGACACACACACAGATTCGGCATTATTACCTGGTTAGAAACAACATACTCTTCAAACGCTGCACTGTTGATGACAAGCTATGGGTACTTTGCATTCCTGACGATTTTGTTAATAAGCTCATTTGGTACATTCATTTCAGCTACGCACATTTTGGTCCACGAAAATGTTATCATATTCTTCGAACGACTTGTTATTTTAACAATATGGAAAAGAGAATTCGAAGAGTCTTGTCTATTTGTAAACTTTGTCAAAAGGCGAAACTATCTACTGTCTCACATCGTGCTCCGTTATTTCCTATTATTCCTTCTAAATTAAAAGAATTTGCTGCTGTTGATCTCTTGAGATCGCTTGTCAGAACATCTAATGGATTTTCGTACGTTTTAGTCGCTGTTGAACTTACTTCAAAATTTGTTTCTTTCACTCCGTTACGTAAAGCCACTGGACGATCTGTATCCAACGCCTTTGTTAAAAATTTCTTACGTGAAGTTGGACACGTTAGCGAAGTCATTTCAGATAACGGACCTCAATTCAGATCTGCTGTTTGGTCACGCATGCTTCGGAATCATAAAATCAAACCTGTTTTTATTTCAATGTACTCACCACATTGTAACCCATCTGAACGGATTATGAAAGAAATCAATAAGCTTTGCAGACTTTATTGTCACAGAAAGCATCAGCATTGGGACAGATATTTACACTTATTTCAAAATGTGCTGAATGAAATGCCTCATGATTCCACTGCTTTACCACCTACTCTTGTACTAAAGAATGAAGAACCACCGAACAGAATCAGAGAGCTTGTACCTTTCCCAAATACACGTAAACTTCGACACAAAGACATAATTGATTTGGCTCTTAAAAATATAATATCTGCAGCAGACAAAAGGAGAAAACTACACGGTAAAGCAAATGCAAAGAAATTGTATATTGGTCAGAAAGTTCTCATTAAAGCTCATTCATTGTCACATAAGAAGAAACACTTGAGTCACAAATTCTTTCTAGTTTACAATGGACCTTACAGAATCCGACGTATACCACATGATAATTGCATTGAAGTTGAAACTCTGCGTACTAGGAAGAGTAAGGGTTTACACCACATTTCACATGTAAAACCGTTTATTGAAAGATAATCTGCTTTTTAACTTTGTCTTTGCCATATAACTTTTCACTTTACATTACTAGTATGCTGTGTCAGACTTAAGAAACTGTTAACATACAACTATGTTTGAAGTTAAATATCCAGTCTAGAACCTAGGGAACATTTTTAACCAGAAATTACGAATGCATTGTTATAGTGAACAGACGACACAGTGTTGTATTTGTACATTCTTGCTTGTTAGTTGCACGATTACGTAACGACTATAAGGCTCACATACTTAGAACATTTACCAGTACTGCTAATGAGATTTTAATGCAACATTTTGGTTTACTTGAAAATACATTCTGGGTTTAAAGTACTTTCTGTGAGATACCAGACGACACAGTGGTTAGTTTATGTAACAACTACACGGTTTTATCACGACGCTACTAATGAGTGAAAATTTACAATGTTGCTTTTGCAGTGTTTCTGTTTTATATCTGCACAGTTTTCTGTTTTATTCTGGAAAGTAAAACAGGTTTTAGTAGTAACTTTTGTAGTAAAGCTACAATGAGACTGCCTTTTCCGTAGCACAACAATACGTTACAGTACAGTACTTTCTTCATCACGGCAATAAGCGTAATAACTAAGACATTTATACGCAAAGCATTTCACTTTTGTGTATTATGAGGTAAGTACATTGACTTCTGCAGAACTTAGCTTTCGGAGGACGATAACTACGACACTTCCACACAGATTATGTTGCAACAAGACGCACATTTAGCGCTACAGTACACGTATTTGAGTGATTAATTTTGTACTTAAAACATTTATTTTTAAAGATTTTTTGAATTACAAAGAAAGTTTTCTGTGGTGTCACCGCCAGACACCACACTTGCTAGGTGGTAGATTAAATCGGCCGCGGTCCATTTAGTACATGTCGGACCCGCGTGTCGCCACTGTGTGATCGCAGACCTAGCGCCACCACAAGGCAGGTCTCGTGATACGAACCAGCACTCGCCCCAGTTGTACGCGAACCTAGCTACCGACCAGATGTACGAAGCCTTTCTCTCTCATTAGCCGAGAGACAGAATAGCCTTCAGCTAAGTTAATGGCTACGAACTTGCAAGGCGCCATTAGCCATACAGTGATTGTACTTAAAGCCTCCTGTGTATCGTCAAGATCGATGTACCTCAATCAATGAGTAAAGTTAAGTATTAAACCTGCTCCATACTTTTCTTCCTAACATTAATTACGTATCCTGTTCCAGTACTTCACGCCCGTCTGCGTTAGTCTAGCTTGCCTTTTCAGCCATCTCAACTTCACGGTGTCGGCCCAGCTACCGACACAACATTTTCCGTGATACATTTCGTTCCATTGCTGTAATCTGTAACACCTGAGGGTATAATTACATTAATCCTCAGGAGGGTACACGCTTACTTTGTGTACCATGCATGTGGCAACCACAAGGAACCCTAGCTAATATGGTATTTGCTTATACAACTTTACACATCGGTACCATATTTCTCTAACACACAAATTACACAGCTATCTGATCATTTAACTGAGAGATAAACATTTTTTTACTACATCAGTGACACATGTTTACGCAATACACAGTTGGGTAACTTCACACTTATGAAACTGTATTTTGTCTGTACTTTGTAAACTGTTCATATTTTTTCGGAATCATTGTGATACTATGAGAGCTTTGAATGATGTATTTGGTAAGGGAGCATTATTTTAAAATACGTTTGAGGTAGATGACACTATTGAAATGAGCAGAGAATTTTTTTTAGGTTTTGAAATTATTGGAGGAAGCTACGACGATTTTGAGAATTGACTGAGATGTTATGATATTATTACGACGACGATGTGTACTATGCTGTTGAGATATGTTTATGATCAATAAGATGATGCTACCGTATATGAGGAATAAGAAGTATGTTGGAAACCAAGAATCGTACTTTAAGAGTTATGAAACGTGCGTAAATGCGTGACTGTATCACAATGCTAACGAATATTTTATTTGGACACTTATATTTATAGGATTTTCTTTCTACAGATTTGCAACGCTAATTCTTGACCTGTGAAATATTTTTATGTGAGACTGTCACTGTAGCGGAAACTGCTGTCGTAAATATTTCCGTAAGAAAGTTAAGTGACCACCTGCACGTAATGCGTCGCGGGCACCCACCTGGGCGACAGCCGCGCGAAAAAAAGCCATTAGCCTTTCAGCGGCACAGGTAGAAAAAAAAGGGAGGCCATTATCCTGGCTATTGACGTTCCTTTGTAGAAAGCATCGCAAATATTACACGCTCATTACCTGAAAACATATGGTTACTCGTACTTTGTGCTAATTACTGAAATGCTTATGAATTGATGGGAAATATTCGTACATCTGCACACCTGATTATGACAAGTGTCTTTCTACGAGAGTTGAGAGCTACTGACTTACGAAATGCCACATGACTATTGAATGATATTTTTATGCTTTGGTTTGCGTAATTGCTTATTTCAGTTGACATCTGTTTTCCAGCTGTGTTGCAGCATTGGTTTCATAAAATAAAATTAAATGCATTTGCTAATGTGAACACTTTCTGTCAACAGATCTATTAAATAATAATTTTGTGATCCACATTCTTCAAAAAAGGAGCACCTGGAAAGGAAAGAACAATAAGAAGGGACTAGTAACAGTAACTGCATACATAATATTCTTTTCAAGTACATGGTAATATTTTTTTTACAATAAGTTGTTGTGGTGCACCACTTTAATTACTTAGACATTAAGATGTGATTATACATTTCCCTTATCTGCATTGTTATCTTTAGTGTACTATTTTTTCTGCATGAGCTATGTCATGTTTAGATATAAGCAGCTGTTTGCCAGGCATAGTGCTACTGAACTTTAATTTGTGTTACTCTGCTAAGCCAGATTTATTTTTTTGTTTGCTGTGCATTGCCTCATATTAGTTGTAATGTTGAATTGCTTGGTAATTTAGATTTACTGTAGCTTGCTTTGCGATTTTCCATTTTTATTGCTGTTTATATTAATTGTTTTATGTGCTGCTGCATTGCCTCGTCCCTTATTTTAGCATCTGAGCTCAGTAGATTTAAGTTAGCTTAAGAGGGGGTAGACTATATAAGAAACTGACTATGGAGAATAGGTAAAGAATGCATTGCGAAGTTATATGAAAAAGATTTGGGCCCAAATGAGTATTGTACAATCAGAAATAATTATTTTGAAAGAAATATGAACAGAATACAGAAAGCAGGCTTAGATAGGACTTTTTGGGAATAATGATGAACAAAGGGAGATCTCCATGCAAAATACTGCAGTAAAACAAACCCTGTCCTTTCCCTTTTGTGTTATCCCACTATATGTTTGTGTACTCTTGTGTATTTGTTTTCTTCCTGTCTCTGTGTACTGTTTCATAGAACTTTTTTCTCTTCTAATACTAAGTTACATTCGCTATGATGAGGAATACCGTTATCCTCAAATACAATTGGCATTAATAATGTGTTATTTACTTTGTAAAGATGTTTAGACATTATTTATTCTGTTTTGTGTTAATGCTCATGTGTGAAGTTGATGTTTCGAAAGTTATTCTGATCTTTTATGTATGTACTCATGTCATAATTCCTGTAACACTGACGCATATGTCTATTTCTATTCTTTTGTAACGCCTGTTTTACTACAAATGTTATCTGTATTGTTATGTTCTTTAATGATGTATTTTGTACCTTTGTAATTGTATTCTCATGTTATAAAATTGTAATTGACACCAGTTCATCTTATTATTAATTTGTAGGTTACATTTCACTGCACACGTTTCTGTTGGTCATAGTATATGGACAATATGTGAGAAGTAGGGACTGTTAGTGTTTGCACGTGTGTTAATAATTCAGCAAGGGACTGGATAACAGCATTGTTGGTTCTAAGGACAATTCCAAAAACTTTGTGAGTGCACAAGTGGTGGTTTATGGACTTGCTATATTCTCCGCAAGACCCTTCGATGGTGAATGTGCACCTGCACAATCGCAACAGATGGCTGCTGGCCATCTCTACAAGGACTACAGTGGGTCTGCATCTATGATGACCCACCATGCCATTATTTCTACAAGGACTGCAGTGGGTCTGCACCTCTGGTGGCCCACCAATACCACAATCTCTACCAGGACTCCTGTGGGTCTGCTCTGTGATGACCTACCTACCAATGTTCTTCAAAACTTCGAATGACTCTGCTGTGGGTTTGCTCCATTGTGGCCCATTACCTGTCAGCATGTCAAGAGTCAGCACTGTCTTTCCGTTGGAAGGACAACACTACTTCTTCAAGCCTGCATGGAAATCCACTACTTCTGTGTGCAATTTCTTTTACTAATGAGACTTTGTGAAAAAAAAACCTGTAATTACTATTATGATGAATGATCAGGACTGTCTTTATGGACTGTGAGAAATTTTTAGCTTTTGACCAACATTGTATCAATAAGTGTGTGCATTTGATTTCTTTGTTATTGTAATTATAAAAATTTTTTTCAAATCTGTATTGGCCACTGCCCAATTCAATTTGTAAAAATTTTTGTGGGGAGCATGGGGGCTATGTAAGTAGGCTGTTTAGGTTTTTTTATTGGTAACGCCACCTCTGTATGAAAATCACTGGCTGTGCTGTGTGCAGTCTGTGGCTAGTTTGCATTGTTGTCTGCCATTGTAGTGTTGGGCAGCGGCAGCTGGATGTGAACAGCGCGTAGCGTTGCGCAGTTGGAGGTGAGCCGCCAGCAGTGGTGGATGTGGGGAGAGAGATGGCGGAGTTTTGAAATTTGTCATGAACTGCTATATTTATATATGATGATATCAAGGTAAATACATTGTTTGTTCTCTATTAATATCTTTCATTTGCTAACTATCCCTATCAGTAGTTAGTGCCTTCCATAGTTTGAATCTTTTATTTAGCTGGCAGTAGTGGCGCTCGCTGTATTGCAGTAGCTTGAGCAGCGAAGATTTTTGTGAGGTAAGTGATTTGTGAAAGGTATAGTTTAATGTTAGTCAGGGCCATTCTTTTGTAGGGAATTTTGAAAGTCAGATTGCGTTGCGGTAAAAAAATATTGTGTGTCAGGTTAAGCACAGTCTTGTATAATTGTTCAAAGGTGACGTTTCAAATCGAGTAACGGTTCAATACACACGACAAGATTTTCTTTTGGGATACGACTATCTGCTTTCCGATGCACTGTTCCTTCTTTACAGCATCCCTCTCTCCCTCACATTGACGAATTAACACAGAAATTGCGTCGCTATGAAATACTATGGGTTCCGTGACTTCTGCTTCTAAATCGAGTAACGTGTCCATGGAAACGACAGGATTTCCTTTTGGGGTAAGACTACCTCCTTTCCGATGCACTATTCCTACTTTACTGCATCCCTCGCTCCCTCACATTGACGAATTAACACAGAAATTGCGTCGCTATGATATACTATGGGTTCTATGACATCTCCTTGTAAATCGATTAATGTTTCTATGGAAACGATAGGATTTTTTTTCGCGATACGGGTATCTGTTTTCCGATGCACTATTCATACTTTACTGCGTCCCTCGCTCCCTCACATTGACGAATTAACACAGATATTGCATCGCTTTGAAATACTATGGGTTCTATGATTTCTCCATCTAAATCGAGTAAAGTTTCTACTGACACGACAAGATCTTCTTTTCGGATACGACTGTCTCTTTTCCGATGCACTATTACATCTTAACTCCATCTTTCGCTCACTCACATTGACGAATTAACACAGAAATTGCGTCACTATGAAATACAACGTGTTCTATGACATCTCCTTCTAAATCGAGTAACGTATGTGTGGTAACGACTGGATTTTCTTTTGGGATACAACCATCTCCTGTCCGATGCACCATTCCTTCTTTACTGCATCCCTCGCTCCCTCACATTGATGAATAAACACAGAAATTGTGTCGCTATGAAATACTATGGATTCTATGACTTCTCCTTCTAATTCGAGTTACGTTTCTTTAGAAACGACAGGATGTCCTTTTGAGATACGACTAACTCCTTTCCGATGCACCATCCCTTCTTTACTGCATCCCTTGCTCCCTCACAGTGACGAATTAACATAGAAATTGCGTCGCTATGAAATACAACGGGTTCTATGACATCTCATTCTAAATCGAGTAACGTTTCTATGGAAACGACAAGATTTTCTTTTGGGATGCGACTATTTCCTTTCCGATGCACTATTCCTTCTTTAATGCATCCCTCGCTCCCTCACACTGGCGGATTAACACAGAAATTGCGGCGCTATGAAATACAATGGGTTCTATACCATCTCCTTCTAAATCGAGTAACGTTTCTATGGAAACGACAGGATTTTCTTTTGGGACACGACTATTTCCTTTGCGATGCACTATTCCTTCTTTACTGCAACCCTCGGTCCCTCACATTGACGAATTAACACAGAAATTACGTCGCTATGAAATACTATGGGTTCTATGACATCTCCTTCGAAATTGAGTAACGTCTCTATGGAAACGACAGGATGTTCTTTTGGGATACGACTATCTCCAGTTTGATGCACTATTCCTTCTTTACTGCATCACTCGCTCCCTCACATTGACGAATTAACACAGAAATTGCGGGGCTATGATATACTATGTGTTCTATGACATCTCCTTCTATATCGTGTAACGTTTCTATGGTAAGGGCACGATGTTCTTTTGGGATACGAGTATATCCTTTCCGATGCACTGTTCCTTCTCTACAGCATCCCTCGCTCCCTCACATTGACGAATCAACACAGAAATTGCGTTGCTAAGAAACACTACGGGTTGTATGACATATCCTTCTAAATCATGTAACGTTTCAATAGAAACGATAGGATTTTCTATTGGGATACGACTATCTCGTTAGCGATGCACTAATCCTTCTTTACTGCACTCCTGGAGGCCTCACATTTCGGAATTAACACAGATATTGCATCGCTATGAAATACTAAGGTTTCTATGACATCTCCTACGAAACCGAGTAACGATTCTATGGAAACCACAGGATTTTCTTTTGCGATACGAGTATCTCCATTCCGATGCACTATTCCTTCTTTACTGCATCCCTCGCTCCCTCACATTGACGAATTAACTCAGAAATAGCGTCGCTATGAAATACAACGGGATCTATGACATCTCCTTCTATAACGAGTAACGTTTCTATGGGAACGACAGGATTTTCATTTGGGATACGACTATCTGCTTTCCGATGCACTATTCCTTCTTTACTGCATCTCTCGCTCCCCTCACATTGACGAATTAACACTGGAATTGCGACGCTATGAAATACTATGGGTTCTATGACCTCTCCTTCTAAATCGAGAAACGTTCCTATGGAAACGACATAATTTTCTTTTGGAATGAGAGTATCTCCTTTCCAATGCACTGTTCCTTACTTACTGCATCCCTCGGTCCCTCACATTGAAGAATTAACACAGAAATTGCCATGCTATGAAACACTATGGGTTCTATGATCTCTCCTTCTAAATCGAGTAACGTTCCGATGGAAATGACATGATTTTCTTTTGGAATGATAGTATCTTCTCTCTGATGCACCATTCCATATTTACTGCATCCCTCGGTCCCTCACATTGAAGAATTAACACAGAAATTGTGTCGATATGAAATACTATGGGTTCTATGACTTCTCCTTCTAATTCGAGTAACGTTTCTTTAGAAACGACAGGATTTCCTTTTGGGATACGACTGTCTCCTTTCCGATGCACTGTTCCTTCCTTACTGCATCCCTCGCTCCCTCACAATGACGAATTAACAACGGAATTGCGTTACCACGAAATACTATGTGTTCTATGACACCTCCTTCTAAATCGAAAAACGTTTTTATGGAAACGACAATATTTTCTTTTGGGATGCGACTATTTCCTTTGCGATGCACAATTCCTTCTTTACTGCAACCCTCGGTCCCTCACATTGACGATTTAACACAGAAATTGCGCCGCTATGAAATACTATGTGTTGTATGACTTATACTTCTAAATCGAGTCACGTTTCCATGGAAACGACGGGATATTCTTTTGGGATACGAGTATCTCCTTTCCGATGCACTATTCCTTCTTTACTGCCTTCCTCAATCCCTCACATTGACGAATTAACACTGACATTGCGGCACTATTAAATACTATGGGATCTATGATATCTCCTACGAAATCAAGTAACGTTTCTATGGAAACGACAGGATATTCTTTTGGGATACGAGTATCTCCTTTCCGTTGCACGATTCCTTATTTACTGCATTCCTCGGTCCCTCACACTGACGAATTAACACCGAAATTGCATCGCTATGAAATACAATGGGCTTTATGACTTCTCCTTCTAAATCGAGTACCGTTTCTATGGAAACGACAGGTATTTCCATTGGGATACGACTATCTCCTTTCCGATGCACTAATCCTTCTTTATCTGCACTCCAGGCGCCCTCACATTGACGAATTAACACAGATATTGCGTCGCTATGAAATACTACGGGTTGTATGACAAATCCTTCTAAATCATGTAACGTTTCTATGGAAACAAAAGGATTTTCTATTGGGATACGACTATCTCGTTTGCGATGCACTGTTCTTTCATTACTGCATCCCTCGCTCCCTCACATTGACGAATTTACACAGAAATTGCGTCGCTATGATATACAATAAGTTCTATGACATCTCCTTCTAGATCGGGTATTGTTTCTTTGGAATCGATAGGATTACCCTTCGGGATACGAGTATTTCCTTTCCGATGCACTATTCCTTCCTTACTGCTTCCCTAGCTCCCTCACATTGACGAATTAACGCAGAAATTCCGTCGCTATGAAATACTATGGGTTCTATGACCTCTCCTTCTAAATCGAGTACGTTCCTATGGAAACGACATGATTTTCTTTTGGAATGAGGGTACCTCCTTTCCGATGCACTATTCCTTATTTACTGCATCCCTCGATCCCTCACATTGACGAGTTAACACAGAAATAGTGTCGCTATGAAATACTATGGGTTCTATGACATCTCCTTCTATATCGAGTACGTTCCTATGGAAACGACATGATTTTCTTTTGGAATGAGAGTACCTCCTTTGCGATGCACTATTCCTTCTTTACTGCAACCCTCGGTCCCTCACATTGACGAATTAACATACAAAATGCGTCGCTATGAAATACTATGGGTTGTATGACTTATCCTTCTAAATCGAGTCACGTTTCTATGGAAACGACAGAATGTTCTTTTGGGATACGACTATCTCCATTTTGATGCACCATTCCATCTTTACTGCATCCATCGCTCCCTCACATTGACGAATTAACACTGAAATTCCGTTGCTATGATATACTATCGGTTCTATGACATCTCCTTCTATATCGTGTAACGTCTCTATGGTAAGGGCACGATGTTCTTTTGGGATACGGGTATATCCTTTCCGATGCACTGTTCCTTCTTTACAACATCCCTCGCTCATTCACATTGACGAATCAGCACAGAATTTGCGTCGCTATGAGATACTATGGGCTCTATGACATCTCCTTCTAAATCGAGTAACGTATCAATGGAAACGACAGGATATTTTTTGGGATACGAGTATCTCCTTTCCGATGCAGTTTTACTTCTTTACATCATCCCTCACTCCCTCATATTGACAAATTAACACAGAACTTGCGTCGCTATGAAATACTATAAGTTCTATGACAACTCCTTCTAGATCGGGTATTGTTTCTATGGAAACGATAGGATTTTTTTTCGGGACATGAGGATCTCTTTTCCGATGCACTATTCATACTTTACTGCGTCCCTCGCTCCCTCACATTGACGAATTAACACAGAAATTGCTTCGTTTTGAAATACTATGGGTTCTATGATTTCTCCATCTAAATCGAGTAACATTTCTTATGACACGACAAGATTTTCTTTTGGGATACGACTGTCTCTTTTCCGATGCACTATTTCATCTTAACTGCATCCTTCGCTCCCTCATATTGACGAATTAACACAGAAATTGCGTCGCTATGAAATACAACGGGTTCTATGACATCTCCTTCTAAATCGACTAACGTATCTATGGTAACGACAGGATTTTCATTTGGGATACGACCATCTCCTTGCCGATGCACCATTCCTTCTTTACTGCATCCCTCGCTCCCTCATATTGATGAATAAACACAGAAATTGCGTCGCTATGAAATACTATAGGTTCTATGACTTCTCCTTCTAATTCGAGTGACGTTTCTATGAAACGACAGGATTTTCTTTTGGGATACGACCATCTCCTTTCCGATGCACCATTCCTTCTCTAGTGCATCCTTCGCTCCCTCACATTGACGAATTAACACAGAAATTCCGGGGCTATGATATACTATGGGTTCTATGACATCTCCTTCTACACTCCTGGAAATGGAAGAAAGAACACATTGACACCGGTGTGTCAGACCCACCATACTTTCTCCGGACACTGCGAGAGGGCTGTACAAGCAATGATCACACGCACGGCACAGCGGACACACCAGGAACCGCGGTGTTGGCCGTCGAATGGCGCTAGCTGCGCAGCATTTGTGCACCGCCGCCGTCAGTGTCAGCCAGTGTGCCGTGGCATACGGAGCTCCATCGCAGTCTTTAACACTGGTAGCATGCCGCGACAGCGTGGACGTGAACCGTATGTGCAGTTGACGGACTTTGAGCGAGGGCGTATAGTGGGCTTGCGGGAGGCCGGGTGGACGTGCCGCCGAATTGCTCAACACGTGGGGCGCGAGGTCTATACAGTACATCGATGTTGTCGCCAGTGGTCGGCGGAAGGTGCACGTGCCCGTCGACCTGGGACCGGACCGCAGCGACGCACGGATGCACGCCAAGACCGTAGGATCCTACGCAGTGCCGTAGGTGACCGCACCGCCACTTCCCAGCAAATTAGGGACACTGTTGCTCCTGGGGTATCGGCGAGGACCATTCGCAACCGTCTCCATGAAACTGGGCTACGGTCCCGCACACCGTTAGGCCGTCTTCCGCTCACACCCCAACATCGTGCAGCCCGCCTCCAGTGGTGTCGCGACAGGCGTGAATGGAGGGACGAATGGAGACGTGTCGTCTTCAGCGATGAGAGTCGCTTCTGCCTTGGTGCCAATGATGGTCGTATGCGTGTTTGGCGCCGTGCAGGTGAGCGCCACAATCAGGACTGCATACGACCGAGGCACACAGGGCCAACACCCGGCATCATGGTGTGGGGAGCGATCTCCTACACTGGCCGTACACCACTGGAGATCGTCGAGGGGACACTGAATAGTGCACGGTACATCCAAACCGTCATCGAACCCATCGTTCTACCATTCCTAGACCGGCAAGGGAACTTGCTGTTCCAACAGGACAATGCACGTCCGCATGTATCCCGTGCCACCCAACGTGCTCTAGAAGGTGTAAGTCAACTGCCCTGACCAGCAAGATCTCCGGATCTGTCCCCCATTGAGCATGTTTGGGACTGGATGAAGCGTCGTCTCACGCGGTCTGCACGTCCAGCACGAACGCTGGTCCAACTGAGGCGCCAGGTGGAAATGGCATGGCAAGCCGTTCCACAGGACTACATCCAGCATCTCTACGATCGTCTCCATGGGAGAATAGCAGCCTGCATTGCTGCGAGAGGTGGATATACACTGTACTAGTGCCGACATTGTGCATGCTCTGTTGCCTGTGTCTATGTGCCTGTGGTTCTGTCAGTGTGATCATGTGATATATCTGACCCCAGGAATGTGTCAATAAAGTTTCCCCTTCCTGGGACAATGAATTCACGGTGTTCTTATTTCAATTTCCGGGAGTGTATATCGTGTAACGTTTCTATGGTAAGGGCACGATGTTCATTTGGGATACGTGTATATCCTTTCCGATGCACTGTTCCTTCTTTACAGCATCCCTCGCTCCCTCAAATTGACGAATTGACACACAAATTGAGTCGCTGTGAAATACTATGGGTTATATGACATCTCCTTCTAATTCGAGTATCGTTTCTATGGAAACGACAGGATTTTGTATTGGGATACGACTATCTCGTTTGCGATGCACTAATCCTTCTTTACTGCACTCCTGGAGCCCTCACATTTCGGAATTAACACAGAATTGCGTCGCTAAGATATCCTACGGGTAGTGTGAGAAGTCCTTCTAAATCATGTAACGTTTCTATGGAAACGACAGGTTTTTGTATTGGGATACGACTATCTCGTTTGCGATGCACTAATCCTTCTTTACTGCACTCCTGGAGCCCTCACATTTCGGAATTAACACAGATATTGCGTCGCTATGAAATACTATGTGTTCTATGACATCTCCTACGAAATCGAATGACCATTCTATGGAAACGGCAGGATTTTCTTTTGCGATACGAGTATCTCCATTCCGATGCACTATTCCTTCTTTACTGCATCCCTCGCTCCCTCACATTGACGAATTAACACTGAAATTGCGTCGCTGTGAAATACTATGGGTTCTATGACATCTCCTACGAAATCGAGTAACGATTCTAAGGAAACGGCAGGATTTTCTTTTGCGATACGAGTATCTCCATCCCGATGCACTATTCCTTCTTTACTGCATCTCTCGCTCCCCTCACATTGACGAATTAATACTGAAATTGCGTCGCTATGAAATATTATGGGTTCAATGACCTCTCCTTCTAAATCGAGTAACGTTCCTATGGATACGACATGATTTTCTTTTGGAATACGAGTATCTCCCTTCCGATGCACTATTCCTTATTTACTGCATTCCTCGATCCATCACATTGACGAATTAACACTGAAATTGCGTGGCTATGAAATACTATGGGTTCTATGACCTCTCCTTAAAATCGAGTTACGTTCCTATGGAAAAGACATGATTTTCTTTTGGAATGAGAGTATCTCCTTTCCCATGCGCTATTCCTTATTTACTGCATCCCTAGGTCCCCCACATTGACTAATTAACACTGAAATTGCGTCGCTATGAAATTCTATGGGTTCTATGACGTCTCCTACGAAATCGAGTAACGATTCTAAGAAAACGGCAAGATTTTCTTTTCGGTAACGACTATCTGCTTTCCGATGCACTATTCCTTCTTTACTGCATCCCTCGCTCCCTCACATTAACGAATTAACACTGAAATTGGGTCGCTATGAAATACAACGGGATCTATGACATCTCCTTCTAAATCGAGTAACGTTTCTATGGAAACGACAGGATTTTCTTTTGGGATACGAGGATCTCCTTACCGATGCACTCTTCCTTCTTTACTGCATCCCTCGCTCCATCACATTGACGAATTAACACTGAAATTGCGTCGCTATGAAATACTATGGGTTCTATGACCTCTCCTTAAAATCGAGTAACGTTTCTATGGAAACGACAAGATTTTCTTTTGGAATGAGAGTATCACCTTTCCGATGCACTATTCCTTATTTACTGCATCCCTAAGTCCCTCACATTGACGAATTAACACAGAAATTGTGTCGCTATGAAATACTATGGGTTTAAGGACTTCTCCTTCTAATTCGAGTAACGTTTCTATAGAAACGACAGGATTTTTTTTGGGATACGACTGTCTCCTTTCCGATGCACCTTTCTTACTTTACTGCTTTCGTCGCTCCTTCACATTGACGAATTAACACAGAAATTGCTTCGCTATGAGATACAACGGGTTCGATGACATCTCCTTCTAAATCGAGTAACGTTTCTATGGAAACGACAGGATTTTCTTTTGGGGTGCGACTATTTCCTTTCCGATGCACTATTGCTTCTGTGTTGCATCCCTCGCTCCCTCACATTGACGTATAAACACAGAAATTGCGTCGCTATGAAACACTGTGGGTTCTATGACTTTTCCGTCCAAATCGAATAACGTTTCTATGGAAACAACAGGAAATTCTTATGGGATACGACTGTCTCCTTTCTGAAGCACTATTCCTTCTTTACTGCATCCCTCGCTCCCTCACATTCACGAAATAACACAGAAATAGCGTCGCTATGATATACTATGAGTTCTATGACCTCTCCTTCTAAATCGAGTTACGTTCCTATGGAAACGACAAGATTTTCTTTTGGAATACGAGTATCCCCTTTCCGATGCACTATTCCTAATTTACTGCATCCCTCGGACCCTCACATTGACAAATTAATACAGAAATTGCTTCGCTATGAAATACTATGGGTTCTATGAATTCTCCTTCTAAATCGAGTAACGATTCTTTAGAAACGACAGGATTTTCTTTTGTGATACGAGTATCTCCTTTCCGATGCACTATTCCTTATTTTCTGCATTCCTCGATCCATCAGATTGACGAATTAACACTGAAATTGCTACGCTATGAAATACTATGGGTTCTATGACCTCTCCTTAAAATCGAGTATTGTTCCAATGGAAACGACATGATTTTCTTTCAGAATTAGAGTATCTCCTTTCCGATACGCTATTCCTTATTTACTGCATCCTTAGGTCCCTCACATTGACGAATTAACACTGAAATTGCGTCGCTATGAAATTCTATGGGTTCTATGACGTCTCCTACGAAATCGAGTAACGATTCTAAGGAAATGGCAAGATTTTCTTTTCGGATACGACTATCTGCTTTCCGATGCACTATTCCTTCTTTACTGCATCCCTCGCTCCCTCACATTGACGAATTAACACTGAAATTGCGTCGCTATGAAATACAACGGGATCTATGACATCTCCTTCTAAATCGAGTAACGTTTCTATGGAAACGACAGGATTTTCTTTTGTGATACGAGTATCTCCTTTCGGATGCACTATTCCTTCTTTACAGCATCCCTCGCTCCCTCACATTGACGAATTAACGCAGAAATTGCGTCGCAATGAAGTACAACGGGTTCTATGACATCTCCCTTTAAATCAAGTTACGGTTCTATGGAAACGACAGGATTTTCTTTTGGGAAACGACTATCTCCTTTCCGATGCACTATTGCTTCTGTATTGCATCCCTCGCTCCCTCACATTGCCGAATCAACACAGATATTGCGTCGCTATGAAATACTATGGGTTCTACGACATTTCCATCTAATTCGAGTAACGTATCTATGGAAACGACAGGATTTGCTTTTGGGATACCAGTAATTCCTTTTCGATGCACTAATCCTTCTTTACTGCATCCCTCGCTCCCTCACATTGACGAACCAACACAGAAATTGCGTCGCTATGAGATACTATGGGTTCTAAGACACTTCCCTCGAAAACGAGTAACGTTACTATGGAAACGACAGGATTTTCTTTTGGGATACGAGTAATTCCTTTCCGATGCTCTAATTCTTCATTACTGCACTCCTGGCGCCCTCACATTGACGAACTATCGCAGAAATTG
Organism: Schistocerca americana; assembly: GCF_021461395.2. NCBI lineage: Eukaryota > Metazoa > Arthropoda > Insecta > Orthoptera > Acrididae > Schistocerca > Schistocerca americana. The sequence continues at coordinate 51,514,345 of NC_060119.1, read as the reverse complement.
CATCGCTATGAAATACAATGTGTTCTGTGACATCACCTTCGAAATCGAGTAACGTTTCAATGGAAACAACTGGATTTTCTTTTGGGATACGAGAATCTCCTTTCCGATGCACTATTCCTTCTGTACTGCATCCCTCGCTCCCTCACATTGACTAATTTACACAGACATTTCGTCGCTGTGAAATGCTAAGTATTCTAAGACTTCTCCTTTAAAATGGAGTATCGTTTCTATGGAAACGACACGAATTTCTATTGGGATACGCCTATCTCCTTTCCGATGCACTATTCCATCTCTACTGCATCCCTCGCTTCCTCACTTCTACGAATTAACACAGAAATTGCGTCGCTTTGAAATACTATGGGTTCTATGGCATCTCCTTCTAAATCGAATAACGTTTCTATGGAAATAACAGGATTTTCTTTTGGGATACGACTATCTCCTTTCCCATGCATTGTTCCTTCTTTACTGCATCCCTCGCTGCCTCACATTGACGACATAAGACAGAAATTGCGTCGCTATGAAACAGTATGCGTTCTATGACTTCTCCTTCGAAATCGAGTGACGTTTCTATGAAACGACACGATTTTTCTTTGGGATACGACTAACTCCTTACCGATGCACTATTCCTTCTTTACTGCATCCCTCGCTCCCTCACATTGACGAATTTACACAGAAATTGCGGTGCTACGAAATACTATGGGTTCTAATCCATCACCCTCCAAATCGAGTAACGTTTCAATGGAAGCGACAGGATTTTATTTTGGGATACGAGTTTCTCCTTCCCGATAAACTAATCCTTCTTTACTGCATCCCTCGCTCCCTCACATTGACTAATTAACTATGAAATTGCGGCGCTATGAAATACTATGGGTTCTATGAAATCTCCTTCTAAATCGTATAACGTTTTTATGGAAACGACAGGATTTTCTTTTGGGATACGAGTATCTTCTCTCCGATGCACTATTCTATCTATACTGCATCGATCGCTCCCTCACATAGACGAATTAACACAGAAATTGCATCGCTATGAAATACTACGGGTTCTATGTCATCTCCTTCTAAATCGAATGACGTTTCAATGGAAACAACAGGATTTTCTTTTGGGATACGGCTATCTCCTTTCCGATGCATTATTACCTCTTTACTGCTTCCCTCGCTCCCTCACATTGACGAACCAACTTAGAATATGCGTAGCTATGAAATACCATGACTACTATGACATCTCCTTCTTAATCGAGTAACGTTTCTGTGGAAACGACAGAATTTTCTTCTGGGATCCGAGGATCTCCTTTCCGATGCACTAATCCTTCATTACTGCACTCCTGGCGCCCTCACATTGACGAATTATCGCAGAAATTGCGTCGCGATGAAATACAATGTGTTCTGTGACGTCACCTTCAAAATCGAGTAACGTTACTATGGAAACGACAGGATTACCTTTTGGGATACGAGTATGTCCTTTCCGATGCACTATTCCTTCTCTACTGCATCCCTCGCCTCCTCACATTGACGAATAAACATTGAAAATGCGGCACTATGAAATACTATGCGTTCTATGACATCTCCTTCTAAATCGAGCAACGTTTCTATGGAAACGGCAGAATTTATTTTGGGATACGAGTTTCTCCTTTCCGATGCACTATTAATTCTTTACTGCATCCCTCACTCCCTCACATTGACGAATTTACACAGAAATTGCGTCGCTATGAAATACTATGTTTTGTGTGACATATCCTTCTAAATCATGTAACGTATCTATGGATGCGAGAGGATTTTCTGTTGGGATACGACTATCTAATTTCCGATGCACTTATCCTCCTTTACTGCACTCCTGGCGCCCTCACATTGACGAATTATCACAGATACTGCGTCGCTATGAAATACTATGGGTTCTATGACTTCTCCTTCTAAATCGAGTATCGTTTCTATAGAAACGACTGGATTTCCCTTTGGGATACGAGTATCTTCCTTCCGATGCACTATTCCTTCTTTACTGCATACCTCGCTCCCTTACATTGACGAATTAACACAATAATTGCGTCGCTATCAAATACTATGGGTGCTATGCCATCTTCTTGTAAATCGAGTATCGTTTCTATGTAAACGACAGGATTTTCTTTGGGATACGACTATCTCCTTTCCGATGCACTATTCCTTCTTTACTGCATTCCTCGCGCACTCACATTGACGATTTAACACAGAAAGTGCGTCGATATGAAATACAACGGGTTCTATGACATCTCCTCTTAAATCGAGTAACGTTTCTAAAGGAAAAAACAGGAATTTCTATTGGGATACGACTATCACCTTTCCGATGCACTATTCCTTTTTTACTGCATCCCTCGCTCCCTTACATTGCCGAATTAACACAGAATCTGCGTCGCTAAGCAATACTATGGATTCTATGACTTCTCCTTGTAAATCGAGTAACGTTTCTATAGAAACGACGGAATTTTCTTTTGGGATACGACTGTCTTATTTCCGATGCACTATTCCTACTTTACTGCTTCCCTCGCTCCCTTATATTGACGAATTAACACAGAAATTTCGTCACTATGAAATACTACGGGTTCTATGACATCTCCTTCTAAATCGAGTAACGTATCTATGGAAACGAAAGGATTTTGTTTTGGGATACGACCATCTCCTTTCCGATGCACTATTCCTTTTTTACTTCATCCCTCGCTCCCTCACATTGACGAATTAACACAGAAATTGCGTCGCTATGAAATACTAAGTGTTCTGTGACTTCTCCTTTAAAATGTAGTAACGTTTCTATATAAACGACAGGAATTTCTATTAGGATACGAGTATCTCCTTTCCGATGCACTATTCGTTCTTTACTGCATCGCCCGCTCCCACGCATTAACGAATTAACACAGAAATTGCATCGTTATGAAATACTTTGTGTTCTGTGACATCTCCTTCTAAATCGAGTAACGTCTCTATCGATAGACAGGATTTTCTTTTGGGATACCACTATTTCCTTTCCGATGCACTATTCATTCTTTACTGCATCCCCCGCTCCCACGCATTAACGAATTAACACAGAAATTGCATCGTTATGAAATACTATTGGTTGTATGACACATTCTTCTAAATCATGTAATGTTTCAATGGAAACGACAGGATTTTCTTTTGGGATACTACTATCTCCTATCCGAAGCACTTATCCTTCTTTACTGCACTCCTGGAGCCTTGACATTGACGAATTGGCCTTGGGCAAGTACAGAAAGGGCAACAGCCTCAACGGGTGCGGGGCAAAGTCAGGACATGCGGGGACCAAGCAGCAATCGGTATTGTAATTGTCAACTGTCGAAGCTGCGTTGGTAAAGTACCGGAACTTCAAGCGCTGATAGAAAGCACCGAAGCTGAAATCGTTATAGGTACAGAAAGCTGGCTTAAGCCAGAGATAAAATCTGCCGAAATTTTTACAAAGGTACAGACGGTGTTTAGAATGGAGAGACTGCATGCAACCGGTGGTGGAGTGTTCGTCGCTGTTAGTAGTAGTTTATCCTGTAGTGAAGTAGAAGGGGATAGTTCCTGTGAATTATTATGGGTGGAGGTTACACTAAACAACCGAACTAGGTTAATAATTGGCTCCTTTTACCGACCTCCCGACTCAGCAGCATTAGTTGCAGAACAACTGAGAGAAAATTTGGAATACATGTCACATAAATTTTCTCAGCATGTTATAGTCTTAGGTGGAGATTTCAATTTACCAGATATAGACTGGGACACTCAGATGTTTAGGACGGGTGGTAGGGACAGAGCATCGAGTGACATTATACTGAGTGCACTATCCGAAAATTACCTCGAGCAATTAAACAGAGAACCGACTCGTGGAGATAACATCTTGGACCTACTGATAACAAACAGACCCGAACTTTTCGACTCTGTATGTACAGAACAGGGAATCAGTGATCATAAGGCCGTTGCAGCATCCCTGAATATGGAAGTTAATAGGAATATAAAAAAAGGGAGGAAGGTTTATCTGTTTAGCAAGAGTAATAGAAGGCAGATTTCAGACTACCTATCAGATCAAAACGAAAATTTCTGTTCCGACACTGACAATGTTGAGTGTTTATGGAAAAAGTTCAAGGCAATCGTAAAATGCGTTTTAGACAGGTACGTGCCGAGTAAAACTGTGAGGGACGGGAAAAACCCACCGTGGTACAACAACAAAGTTAGGAAACTACTGCGAAAGCAAAGAGAGCTCCACTCCAAGTTTAAACGCAGCCAAAACCTCTCAGACAAACAGAAGCTAAACGATGTCAAAGTTAGCGTAAGGAGGGCTATGCGTGAAGCGTTCATTGAATTCGAAAGTGAAATTCTATATACCGACTTGACAGAAAATCCTAGGAAGTTCTGGTCTTACGTTAAATCAGTAAGTGGCTCGAAACAGCATATCCAGACACTACGGGATGATGATGGCATTGAAACAGAGGATGACACGCGTAAAGCTGAAATACTAAACACCTTTTTCCAAAGCTGTTTCACAGAGGAAGACCGCACTGCAGTTCCTTCTCTAAATCCTCGCACAAACGAAAAAATGGCTGACATCGAAATAAGTGTCCAAGGAATAGAAAAGCAACTGGAATCATTCAATAGAGGAAAGTCCACTGGACCTGACGGGATACCAATTCGATTCTACACAGAGTACGCGAAAGAACTTGCCCCCCTTCTAACAGCCGTGTACCGCAAGTCTCTAGAGGAACGGAGGGTTCCAAATGATTGGAAAAGAGCACAGATAGTTCCAGTCTTCAAGAAGGGTCGTCGAGCAGATGCGCAAAACTATAGACCTATATCTCTTACGTCGATCTCTTGTAGAATTTTAGAACATGTTTTTTACTCGCGTATCATGCCATTTCTGGAAACCCAGAATCTGCTATGTAGGAATCAACATGGATTCCGGAAACAGCGAGCGTGTGAGACCCAGCTCGCCTTATTTGTTCATGAGACCCAGAAAATATTAGATACAGGCTCCCAGGTAGATGCTATCTTTCTTGACTTCCGGAAGGCGTTCGATACAGTTCCGCACTGTCGCCTGATAAACAAAGTAAGAGCCTACGGAATATCAGACCAGCTGTGTGGCTGGATTGAAGAGTTTTTAGCAAACAGAACACAGCATGTTGTTATCAATGGAGAGACGTCTACAGACGTTAAAGTAACCTCTGGCGTGCCACAGGGGAGTGTTATGGGACCATTGCTTTTCACAATATATATAAATGACCTAGTAGATAGTGTCGGAAGTTCCATGCGGCTTTTCGCGGATGATGCTGTAGTATACAGAGAAGTTGCAGCATTAGAAAATTGTAGCGAAATGCAGGAAGATTTGCAGCGGATAGGCACTTGGTGCAGGGAGTGGCAACTGACCCTTAACATAGACAAATCTAATGTATTGCGAATACATAGAAAGAAGGATCCTTTATTGTATGATTATATGATAGCGGAATAACCACTGGTAGCAGTTACTTCTGTAAAATATCTGGGAGTATGCGTGCGGACCGATTTGAAGTGGAATGATCATATAAAATTAATTGTTGGTAAGGCGGGTACCAGATTGAGATTCATTGGGAGAGTCCTTAGAAAATGTAGTCCATCAACAAAGGAGGTGGCTTGCAAAGCACTCGTTCGGCCTATACTTGAGTATTGCTCATCCGTACCAGATCGGGTTGACGGAGGAGATCCAAAGAAGAGCGGCGCGTTTCGTCACAGGGTTATTTGGTTACCGTGATAGCGTTACGGACATGTTTAACAAACTCAAGTGGCAGACTCTACAAGAGGGGCGCTCTGCATCGCGGTGTAGCTTGCTCGCCAGGTTTCGAGAGGGTGCGTTTCTGGATGAGGTATCGAATATATTGCTTCCCCCTACTTATACCTCCCGAGGAGATCACGAATGTACAATTAGACAGATTAGAGCGCGCACGGAGGCTTTCAGACAGTCGTTCTTCCCGCGAACCATACGCGACTGGAACAGGAAAGGGAGGTAATGACAGTGGCACGTAAAGTGCCCTCCGCCACACACCGTTGGGTGGCTTGCGGAGAATCAATGTAGACGCAGATGTAGATGTAGAATTAACACAGAAACTGCGTCGCTATGAAATACTATGGGTTCTATAACTTCTCCCTCTAAACCGAGTAACGTTTCTATGGATACGACAGGATTTTCTTTTGGGATACGACTATCTAATTTCCAATGCACTTATCCTTCTTTACTGCACTCCTGGCGCCCTCACATTGACGAATTAACACATAAATTGCGTTGCTATGAAATACTATGGGTTCTATGACTTCTCCTTCTAAATCGAGTAACGTTGCTATGGAATCGACAGGATAGTCTTTTGGGATACGAGTAACTCCTTTCCGATGCACTATTCCTTCTTTACTGCACTCCTCGCGCACTCACGTTGACGAATTAACACAGAAATACTATGGATTCTATGACATCTTCTAAATCGAGTTACGTTTCAATGGAAACGACAGGATTTTTTTTTCGATTACGACTATCTCCTTTCCGATGCACTATTCCTTCTTTACTGCATCCCGCGCTACCTCACAATCACGAATTAACACAGAAATTGCGTCGATATGAAATACTTTGTGTTCTACGACATCCCCTTCTAAATCGAGTAACGTTTCTATGGAAACGACAGGATTTACTTTTGGGATACGAGTACCTAAATTCCGATGCACTATTCCTTCGTTACTGCATCCCTCGCTCCCTCACATTGACGAATTAACACAGAATTTGCCTCGCTATAAAATACTATGAGTTCTATAACATCTCCTTCTAAATCGAGTTACGTTTGTATGGAAACGACAGGATTTTCTTTTGGGATACGACTATTTCCTTTCCGATGCACTATTCATTCTTTACAGTATACCTCGCTCCCTCACATTGACGAATTAACACAGATATTGCGGCGCTATGATATACTATGTGTTCCATAACATCTCCCTCTAAATCGAGTAACGTTTCTATGGAAACGACAAATTTTCTTTTGGGATACGGGTATCTAATTTCCGATGCACTTATCCTCCTTTACTGCACTACTGGCGCCCTCGCATTGACGAATTAACACAGATATTGCGTTACTATGAAATACTATGTGTTCTATGACTTCTCCTTCTAAATTGAGTATCGTTTCAATAGAAACGACTGGATTTCCCTTTGGGATACGAGTATCTCCTTTCCGATGCACTATTCCTTCTTTACTGCATACCTCGCTCCCTCACATTGACGAATTAACACAAGAATTGCGACGCTATCAAATACTATGGGTTCTATGCCATCTTCTTGTAAATCGAGTATCGTTTCTATGTTTAACGACAGGATTTCTTTTGGGAAACGACTATCTCCTTTCCGATGCACTATTCCACCTTTACTGCATCCGTCGCTCCCTCACATTCACGAATTAACGCAGAAATTGCGCCGCGGTGAAATACTTTGGGTACTATGACTTCTCCTTCTAAATCGAGTAATGTTTCTATGGGAACGACAGGATTTTCTTTTGGGATACGACTATCTCCTTTCCGATGCACTATTAATTCTATACTGCATCCCTCGTTCCCTCACATTGGCGATTTAACACAGAAATTGCGTCGCTATGAAATACTATGAGTTCTGTGACATCTCCTTCTAAATCGAGTAACGTTTCAATGGAAACGACAGGATTTTCTTTTGGGATACGACTATCTCCTTTCCGATGCACTATTCCTTCTTTACTGCATCCCCCGCTCCCTCACATTGACGAATTAACACAGAAGTTGCGGCGCTATGAAATACTATGTGTTCCATAACATCTCCCTCTAAATTGAGTAACGTTTCTATGGAAACGACAAATTTTCTTTTGGGATACGGGTATCTCTTTTCCGTTGCACTATTCCTTCTTTACTGCATCCCTCGCTCCCCAACATTGACGAATTAACTCAGAAATTGCAGCGCTATGAAATACTATGGGTTCTATGACATCTCCTTTTAAATCGAGTATCGTTTCAATGGAAAGGACAGGATTTTCCTTTGGGATACGAGTATCTCCTTTGCGATGCACTATTAATTCTTTACAGCATCCCTCACTCCCTTACATGATCGCATTAACATAGAATTTGCGTCGCTATGAAATACTATGGGATCCATGACTTCTGCTCTAAATCGTGTAACGTTTCTATGGAAAAGACTTGATTGCCTTTTGGGATAAGACTATCTCCGTTCCGATGCACTATTCCCTCTGCACTGCATCCCTCGCTCCCTTACATTGACGAATTAACACAGGAATTGCGTCGATATGAAATACAACGGGTTGTATGACATTTCTTCTTAAATCGACCAACGTTTCTATGGAAACAACAGGAATTTCTTTTGGGATACGACGATCTCCTTTCCGATGCTCTATTCCTTCTCTACTGCATCCCTCGCTCCCATACATTGACGACTAACACAGAAATTTCGTCGCTATGAAATACAAGGGGTTCTGTGACATCTTCTAAATCGAGTAATGTTTCGATGGGAACGACAGGATTTTCTTTTGGGATACGACTATCTCCTTTCCGATGCACTATTCCTTCTTTACTGCATCCCTCGCTCCCACACATAGTTGAATTAACACAGAAATTGCGTCGCTAAGAAATACTATGGGCCCTACAACATCTCCTTCTAAATCGAGTAACGTTTCTATGGAAACGACAGGATTTTCTTTTGGGATACGACAATTTCCTTTCCGATGCACTATTCATTCTTTACTGCATCCCTCGCTCCCTCACTTTGACGAATTAACACAGAAATTGCGTCGCTATTTTATACTATGGATTGTATGACATTTCCTTCTAAATCGAGTAACGTTTCTATGGAATCGACAGGATTTTCTTTTGGGATACGACTATCTCCTTTCCGATACACGACTCCTTCTTTACTGCATCTCTCGCTCCCTCACATTGACAATTTAACACAGAAATATCGTCGCTATGAAATACTATGATTTCTATCACATCTCCCTCTATACAGAGTAACGTTACTATGGAAACGACAGGATTTTCATTTGGGATACGACTATTTCCTTTCCGATGCACTATTCATTCTTTAGTGCATCCCTCGCTCCCTCACATTGACAAATTAACACACAAATTGCGTCGCTATGAAATACTATGTGTTGTATGACATTTCCTTCTAAATCGAGTAAGGTTTCTATGGAATCGAAATGTTTTCTTTTGGGATACGACTATCTCCTTTCCGATGCACTATTCCTTCTTAATGCATCCCTCGCACCCTCACATGACGAATTAACACAGTAATTGCGTCGCTATGAAATACTATGTGTTGTATGACATCTACCTCTAAATCATGTAACGTAACTGTGGAAACGACAGGATATTCTTTTGGGATACGACTACCTAATTTCCGATGCACTTATCTATCTTTACTGCACTCCTGGCGCCCTCACACTGACGAATTAACACAGAAATTGCGTTGCTATGAAATACTATGGGTTCTATGACTTCTCCTTCTAAATCGAGTAACGTTTTTATGCAAACGACAGTATTCTCTTTTAGGAAACGACTATTTCCATTCCGATGCACTATTCCTTCTTTGCTGCATCCGTCGCTCCCTCACATTGACGAAATAACACAGAAATTGCGTCGGAAAGAAATACTATGTGTTGTATGACATATCCTTCTAAATCGAGTAACGTTTCTATGGAAACGACAGGATTTTATTTTGGGATACGACTATCACCTATCCGATGCTCTATTCCTTACTTACTGCATCCCTTGCTCCCTCACATTGAGAATTTAACACAGAAATTGCGTCGCTATAAAATACTATGGGTTCTATGACATCTCCCTCTAAACCGAGTAACGTCTCTATTGATACGTCGGGATTTTCTTATGTTATACGACTATCTCCTTTCCGATGCACCATTCCTTCGTTACTGCATCCCTCACTCCCTCAGATTGACGTATTAACACAGATATTGCGTCGTTATGAAATACTATGGGTTGTATGGCATATCCATCTAAATCATGTAATGTTTCAATGGAAACGATAGGATTTTCTTTTGTGATACTACTATCTCCTATCCGAAGCACTTATCCTTCTTTACTGCACTCTTGGCGCCCTCACATTGACGAATTAACACAGAAACTGCGTCGCTATGAAATCCTATAGGATCTATGACATCTCCCTCTAAACCGAGTAACGTTTCTATGGATGCGACAGGATTTTCTTTTGGGATACGACTATCTAATTTCCAATGCACTTATCCTTCTATACTGCACTCCTGGCGCCCTCCCATTGACGAATTAACACATAAAATGCGTTGCTATGAAATACTATGGGTTCTATGACTTCTCCTTCCAAATCGAGTAACGTTTCTATGAAATCGACGGGATTGTCTTTTGGGATACGAGTATCTCCTTTCCGATGCACTATTTCTTCTTTACTGCATCCCTCGCTCCCTCACACTGACGAATTAACACAGAAATTGCGTCGCTATGAAATACTATGGATTCTAAAACATCTCCTTCTAAATCGAGAAACGTTCCAATGGAAACGACACGATTTTCCTTTGGGATACGACTATTTTCTTTAAGATGCCCTATTCCTTGTTCACTGCATCCCTCGCTCCCTCACATCGACGAATTAACACAGTAATTGCGTCGCTATGAAATACCATGTGTCCAAAATAATCTCCTTCTAAATCGAGTAACGTTTCTATGGAAACGACAGTATTCACTTTTGGGATACGACTATTTCCTTTCCGACTCACTATTCATTCTTTACAGCATCCCTCGCTCCCTCAAATTGACGAAATAACACAGAAATTGCGTCGCTAAGAAATACTATGGGTTCTAAAACATCTCCCTCTAAATCGAGTAACGTTTTTATGGAAACGACACGATTTTCTTTTGGGATACGACTATCTCCTTTTCGTTGCACTTCTCCTTCTTTACTGCATCCCTCGCTCCCTCACATTGACGAATTAACACAGAAATTGCGTCGCTATGAAATACAATGGGTTCTATAACATCTCCTTCTAAATCGAGAAACATTCAAATGCAAACGATAGAATTTTCCTTTGGGATACGAATATTTTCTTTAAGATACACTATTCCTTATTTACTGCGACCCCCCCCCCCCCCCCCCCGCTCCCTCACATTGACGAATTAACACAGAAATTGCGTCGCTATGAAATACAATGGGTTCTATGACGTCTCCCTCTAAACTGAGTAACGTTTCTATGGACACGACAGGATTTAATTTTGGGATACCACTATCTCCTATCCGATGCACTATTCCTTCTTTCCTGCTTCCCTCGCTCCCTCACACAGAAATTGCGTCGTTATGAAATACTATGGGTTGTATGACATATCCTTCTAAATCATGTAATGCTTCTATGGAAACGACAGGATTTTCTTTCAGGATACTACTATCTCCCATCCGAAGCACTTATCCTTCTTTACTGCACTCCTGGCGCACTCACAATGACGAATTAATAGAGAAACTGAGTCGCTATGAAATACTATGGGTCCAATAAAATCTCCTTCTAAATCGAGTAACGTTTCTATGGAAAGGACAATATTCTCTTTTGGGATACGACTATTTCCTTTCCGACTCACTATTTATTCTTTACTGCATCCCTCGCTCCCTCACATTGATGAATTAACACAGGAATTGCTTCGCTATGTAAAACTATGGGTTCTACGACTTCCCCTTCTAAATCGAGTAACGTTTCTATGGAAACGACAGGATTATCTTTTGGGATACGACTATCTCCTTTCCGATTTACTATTCCTTTTTTACTGCATCCTTTGCTCCCTCACATTGACGATTTAACACAGAAATTGCGTCGCTATGAAATACTATGGGTTCTAAAACATCTCCTTCTAAATCGAGAAGCGATCAAATGGAAACGACAGGTATTTCTTTTGGGATACGACTATATTCTTTAAGATGCACTATTCCTTGTTCACTGCATCCCTCGCTCCCTCACATTGACGAATTAACACAGAAATTGCGTCGCTATGAAATACTTTGTGTTCTATGACATCTCCTTCTAAATCGAGTAACGTTTCTATGGAAACGACTGGATTTTCTTTTGGGATACGAGTACCAACTTTCCGATGCACTATTTATTCTTTACAGAGTACCTCGCTCCCTCACATTGACGAATTAACACAGAAATTGCGGCGCCATGAAATACCATGGGTTGTATGACATTTCCTTCTAAGTCGAGTAACGTTTCTATGGAAACGACAGGATTTTCTTTTGGGAAACGACTAACTCTTTTCCGATGCACTATTCCTTCTTTACTTCATTCCTCGGTCCCTCACATTGACGATTAACACAGAAATTGCGCCGGTATGAAATACTATGTTTTGTATGACATATCCTTCTAAATCATGTAACGTATCTATGGAGACGAGAGGGTTTTCTTTTGGGATACGACTATCTAATTTCCGATTAACTTATCCTCCTTTACTGCACTACTGGCACCATAACATTGATGAATTAACACAGATATTGCGTTACTACGAAATACTATGGGTTCAATGCCTTCTCCTTCTAAATCGAGAATCGTTTCTCTAGAAACGACTGGATTTCCCTTTGGGATACGAGTATATCCTTTCCGTTGCGCTATTCCTTCTTTACTGCATACCTCGCTCCCTCGCATTGACGAATTAACACTAGAATTGCGACGCTATCAAATACTATGGGTTCTATGCCATCTTCTTGTAAATCGAGAATCGTTTCTATGTAAACGACAGGATTTCTTTTGGGAGACGACTATCTCCTTTAAGATGCACTATTCCACCTTTACTGCATCCGTCGCTCCCTCACATTCACGAATTAACGCAGAAATTGCGTCGCGGTGAAATACTATGGGTTCTATGTCTTCTCCTTCTACATCGAGTAATGTTTCTATGGGAACGGCAGGTTTTTATTTGGGATACGACTATCTCCTTTCCGATGCACTATTAATTCTTTACTGCTTCCCTCGCTCCCTCACATTAGCGATTTAACACAGAAATTGCGGCGCCATGATATACTATGTGTTCCATAACATCTCACTCTAAATCGAGTAACGTTTCTATGGTTGCGACAGATTTTCTTTTGGGATACGAGTATCTCTTTTCCGATGCACTATTCCTTCTTTACTGCATCCCACGCTCCCCAACATTGACGAATCAACTCAGAAATTGCAGCGCTATGAAATACTATGGGTTCTAAAACATCTCCTTCTAAATCGAGAAACGTTCCAATGGAAACGACAGGATTTTCTTTTGGGATACGACTATTTTCTTTAAGATGCCCTATTCCTTGATCACTGCATCCCTCGCTCCCTCACATTGATGAATTAACACAGAAATTGCGTCGCTATGAAATACAATGGGTTCTATGACATCTCCCTCTAAACCGAGTAACGTTTCTATGGACACGACAGGATTTTACTTTGGGATACTACTATCTCCTATCCGATGCACTATTCCTTCTTTCCTGCTTCCCTCGCTCCCTCTCATTGACGAATTAACACAGAAATTGCGTCGTTGTGAAATACTATCGGTCGTATGACATATCCCTCTAAAACATGTAACGTTACTGTGGAAACGTCAGGATTTTCTTTTGGGATACGACTACCTAATTTCCGATGCACTTATCCATCTTTACTGCACTCCTGGCGCCCTCACATTGACGAATTAACACAGAAATTGCTTCGCTATGTAAAACTATGGGTTCTACGACTTCCCCTTCTAAATCGAGTAACGTTTCTGTGGAAACGACAGGATTTTCTTTTGGGATACGACTATTTTCTTTAAGATGCACTACTCCTCGTTCACTGCATCCCTCGCTCCCTCACATTGACGAATTAACAGAGAAATTGCGTCGCTATGAAATAGTTCGTGTTCTATGACATCTCCTTCTAAATCGAGTGACGTTTCTATGGAAACGACAGGATGTTCTTTTGGGATACGAGTACCTCCTTTCCGATGCACTATTCCTTCGTTACTGCATCCTTCGCTCCCTCACATTGGCGAATTAACACAGAATTTGAGTCGCTATGAAATACTTTGGGATCTATGACATCCCCTTCTAAATCGAGTAACGTTTCTATGGAAACGACAGGATTTTCTTTTGGGAAACGACTAACTCCATTCCGATGCACTATCCCTTCTTTACTGCATTCCTCGCTCCCTCACATTGACGATTAACACAGAAATTGCGCCGCTATGAAATACTATGTTTTGTATGACATATCCTCTAAATCGTGTAACGTATCTATGGAGACGAGAGGATTTTCTTTTGGGATACGACTATCTAATTTCCGATGCACTTATCCTCCTTTACTGCACTACTGGCGCTCTCACATTGACGAATTAACACAGATATTGCGTTACTATGAAATACTGTGGGTTCTATGCCTTCTCCTTCTAAATCGATTATCGTTTCTATAGGAACGACTGGATTTCCCTTTGGGATACGAGTATCTCCTTTCCGATGCACTATTCCATCTTTACTGCATACCTCGCTCCCTCACATTGACGAATTAAAACAAGAATTGCGTCGCTATCAAATACTATGGGTTCTATGCCATCTTCTTGTAAATCGAGAATCGTTTCTATGTAAACGACAGGATATCTTTTGGGAGACGACTATCTCCTTTCCGATGCACTATTTCACCTTTGCTGCATCCGTCGCTCCCTCACATTCACGAATTAACGCAGAAATTGCGTCGCGATGAAATATTTTGGGTTTTATGACTTCTGCTTCTAAATCGAGTAATTTTTCTATGGGAACGACAGGATTTTCTTTTGGGATAATTCTATCTCCTTTCCGATGAACTATTAATTCTTTACTGCATTCCTCGCTCCCTCACATCAGCGATTTAACACAGAAAATGCGTCGCTATGAATTACTATGAGTTCTGTGACATCTCCTTCTAAATCGAGTAACGTTTCAATGGAAACGACAGGATTTTCTTTTGGGATACGACTATCTCCTTTTCGATGCACTATTCCTTCTTTATTGTATCCCCCGCTCCCTCACATTGACGAATTAACACATGAATTGGCGGCGCTATGAAATACTATGTGTTCCATAACATCTCCCTCTAAATCGAGTAACGTTTCGATGGAAACGACAGATTTTCTTTTGGGATACGAGTATCTCTTTTGCGATGCATTATTCCTTCTTTACTGCATCCCTCTCTCCCCAAAATTGACGAATTAACTCAGAAATTGCAGCGCTATGAAATACTATGGGTTCTACAACATTTCCTTCTAAATCGAGTATCGTTACAATGGAGAGGACAGGATTTTTTTTTGGGATACGAGTATCTCCTTTGCGATGCACTATTAATTCTTTACAGCATCCCTCACACCCTCACATGATCGCATTAACACAGTAATTGCGTCGCTATGAAATACTATTGGATCCATGACTTCTGCTCCAAATCGTCTAACGTTTCTATGGAAAAGACTTGATTTCCTTTTGGGATAAGACTATCTCCATTTCGATGCACTATTCCCTCTGCACTGCATCCCTCGATCCCTTACATTGACGAATTAACACCGAAATTGCGTCGATATGAAATACGACGGGTTGTATGACATCTCCTCTTAAATCGACCAACGTTTCTACGGAAACAACAGGAATTACCTTTGGGATACGACAATCTCCTTTCCGATGCACTATTCCTTCTTTAATGCATCCCTCGCTCCCTCACATTGACAAATTAGCACAGAAATTACGTCGCTATGAAATACTATGTGTCCTACGACTTCTCCTTCTAAATCGAGTAACGTTCTATAGAGACGACAGGATTATCTTTTGGGATACGACTATCTCCTTTCCGATCCACTATTCCTTCTTTACTGCATCCCTCGCTCCCTCACATTGACGAATTACAACAGAAATTGCTTCGCTATGTAAAACTATGGGTTCTACGACATCGTCTTCTAAATCGAGTAACGTTTCAATGGAAACGAAAGGATTTTCTTTTGGGATACGACCATCTCCTTTCCGATGTACTATTCCTTTTTTAATGCATCCCTCGCTCCCTCACATTGACGAATTAACACAGTAATTGCGTCGCTATGAAATACCATGTGTCCAATAAAATCTCCTTCTAAATCGAGTAACGATTCTATGAAAAGAACAGGCCTATCTTTTGGGATACGAGTATCTTCTTTTCGATGCACTATTCCTTCTTTACAACAAACCTCGCTCCCTCACATTGACGAATTATCACAGGAATTACGTCGCTTTGAAATACTATGTGTTCTATGACATCTCCTTGTAAATCCAGTAACGTCTCTATGGGAACGACATGGTTTCCTTTTCGGACACGTCTATCTGCTTTCCGATGCACTATTAATTCTTTACTGCATCCCACGCTTCCTCACATTCACGAATTAACACAGAGATAGCAGGGCTATGAAATACTATGGGTTCTAAGACTTCTCCTTGTGAATCGAATAACGTTTCTATTGTAACGACAGGATTTTCATTTGGAATACGAGTATCTCCTTTCCGATGCACTAATCCTTCTTTACTGCATCCCCGCTCCCTCACATTGGCGAATTAACACAGATATTGTGTAACTATGAAATTCAATAAGTACTATGACATCTCCTTCTAAATCGGGTAACGTTTCTATGGAAACGACAGGATTTTCTTTTGGAATACGACTATCTCCTTTCCAATGCACTACTCCGTTTTTCCTGCATCCCTCGCTTTCAAACATTGACGAATTAACACAGAAATTGCGTCGCTATGAAATACTATGTGTTCGATGACATCTCCTTCTAAATGGAGTAACGTTTCTATGGATACGACAAAATTTTCTTTTGGGATACGACTATCTCCTTTCCGATGCACTATTAATTCTTTACTGCATCCCTCGCTCCCTCACATTGACGAATTAACACAGTAATTGCGTTGCTATGAAATACTATGGGTTCTACGACATCTTCTAAATCGAGTAACGTTTCTATGGAGACGACAGGATTTTCTTTTCGGATTCGACTATTTCCTTTCCGATGCACTATTCCTTCATTACTGCATCCCTCTCTCCAGCACATTGACAAATTACCACAGAAATTGCGTCACTATGAAATACTATGGGTTCTATAGCATCTCCCTCCAAATCGAGTAAGGTTTCTATGGAAACGACAGGATTTTATTTTGGGATACGACTATCTCATTTACGATGCACTATTCCTTCTTTACTGCATCCCTCGCTCCCTTCCATTGACATTTTAACACAGAAATTGCGTCGCTATGAAATACTATGGGTTCTATGACATCACCCTCTAAACCGAGTAACGTTTCTTTGGATACGACAGGATTTTCTTTTGGGATACGACTATCTCCTTTCCGATGCACTATACCTTGTTTACTGCATTCCTCGCTCCCTCACAATGACGAATTAACACATAAATAGCGTCGCTATGGATTACTATGAGTTGTATGACATATCCTTCTAAGTCATGTAACGTATCTATGGAAACGACATGATTTTCATTTGCGATACGACTATCTCCTTTCCGATGCACTATTCTTTCTTTACTGCATCCCTCGCTCCCTTACATTGACGAATTAACACAGATATAGCGTCGCTATGATACACTATGGGTTGTATGACATATCCTTCTACATCATGTAACGTTCTATGGATACGACATGATTTTCTTTTCGAATACGACTATCCTCTATCCGATGCACTTATCCTCCTTTACTGCACCCCTGGCGCCCTCCTATTGACGCATTAACACAGCAACTGCGTCGCTGTGAAACACTATGGCTTCTATGATTTCTCCTTCTAAATCGAGTAACGATTCTATGGAAACAACAGAACTATCTTTTCGGATACGAGTATCTTCTTTTCGATGCACTATTCCTTCTTTGCAGCAAACCTCGCTCCCTCACATTGACGAATTAACACAGGAATGGCGTCGCTTTGAAATACTATGTGTTCTATGACATCTCCTTGTAAATCCAGTAACGTCGCTATGGGACCGACATGATTTCCTTTTCGGACACGACTATCTGCTTTCCGATGCACTATTAATTCTTTACTGCATCCCTCGCTTCCTCACATTCACGAATTAACACAGAGATAGCAGGGCTATGAAATACTATGGTTTCTAAGACTTCTCCTAGTGAATCGAATAACGTTTCTATTGAAACGACAGGATTTTCATTTGGAATACGAGTATCTCCTTTCCGATGCACTAATCCATCTTTACTGCATCCCTCGCTCCCTCACATTGACGAATTAACACAGAAATTGCGTAGCTAAGAAATTCAATAAGTACTATGACATCTCCTTCTAAATCGGGTAACGTTTATATGGAAACGACAGGATTTTCTTTTGGGACACGACTATCTCCTTTCTTATGCACTACTCCGTTCTTCCTGCATCCCTCGCTTTCAAACATTGACGAATTAACACAGAAATTGCGTCGCTATGAAATACTATGTGTTCGATGACATCTCCTTCTAAATGGAGTAACGTTTCTATGGATACGACAGGATTTTCTTTTGGGATACGATTATCTCCTTTCCGATGCACTATTCCTTCTTTACTGCATCCCTCGCTCTCTCACATTGGCAATTTAACACATAAATTGCGTCGCTATGAAATACTATCGGTTCTATGAGCTCTCCCTCTAAACCAAGTAACGTTTCTGTGGATACGACAGGATTTTCTTTTGGGGTATGACTACCTCCTTTCCGTTGCACTTTTCCTTCTTTACTGCATCCTTCGCTCCCTCACATTGACGAATTAACACAGTAATTGCATCGCTATGAAATACTATGGGTTCTATGACATCTGCTAAATCGAGGAACGTTTCTATGGAGATGACAGGATTTTCTTTTCGGATTCGACTATCTCCTTTCCGATGCACTATTCCTTCATTACTGCATCCCTCTCTCCAGCTCATTGACGAATTACCACAGATATTGCGTCGCGATAAAATACATCAGGTTCTATGACATCTCCTTCTATATCGAGTAATGTTTCTATGGAAGCGACAGGATTATCTTTTGGGATACGACTATCTCCATTCCGATGCACTATTCCTTCTTTACTTTATACCTCGCTCCCTTACTTTGACGAATTAACAATGAAATTACGTCGCTATGAAATACTATGGGTTCTATGACTTCTTCTGCTAAATCGAGTAACGTTCCTATTGAAACGACCGGATTTTCCTTTGGGATACGACTATTTCCTTTCCGATGCACTATTCCTTCTTTACTGCATCTCTCGCTCCCTCACATTGACGAATTAACACAGAAATTGCGTCGCTATGAAATACTATGGGTTCTATGACATCTCCCTCTAAACGAAGTCACGTTTCTTTGGATACGACGGGATTTTCTTTTGGGATACGACTATCTCCTTTCCGATGCACTATTCCTTCTTTACTACATCCCTCGCTCCCTCACATTGACAGATTAACACAGAAATTGCTTCGCTATGAAATACTACGGGATCTATGACTTCTCCTTCTAAACAGAGTAACGTTTCTATGGAAACGACAGGATTTTCTTTTGGGATACGACTATCTCCTTTCCAATGCACTACTCCTTATTTACTGCATCCCCCGCTTTCAAACATTGACGAATTAACACAGAAATTGCGTCTTTATAATATACTATGTGTTCGATAACATCTCCTTCTAAATGGAGTAACGTTTCTACGGATACGACAGGATTTTCTTTTGGGTTACGACTATCTCCTTTCCGATGCACTATTCCATCTTTACTGCATCCCTCGCTCCCTCACATTGGCAATTTTACACATAAATTGCGTCGCCATGAATTACTATCGGTTATATGAGTTCTCCCGCTAAACCTAGTAACGTTTCTATGGATATGACAGGATTTTCTTTTGGGATACGACTATCTCTTGTCCGATGCACTACTCCTTCTTTACTGCATCACTCGCTTCCTCACATTGACGAATTAACACAGAAATTGCGTCGCTAATAAATACTATTGGTTGTATGACGTATCCATCTAAATCATAAACCGTTTCAATGGAAACGACAGTATTTTCCTTTGGGATACGACTATCTAATTTCCGATCACTTATCCTTCTTTACTGCACTCCTCGCGCCCTCACATTGACCAATTAACACAGATATTGCGTTGCTATGAAATACTATGGGTTCTAGGTCTTCTCCTTGTAAATCGAGTAACGTTTTCAATGGAACCGAGAGGATTTCCTTTTGGGATACTAGTATCTCCTTTCCGATGCACTATTCCTTCGTTATTGCATCCCTCGCACCCTCACATTGACGAATTAACACAGCATTTGCGTCGCTATGAAATACTATGGGTTCTATGACATCTCCTTGTAAATCGAGTAACGTTTCTATGGAAACGACAGGATTTTCTTATGGGATACGACTATCTCCTTTCCGATGCACTATTCCTTCTTTACTCCATCCCTCGCACCCTCACATTGTCGAATTAACACAGAAATTGCGTCGCTATGTAATACTATGGGTTCTATGACTTCTCCTTCTAAATTGAGTAACGTTTCTATGGAGAAGACAAGATTTTGTTTTGGGATACGACTATCTCCATTCCGATGTACTATTCATTCTTTACTTCATCCCTCGCTCCCTCTCATTGACGAAATAACACAGAAATTGCGTCGCTATGAAATACTATGGGTTCTATAACATCTCTTTCTAAATCGAGTAACGTTTCAATGGAGAGGACAGGATTTTCTTTTGGGATACGACTATTTTCTTTCCGATGCACAGTTCCTTGTCTACTGCATCCCTCGCTCCCACACATTGACGAATCAACACAGAAATTGTGTCACTATGGAATTCTATGGGTTCAATAAAATCTCCTTCTAAATCGAGTCACGTTTATATGGAAACGACAGGATTTTATTTAATGATACGACTATGCGTCGCTATGAAATACTATTGGTTGTATGATATATCCTTCTAAAACGAGTAACGTTTCTATGGTAACGACAGGATTTTATTTAGGGATACGACTATCTCCTTTCCGATGCACTTTTCCGTGTTTTCTGCATCCCTCGCTCCCTCACATTGACAATTGAACACAGAAATTGCGTCGCTATGAAATACTATGGGTTATATGACATTTCCCTATAAACTGAGTAACGTTTCTATGGATACGACAGGATTTTCTTTTGGGATACGACCATCTCCTTTCCGATGCACTAATCCTTCTTAACTGCATTACTCGCTCCCTCACATTGACGAATTTACACAGAAATTGCTTCGCTACGAAATACTATGGGTTGTATGACGTATCCTTCTAAATCATGTAATGTTTCAATGAAAACGACAGGATTTTCTTTTGGGATGCGACTATCTCCTATCCGATGCACTTATGCTTCTTTACTGCACTCCTGGCGCCCTCACATTGACGAATTAACACAGAAACTGCGCCGCTATGTAATACTATGGATTCCATGACATCTCCCTCTAAAGTGAGTAACGTTTCTATGGATACGACAGGATTTTCTCTTGGGATACGACTTTCTCCTTTCCGATGCACTATTCCTTCGTTATTGCATCCCTCGCTCCCTCAGATTGACGAATTAACACAGAAATTGCGTCGCTATGAAATACTATGGGCTCTATAAAATCTCTATATAAATCGAGTAGCGTTTCTATGGAAACGACAGGATTCTATTTAGGGATACGAGTATATCCTTTCCGATGCACTATTCCTTCTTTACTGCATCCCAGACTCCCTCACATTGACGAATAAACACAGGAATTGCGTCGCTTTGAAATACTATGTGTTCTATGACATCTCCTTGTAAATCCAGTAACGTCTCTATGGGAACGACATGATTTCCTTTTCGGACACGACTATCTGCTTTCCGATGCACTATTAATTCTTTACTGCATCCCTCGCTTCCTCACATTCACGAATTAACACAGAGATAGCAGGGCTATGAAATGCTATGGGTTCTAAGACTTCTCCTTGTGAATCGAATAACGTTTCTATTGTAACGACAGGATTTTCATTTGGAATACGAGTATCTCCTTTCCGATGCACTAATCCTTCTTTACTGCATCCCCGCTCCCTCACATTGGCGAATTAACACAGATATTGTGTAACTATGAAATTCAATAAGTACTATGACATCTCATTCTAAATCGGGTAACGTTTCTATGGAAACGACAGGATTTTCTTTTGGAATACGACTATCTCCTTTCCAATGCACTACTCCGTTTTTCCTGCATCCCTCGCTTTCAAACATTGACGAATTAACACAGAAATTGCGTCGCTATGAAATACTATGTGTTCGATGACATCTCCTTCTAAATGGAGTAACGTTTCTATGGATACGACAGGATTTTCTTTTGGGATACGACTATCTCCTTTCCGATGCACTATTAATTCTTTACTGCATCCCTCGCTCCCTCACATTGACGAATTAACACAAATATAGCGTCGCTATGATACACTATGGGTTGTATGACATATCCTTCTACATCATGTAACGTTCTATGGATACGACATGATTTTCTTTTCGAATACGACTATCCTCTATCCGATGCACTTATCCTCCTTTACTGCACCCCTGGCGCCCTCCTATTGACGCATTAACACAGCAACTGCGTCGCTGTGAAATACTATGGCTTCTATGATTTCTCCTTCTAAATCGAGTAACGATTCTATGGAAACAACAGAACTATCTTTTCGGATACGAGTATCTTCTTTTCGATGCACTATTCCTTCTTTGCAGCAAACCTCGCTCCCTCACATTGACGAATTAACACAGGAATGGCGTCGCTTTGAAATACTATGTGTTCTATGACATCTCCTTGTAAATCCAGTAACGTCGCTATGGGACCGACATGATTTCCTTTTCGGACACGACTATCTGCTTTCCGATGCACTATTAATTCTTTACTGCATCCCTCGCTTCCTCACATTCACGAATTAACACAGAGATAGCAGGGCTATGAAATACTATGGTTTCTAAGACTTCTCCTAGTGAATCGAATAACGTTTCTATTGAAACGACAGGATTTTCATTTGGAATACGAGTATCTCCTTTCCGATGCACTAATCCATCTTTACTGCATCCCTCGCTCCCTCACATTGACGAATTAACACAGAAATTGCGTAGCTATGAAATTCAATAAGTACTATGACATCTCCTTCTAAATCGGGTAACGTTTATATGGAAACGACAGGATTTTCTTTTGGGACACGACTATCTCCTTTCTTATGCACTACTCCGTTCTTCCTGCATCCCTCGCTTTCAAACATTGACGAATTAACACAGAAATTGCGTCGCTATGAAATACTATGTGTTCGATGACATCTCCTTCTAAATGGAGTAACGTTTCTATGGATACGACAGGATTTTCATTTGGGATACGACTATCTCCTTTCCGATGCACTATTCCTTCTTTACTGCATCCCTCGCTCCCTCACATTGGCAATGTAACACATAAATTGCGTCGCTATGAAATACTATCGGTTCTATGAGGTCTCCCTCTAAACCAAGTAACGTTTCAGAGGATACGACAGGTTTTTCTTTTGGGGTATGACTACCTCCTTTCTGATGCACTTTTCCTTCTTTACTGCATCCCTCGCTCCCTCACATTGACGAATTAACACAGTAATTGCGTCGCTATGAAATACTATGGGTTCTATGACATCTTCTAAATCGAGTAACGTTTCTGTGGAGACGACAGGATTTTCTTTTCGGATTCGACTATCTCCTTTCCGATGCACTATTCCTACATTACTGATTCCCTCTCTCCAGCACATTGACGAATTACCACAGATATTGCGTCGCGATGAAATACATCAGGTTCTATGACATCTCCTTCTAAGTCGAGTAACGTTTCTATGGAAACGACAGGATTTTCTTTTGGGATACGACTATCTCTATTCCGATGCACTATTCCTTCTTTACTTTATACCTCGCTCCCTTACTTTGACGAATTAACAATGAAATTACGTCGCGCTGAAATACTATGGGTTCTATGACTTCTTCTTCTAAATCGAATAACGTTCCTATGGAAACGACAGGATTTTCCTTTGGGATACGACTTTTTCCTTTCCGATGCACTATTCCTTCTTTACTGCATCTCTCGCTATCTCACATTGACGAATTAACACAGAAATTGCGTCGCTATGAAATACTATGGGTTCTATAACATCTCCCTCTAAATCGAGTAACGTTTCTATGGAAACGACAGGATTTTATTTTAGGATACGACTATCTCCTTTACGATGCACTATTCCTTCTTTACTGCATCCCTCGCTCCCTTCCATTGACATTTTAACACGGAAATTGCGTCGCTATGAAATACAATGCGTTCTATGACATCTCCCTCTAAACGAAGTAACGTTTCTTTGGATACGATAGGATTTTCTTTTGGGATACGACTATCTCCTTTCCGATGCACTATTCCTTCTTTACTGCATCCCTCGCTCCCTCACACTGATAGATTAACACAGAAATTGCTTCGCTATGAAATACTACGGGATCTATGACTTCTCCTTCTAAACAGAGTAACGTTTCAATGGAAACGACAGGATTTTCTTTTGGGATACGACTATCTCCTTTCCTATGCACTACTACTTCTTTACTGCATCCCTCGCTTTTAAACATTGACGAATTAACACAGAAATTGAATCGTTATGAAATACCATGTGTTCGATGACATCTCCTTCTAAATGGAGTAACGTTTCTATGGATACGACAGGATTTTATTTTGGGATACGACTATCTCCTTTACGATGCACTATTCCTTCTTTTCTGCATCCCTCGCTCCCTCCCATTGACATTTTAACACAGAAATTGAATCGCTTTGAAATACTATGGGTTCTATGACATCTCCCTCTAAACCGAGTAACGTTTCTTTGGATACGACAGGTTTTTCTTTTGGGATACGACTATCTCCTTTCCGATGCACTATACCTTGTTTACTGCATTCCTCGCTCCCTCACAATGACGAATTAACACATAAATTGCGTCGCTATGGATTACTATGAGTTGTATGACATATCCTTCTAAATCATGTAACGTTTCTATGGAAACGACAGGATTTTCATTTGCGATACGACTATCTCCTTTCCGATGCACTATTCTTTCTTTACTGCATCCCTCGCTCCCTCACATTGACGAATTAACACAAATATAGCGTCGCTATGATATACTATGAGATGTATGACATATCCTTCTACATCATGTAACGTTCTATGGAAACGACATGATATTCTTTTGGGATACGACTACCTCCTTTCCGGTGCACTATTCGTTCTTTACTGCATCCCTCGTTCCCTCACATTGACGTATGAACACAGAAATTGCGTCGCTATAAAATGTTATGTGTTGTATGACAATCCCTTCTAAATCATGTAATGTGTCTATGGAAACGACAGGATTTTCTTTTAGAATACGACTATCTTCTATCCGATGCACTTATCCTCCTTTACTGCACCCCTGGCGCCCACCTATTGACGAATTAACACAGAAACTGCGTCGCTATGAATTACTATGGCTTCTACGATTTCTCCTTCTGAATCGAGTAACGATTCTTTGGAAACAACAGGACTATCTTTTGGGATACGAGTATCTTCTTTTCGCTGCACTATTCCTTCTTTACAGCAAACCTCGCTCCCTCACATTGACGAATTAACACAGGAATTGCGTCGCTTTGAAATACTATGTGTTCTATGACATCTCCTTGTAAATCCAGTAACGTCTCTATGGGAACGACATGATTTCCTTTTCGGACACGACTATCTGCTTTCCGATGCACTATTAATTCTTTACTGCTTCCCTCGCTTCCTCACATTCACGAATTAACACACAGATAGCAGGGCTATGAAATACTATGGGTTCTAAGACTTCTCCTTGTGAATCGAATAACGTTTCTATTGAAACGACAGGATTTTCATTTGGAATACGAGTATCTCCTTTCCGATGCACTAATCCTTCTTTACTGCATCCCTCGCTCCCTCACATTCACGAATTAACACAGAAATTGCGTAGCTATGAAATTCAATAAGTACTATGACATCACCTTCTAAATCGGGTAACGTTTGTATGGAAACGACAGGATTTTCTTTTGGGATACGACTATCTCCTTTCCAATGCACTACTCCGTTTTTCCTGCAACCCTCGCTTTCAAACATTGACGAATTAACACAGAAATTGCGTCGCTATGAAATACTATGTGTTCGATGACATCTCCTTCTAAATGGAGTAACGTTTCTATGGATAAGACAGGATTTTCTTTTGGGATACGATTATCTCCTTTCCGATGCACTATTCCTTCTTTACTGCATCCCTCGCTCCCTCACATTGGCAATTTAACACATAACTTACGTCGCTATGAAATACTATCGGTTCTATGAGCTTTCCCTCTAAATCAAGTAACGGTTATGTGGATACGACAGGATTTTCTTTTCGGATTCGACTATCTCCTTTCCGATGCACTATTCCTTCATTACTGCATCCCTCTCTCCAGCACATTGACGAATTACCACAGATATTGCGTCGCGATGAAATACATCAGGTTCTATGACATCTCTTTCTATATCGAGTAACGTGTCTATGGAAGCGACAGGATTTTCTTTTGGGATACGACTATCTCCATTCCGATGCACTATTCCTTCTTTACTTTATATCTCGCTCCCTTACTTTGACGAATTAACAATGAAATTACGTCGCTATGAAATACTATGGGTTCTATGACTCCTTCTTCTAAATCGAGTAACGTTCCTATGGAAACGACAGGATTTTCCTTTGGGATACGACTATTTCCTTTCCGATGTACTATTCCTTCTTTACTGCATCTCTCGCTCCCTCACATTGACGAATTAACACAGAAATTGCGTCGCTAATAAATACTATTGGTTGTATGAAATATCCTTCTAAAACATGTACCGTTTCAATGGAAACGACAGCATTTTCTTTGGGATACGACTATCTAATTTCCGATCACTTATCCTTCTTTACTGCACTCCTCGCGCCCTCACATTGACCAATTAACACAGATATTGCGTTGCTATGAAATACTGTGGGTTCTATGATTTCTCTTTCTTAATTGAGTAACGTTACTATGGATAAGACTAGATTTTCTTTTGGGATACGACTATCTCCATTCCGATGTACTATTCATTCTTTACTGCATCCCTCGCTCCCTCACATTGACGAAATAACACAGAAATTGCGTCGCTATGAAATACTATGGGTTCTATAACAACTCTTTCTAAATCGAGTCACGTTTCTATGGAAACGACAGGATTTTATTTAGGGATACGACTATGCGTCGCTATGAAATACTATTGGTTGTATGATATATCCTTCTAAAACGAGTAACTTTTCTGTGGAAACGACAGGATTTTATTTAGGGATACGACTATCTCCTTTCCGATGCACTTTTCCGTGTTTACTGCATCCTCGCTCCCTCACATTGACAATTGAACACAGAAATTGCGGCGCTATGAAATACTATGGGTTCTATGACATTTCCCTCTAAACTGAGTAACGTTTCTATGGATACGACAGGATTTTCTTTTGCGATACGACCATCTCCTTTCCGATGCACTACTCCTTCTTAACTGCATTACTAACTCCCTCACATTGACGAATTTACACAGAAATTGCTTCGCTATGAAATACTATGGGTTGTATGACGTATCCTTCTAAATCATGTAATGTTTCAATGGAAACGACAGGATTTTCTTTTGGGATACGACAATCTCCTATCCGATGCACTTATGCCTATTTACTGCACTCCTGGCGCCCTCACATTGACGAATTAACACAGAAACTGCGCCGCAATGTAATACTATGGATTCCATGACATCTCCCTCTAAAGTGAGTAACGTTTCTATGGCTACGACAGGATTTTCTTTTGGGATACGACTTTCTCCTTTCCGATGCACTATTCCTTCTTTATTGCATCCCTCGCTCCCTCAGATTGACGAATTAACACAGAAATTGCGTCGATATGAAATACTATGGGCTCTATAAAATCTCCTTATAAATCGAGTAGCGTTTCTATGGAAAAGACAGGATTCTATTTTGGCATACGACTATCTCCTTTCCGATGCACTATCCCTTCTTTACTGCATCCCTCGATCCCTCACATTGACAATTTAACACAGAAATTGCGTCGCTATGAAATACCATGGGTTCTAAGACATCTCCCTCTAAACCGAGTAACGTTTCTATGGAAACGACAGGATTTTCCGTTGGGATACGACTATCTCCTTTCCGATGCACTATTCCTTCTTTACTGCAACCCTCGTTCCCTCACATTGACGTATGAAAACAGAAATTGCGTCGCTATAAAATGTTATGTGTTGTATGACATTTCCTTCTAAATCATGTAATGTTTCTATGGAAACGACAGGATTTTCTTTTAGAATACGTCTGTCTTCTATCCGATGCACTTATCCTCCTTTACTGCACTCCTGGCGCCCTCCTATTGACGAATTAACACAGAAACTGCGTCGCTATGAAATACTATGGCTTCTATCATTTCTCCTTCTAAATCGAGTAACGATTCTGTGGAAACAACAGGACTATCTTTTGGGATACGAGTATCTTCTTTTCGATGCACTATTCCTTCTTTACTGCAAACCTCGCTCCCTCACATTGACGAATTAACACAGGAATTGCGTCGCTTTGAAATACTATGTGTTCTATGACATCTCCATGTAAATCCAGTAACGTCTCTATGGGAACGACATGATTTCCTTTTCGGACACGACTATCTGCTTTCCGATGCACTATCAATTCTTTACTGCATCCCTTGCTCCCCCACATTCACGAATTAACAAAGAGATAGCAGGGCTATAAAATACTATGGGTTCTAAGACGTCTCCTTGTGAATCGAATAACGTTTCTATTGAAACGACAGGATTTTCATTTGGAATACGAGTATCTCCTTTCCGATGCACGAATCCTACTTTACTGCATCCCTCGCTCCCTCACATTGACGAATTAAATCAGATATTGCGTAGCTATGAAATCCAATAAGTACTATGACATCTCCTTCTAAATCTGGTAACGTCTGTACGGAAACGACAGGATTTTCTTTTGGGATACGACTGCCTCTTTCCGATGCACTATTCCTTCTTTACTGCATTCCTCTTACCCTCACATTGGGAATTTAACACATAAATTGCGTCGCTATGAAATACTATCGGTTCTATGAGATCTCCCTCTAAGCCAAGTAACGTTTCTGTTGGTACGACAGGATTTTCTTTTGGGGTATGACTACTTCCTTTCCGATGCACTTTTCCTTCTTTACTGCATCCCTCGCTCCCTCACATTGACGAATTAACACAGTAATTGCGTCGCTATGAAATACTATGGGTTCTATGACATCTTCTAAATCGAGTAACGTTTCTATGGCGACGACAGGATTTTCTTTTCGGATTCGACTATCTCCTTTCCGATGCACTATTCCTTCATTACTGCATTCCTCTCTCCAGCACATTGACGAATTACCACAGATATTGCGTCGCGATGAATTACATCAGGTTCTATGACATAACCTCCTATATCGAGTAACGTTTCTATGGAAACGACGGGATTTTCTTTTGGGATACGGCTATCTATTTTCCGATGCACTTATCCTTCTTTACTGCATCCCTCGCTCCCTCACATTAACGAATTAACACAGGAATTGCGTCGCTATGAAATACTATGGGTTCTATGACATCTTCTAAATCGAGTAACGTTTCTATGGAGACGACAGGATTTTCTTTTCGGATTCGACTATCTCCTTTCCGATGCACTATTCCTTCATTACTGCATTCCTCTCTCCAGCACATTGACGAATTACCACAGATATTGCGTCGCGATGATATACGTCAGGTTCTATGACACCTCCTTCTATATCGAGTAACGTTTCTATGGAAACGACAGGATTTTCTTTTGGGATACGACTATCTCCATTCCGATGCACTATTCCTTCTTTACTTTATACCTCGCTCCCTTACATTGACGAATTAACAATGAAATTACGTCGCTATGAATTACTATGGGTTCTATGACTTCTTCTTCTAAATCGAGTAACGTTCCTAAGGAAACGACAGGAGTTACCTTTGTGATACGACTGTTTCCTTTCCGATGCACTATTCCTTCTTTATTGCATCTCTCGCTCCCTCACATTGACGAATTAACATAGAAATTGCGTCGCTATGAAATACTATGGGTTCTACAACATCTCCCTCCAAATCGAGTAACGTTTCTATGGAAACGACAGGATTTTATTTTGGGATACGACTATCTCCTTTACGATCCACTATTCCTTCTTTACTGCATCCCTCGCTCCCTTCCATTGACATTTTAACACAGAAATTGCGTCGCTATGAAATACTACGGGATCTACGACTTCTCCTTCTAAACAGAGTAACGTTTCTATGGAAACGACAGGATTTTCTTTTGGGATACGAATATCTCCTTTCCAATGCACTACTCCTTCTTTACTGCATCCCTCGCTTTCAAACATTGACGAAGTAACACAGAAATTGCGTCGTTAAGAAATACTATGTATTCGATGAAATCTCCTTCTAAATGGAGTAACGTTTCTATTAATACGACAGGATTTTCTTTTGGGATACGACTATCTCCTTTCCGATGCACTATTCCATCTTTACTGCATCCCTCGCTCCCTCACATTGGCAATTTAACACATAAGATGCGTCGCCATGAATTGCTATCGGTTCTATGAGATCTCCCTCTAAACCAAGTAACGTTTCTGTGGATACGACAGGATTTTCTTTTGGGGTATGACTATCTCCTTTCCGGTGCACTATTCCTTCTTTACTGCATCCCTCGTTCCCTCACAATGACGTATGAACACAGAAATTGCGTCGCTATAAAATGTTATGTGTTGTATGACAATTCCTTCTAAATCATGTAATGTTTCTATGGAAACGACAGGATTTTCTTTTAGAATACCACTATCTTCTATCCGATGCACTTATCCTCCTTTACTGCACCCCTGGCGCCCTCCTATTGACGAATTAACACAGAAACTGCGTCGCTATGAAATACTATGGCTTCTATGACTTCTCCTTCTAAATCGAGTAACGTTTCTATGGAAACAACAGGACTATCTTTTGGGATACGAGTATCTTCTTTTCGATGCACTATTCCTTCTTTACTGCAAACCTCGCTCCCTCACATTGACGAATTAACACAGGAATTGCGTCGCTTTGAAATACTATGTGTTCTATGACATCTCCTTGTAAATCCAGCAACGTCTCTATGGGAACGACATGATTTCCTTTTCGGACACAACTATCTGCTTTCCGATGCACTATTAATTCTTTACTGCATCCCTCGCTTCCTCACATTCACAAATTAACACAGAGATAGCAGGGCTATGAAATACTATGGGTTCTAAGACTTCTCCTTGTGAATCGAATAACGTTTCTATTGAAACGACAGGATTCTCATTTGGAATACGAGTATCTCCTTTCCGGTGCACTAATCCTTCTTTACTGCATCCCTCGCTCCCTCACATTGACGAATTAAATCAGATATTGCGTAGCTATGAAATTCAATAAGTACTATGACACCTCCTTCTAAATCGGGTAACGTCTCTATGGAAACGACAGGATTTTCTTTTCGGATTCGACTATCTCCTTTCCGATGCACTATTCCTACATTACTGCATCCCTCTCCCCAGCACATTGACGAATTACCACAGATATTGCGTCGCGATTATATACATCAGGTTCTATGACATCTCCTTCTATATCGAGTAACGTTTCTATGGAAACGACAGGATTTTCTTTTGGGATACGACTATCTCCATTCCGATGCACTATTCCTTCTTTGCTTTATACCTCGCTCCCTTACTTTGACGAATTAACAATGAAATGACGTCGCTATGAAATACTATGTGTTCTATGACTTCTTCTTCTAAATCGAGTAACGTTCCTAAATAAACGACAGGATTTTCCTTTGGGATCCGACTATTTCCTTTCCGATGCACTATTCCTTCTTTACTGCATCTGTCGCTCCCTCACATTGACGAATTAACACAGAAATGGCGTCGCTATGAAATGCTACGGGATCTACGACTTCTCCTTCTAAACAGAGTAACGTTTCTATGGAAACGACAGGATTTTCTTTTGGGATACGAATATCTCCTTTCCAATGCACTACTCCTTCTTTACTGCATCCCTCGCTTTGAAACATTGATGAATTAACATAGAAATTGCGTCGTTATGAAATACTATGTGTTCGATGAAATCTCCTTCTAAATTGAGTTACGTTTCTATGGATACGACAGGATTTTCTTTTGGGATACGACTATCTCCTTTCCGATGCACTATTCCATCTTTACTGCATCCCTCGCTAGCTCACATTGGCAATTTAACACATAACATGCGTCGCCATGAATTGCTATCGGTTCTATGAGATCTCCCTCTAACTCAACTAACGTTTCTGTGGATACGACAGGATTTTCTTTTGGGGTATAACTATCTCATTTCCGATGAACTATTCCTTCATTACTGCATCCCTCGCTCCCTCACATTGACGAATTAACACAGTAATTGCGTCGCTACGAAATACTATGAGTTGCATGACATATCCTTCTTAATCATGTAACGTTTCTATGGAAACGACAGGATTTTCTTTTGGGTTACGACTGTTTCCTTTCCGATGCACTATCCCTTCTTTACTGCATCTCTCGCTCCCTCACATTGACGAATTAACAATGAAATTTCGTCGCTATGAAATACTATGGGTTCTATAACATCTCCATTTAAATCGAGTAACGTTTCTATGGAAACGACAGGATTTTATTTTGGGATACGACTATCTCCTTTACGATGCACTATTCCTTCTTTACTGCATCCCTCGCTCCCTCCCATTGACATTTTAACACAGAAATTGCGTCGCTATGAAATACTATATGTTCTATGACCTCTCTTTCTAAATCGAGAATCGTTTCTATGGAAACGACAGGATTATCTTTTGGGATTCGAGTATCTCCTTTCCGATGCAGTATTCCATCTTTACTGCATTATTTGCCCCTCACATTGACGAATTAACACAGGAATTGCGTCGCTATGAGATACTATGGGTTCTATGACATCTCATTGTAAATCGAGTAACGTTTCTATGGAAACGACAGGATTATATTTTGGGATAAGAGTATCTCCTTTCCGATGCACTATTCCTTCTTTCCTGCATCCCTCGCTCCCCCACATTCAGAATTAACACTGAAATTGCGTCGCTATGAAATACTGTGTGTTCTATGACATCTCCTTCTAAGTCTGGTAACGTTTCTATGGAAACGAAAGGATTTACTTTTGGGATACGAGTATCTCCTTTCCGATTCACTATTCCTTCTTTGCAGCATCCCTCGCTCCCTCACATTGACGAATTAACACAGAAATTGCGGCGCTATGATATACTATGGGTTCTATGACATCTCCTTCAAAATCGAGTAACGTTTCTATGGAAACTGCATAATTTTCTTTGGGATACGAGTATCTCCTTTCCGATGCACTATTAATTCTTTACTGTATCCCTCACTCCCTCACATTGACGACTTAACACAGAAATTGCCTCGCCATGAAATACTATGGGTTCTATATCATCTCCATCTAATTCGAGTAACGTTTCTATGGAAACGACAGGAGTTTATTTTGGGATACGACTATCTCCTTTCCGATGCACTAATCCTTCTTTAAAGCACTCCTCGCGCCTTCACTTTGACGAATTAACAAGGAAATTGCGTCGCTATGAAATACTTTGGGTTCTATGACTTCTCCTTCTAAATCGAGCATTGTTTCTATGGAAACGACAGGATATCCTTTTGGGATACCACTATTTCCTTTCCAATGCCCTATTCCTTCTTTACTGCATCCCTCGCCCCCTAACAGTGACGAATTAACACAGAAATTGCCTCGCCATGAAATACTATGGGTTCTATATCATCTCCATCTAATTCGAGTAACGTTTCTATGGAAACGACAGGAGTTTATTTTGGGATACGACTATCTCCTTTACGATGCACAATTCCTTTATTAAAGCATCCCTCGCTCCCTCCCATTGACATTTTAACACAGAAATTGCGTCGCTATGTGA
Organism: Schistocerca americana; assembly: GCF_021461395.2. Taxonomy (NCBI): domain Eukaryota; kingdom Metazoa; phylum Arthropoda; class Insecta; order Orthoptera; family Acrididae; genus Schistocerca; species Schistocerca americana. Next base: position 51,480,230 of record NC_060119.1, on the reverse strand, counting down.
TTCTATGGGTTCTATGACATCTCCCTCTAAACCAAGTAACGTTTCTATGGTTACTACAGGATTTTCTGTTGGGATACTACTATCTCCTTTCCGATGCACTATTCCACCTATTCTGCCTCCCTCGCTCCCTCACATTGACGAATTAACACAGAAATTGCGTCGCTATGGAAGACTATCAGTTGTATGACAAATCCTTGTAAATCATGTAACGTTACAATGGAAACGACACGATTTTCATTTCGGATACGACTACCTCCTTTCCGATGCACTATTCCTTCTTTACTGCATCCCTCGCTCCCTCACATTGACGAATTAACAAAGAAATTGCGTCGCTATGTAATACTATGGGTTCTACGACTTCTCCTTCTAAATCGAGTAACGTTTCTATGTAAACGACAGGATTTTGTTTTGGGATACGACTATCTCCTTTCCGATGTACTATTCCATTTTTACTGCATCCCTCGCTCCCTCACATTGACGAATTAACAAAGAAATTGCGTCGCTATGAAGTACTATGGGTTCTAAAACACCTCCTTCTAAATCGAGAAACTTTCCAATGGAACCGACAGGACTTTCTCTTGGGCTACGACTATTTTCTTTAAGATGCACTATTCCTTGTTCACTGCATCCCTCGCTCCCTCACTTTGACGAATTAACACAGAAATTTCGTCGCTATGAAATGCTATGGGTCCAATAAAATCTCTTTCAAAATCGAGTAACGTTTCTATGGAATGGACAGTATACTCTTTTGGGATACGACTACTTTCTTTCCGTCTCACTATTCATTCTTTACTGCATCCCTCGCTCTCTCACATTGACGAATTAACACAGAAATTGCGTCGCTAAAAAGACTATGGGTTGTATGACATATCCTTCCAAATCGGGTAACGTTTCTATGGAAACGACAGGATTTTAGTTTGGGAGACGACTAACTCCTTTCCGATGCACTATTCCGTCTTTACTGCATCCCTCGCTCCCTCACATTGACAATTTAACACAGAAATTGCGTCGCCATGAAATACTATGGATTCTATGAAATCATCAAAATCGAGTAACGTTTCTATGGAATCGACAGGATTTTCTTTTCGTATACGACTATCTCCTTTCCGATGCACTATCAATTCTTTACAGCATCCCTCACTCCCTCACATTGGCGATTTAACACAGAAATTGCGTCGCTATAAAATACAATGAGCTCTGTGACATCTCCTTCTAAATCGAGTAACGTTTCAATGGAAACGACTGGATTTTCTTTTGGGATACGACTATCTCCTTTCCGATGCACTATTCCATTCTTACTGCATTCCCCGCTCCCTCACATTGACGAATTAACACAGAAATTGCGCCGCTATGAAATACTATGGGCTCCATAACATCTCCCTCTAAATCAAATAACGTCTCTATGGAAACAACACATTTTCTTCTGGGATACGGGTATCTCTTTTCCGATGCACTTTTCCTTATTTACTGCATCCCTCGCTCCCTAAAATTGACGAATTAACACATAAATAGCGTCGCTATGAAATATTATGTGTTCTAAGGCATCTCCCTCTAATCCAAGTAACGTTTCTATGGATACGACAGGATTTTCTTTTGGGATGCGACTATCTCCTGTCCGATGCACTTAATCCCTCTTTACTGCATCCCGCGCTCCCTCACATTGCCGAATTAACACAGAAATTGCGTCGCTATGAAATACTATGGGTTGTATGACAACCTTCTAAATCATGTTACGTTACTGTGGAAACGACTGGATTTTCTTTTGGGATGCGACTACCTAATTTCCGATGCACTTATCCATCTTTACTGCACTCCTGGCGCCCTCTCATTGAAGAATTAACACAGAAACTCCGTCGCTATGAAATACAATTGGTTCTATGACATCTCCCTCTAAACCGAGTACGTTTCTACGGATACAGCAGGTATTTCTTTTTGGATACGACTATCTAATTTCCGATGCACTTTTCCTTCTATACTGCACTCCTGGCGCCCTCACATTGACGAATTAACAGATAAATGGCGTTGCTATGAAATACTTTGGGTTCTATGTCTTCTTCTTCTAAATCGAGTAACGTTTCTATGGAAACGACAGGATGTTCTTTTGGGATACGACTATCTCCTTTCCGATGCATTATTCCTTCATTACTGCATCCCTCGCTCCGTCACATTGACGAATTAACACAGAAGTTGCGTCGCTATGTAATACTATCGGTTCTACGACTTACCCTTTTAATCGAGTAACATTTCTATGGAAACGACAGGATATAAAGGCACATTTGCATGCCGAGCGTGAGTTTCCGCGGTAACGCGAAATACTAATTAAATAAATGATCAGTGACAAATAAATAAAGCCTAGGGCACACACCTGCAGCGCTGTGTCGCTGATAAAACAAAAGCACAATTACGTTACTCTTATGTTTGATTAAGAAAGAGGGAGCTCTGGTTGAAGTGGTGCGAGAAGCACGTATTTTATTTTATTGTTTGGCACACCGCCATATTTCATGTTATAGAAGAATACTTCGAGTTGCAACCACACTAGGCACTCGATTCTGTAAAGAATTTATATTTATAAAAGTAAGTAGGATTATGAACTGTAGGCTTATTCATTGAATATATCTGATTTAACTAACTGTGTAATCTTTTTATGTTTAGTAGACAATCACCTCTGTACGACGTATTGGCATGGCTGGCAAATTATTGTAATATTCAGATTTAGATTATGAGTCCGCACCTACCGCAGCAGTCTTTGGAAACGATTTAATTACGAAGTCCGATTATTCAGTTTTATTTCACGGTCAACTACGAGTAACATTGCCTTTACGAAAAAGCCATTGTCAAGCGTCTGATACCGAATAATTAAACGTCCACGTTCCATATAAGCAAATACAATTGCAATCACAATCACCATCATACAGATAGAATAATTAACATATTTAAAATAGCATTTTTTTTTATTTTTTTTATTTATTTTATATTGGCGACCGTGACAGGACTTGTTATTTTGTCATTTGTTACATTGTTCTCTTTGTTTCATGTAAAAAATCAACTTTCTGGACCTGGACGTCAATGTATGAGAGATAACAAAATCTGAAGATATTTTCCAATTCTGAAATTTTGCGGGTAGACGCAATGAAACTTCCAGCAAAATAAGGTAAGACGCAGCATCTTTGCATTGGTAGGCTTGACCGGACGTATAATTCAGTGTATTAACTTTTCAGTAAATTCTGTAGTGTTTCTTTTCCGCATAACAGTTTCAGTGATAAATTTCATTCTCAGTACTTTTCCCTAAACAATAACGTATGTGACAATACCAATACACGAGTGTACAATATGGCCGACTTCTGCACGATACCATGTAACGTGGCCAGCAGCCATTACCAATAATCTCAAATTCAGTTTATATTTTTAAATTAACAGACAGCCATTGTTGCTACGAGCGATTCATGCTCAACTACATTTTATTTTAAAATCAGTGTCAAAAAATTTCTTGAAACATATATCACGTGTGGCATGGTAATAACTAGAAAACAATACGCAAAAATTTAACAGCAAGGACGTACTATTCAGGCGCAATCCGACTCGGACGTGAGACAAGTGTTAGAAAATGACTTTACGACAGCAACCGGTAGTGACGATTCATCAAACATTGACGCAAGTGTTGACGAAAATTTTGACAATAGGCCGTCCACTACAAAAATTTCAAAATCTCAATCAGAGCCCATGTTAATGCATGACGTCACGTCTAATGACGCGGCGGGGGCAGAGACCTTGCAAACGGTAAACATTGCCGACATGTTACAAATGCTAATGAAACAAAACGCCGAAAACATGGCAACCTTAAAGGCACAATTAGAGACACAAAATGAACAGTTAAAAACACAAAATGACGAAATCAAATCTGATCTCATAGCAATCAAGATAGGTAATGACACTTTATGTAAGCGTGTGGAACTTATAGACGCCACACTGACCAAACAGATGACCGAACTCAGTACTAAATTTTCCCAGCTCAATACGAGACAAGAAAAGACTACAACTGACGTAGCGCTTTTACAGACACAAGTAAAAAACCTTAATGTCACGTGTGAAGTTCTTACTGAACAAATTCAAACATATCCTTCAGTACATGACAATCTTGAAAAACGAATTACTGACGTACAGAATAAATTTGACAATGTTGAACAACACCTGACTGACATCTTACAATCAGATGCCACAGCTCATTTTCAAAATATTAATAAAGAATTTCATGATTGGGTTGAGAACAAAGACAAACATTTTGATAGATGCTTACGTGAAAATTTACCAACAATTGTGCACGACTCCGTAGCGCAATACATTACTAATAACAAACAGCTGATCAGTGACGCAGTACAATCCGTCACTGCACCCATGAGACAATTCACCGATCAACTACAGTCTGAATGTAACGAAAATATCAGTCAAAATGTACAGTTCAGAAACCAATATACATTCGAGTATGATACACACATTCCGCACACGACAAATACACAAGAACAAAACACACCACGACTACAACACATACCACGATGTGGAAACACTAACACAAGCTATTATCATGGTAAACCACAGCAACATTATCGTAATTACTCGCCAGCTGAACATACCAGTAATTACAGTGGAATAAATCCATATCACAATGCGAAGGAAGATGAAAGCTTAATGATACACAGGCAATTTCAGATTTTTATCCCAGAAAAACGAACCATTCATCCGGTGATTTTTCTTAAATCTTTTAGTAACGCATTTCCACGCACTTGGAGTGACTGGAAAAAGATTTCATATATTGTCGGTTACATCCAAGGCGATGCAGCTGTCTGGGCATACAGTCAAGCTGACGTATGTACCACGTACAGTGAGTTTGAGCGTGCTTTTCTGAACAAATTCTGGTCGCAATCCGTCCAGGAGCGACTCAGAAGACAAATTTTAGAACCTGAAACTTTTAACAGTAAAAATGGTAACTTACGCAGATATTTTGAAAAATACTTGAACATGGGACATTTTTTAGACGAACCAGTCGCAACGCGTGATATACTCCGTGCGTTGAAGGCCAAATTGCCTTTCAACATTAAAGAAAAACTCCTACATATCCCGGATGACGATTCAGATTATTTTTTAACAGCTTTAGATTCGGTTGACATGTTACTTGAAGATCAGCGCTTCGCGCGGCAAAACAGCACCCACAATGTTTACACTAGTGGTATGCAAAACATGCAGGCTTGCCAACACAATTCTGGCGCGCCCACAGTTGGATACGCGGTACAGCAAAAACAGCAAACTCACATGCCGTCTCAATACGGAAATCAAAATCAACACGCGTATTCCAATACAAACAATAGTTACAACAGTAATAACATTTCATGCGGCAATCCATACAAAAGGCACCGCGGTAATAACTACAACGGTAACAACGGATACAAAGGGAATAACAAAAACACAAACAGAAATAGAAATAATAATAACTACGAGCCAAGACAGCATCAAGGTTGGACTCGTAACCATCAGTACTTTTATTCAAACTCTGCTTTACCACAGCAGCCACCAGGTCAAAATTGGAGCATACCTTACGACCGACAGGTAAGTTATAATGCGCAACAGCAACAACAACCGCAAAAGTTTGGAGATCATAATAGGCAATATCCGAATGTGAATATAATAGAAATGACACCTGATGCACAACCTCAATCTGTGTCAGTACTTAGTACAAATGCTAATCCAACAAACTAGAAACAGTCACTACTTTGCCCCAGGTCGTGGCTGAAGAATTCAGTTATTTGACACCACACTTGAACAACAGAATAATGATATGCCGAGTAATTCTAAACAAAAACTACCTGTTTTATTTATAAGATACAACCACAATAACAATATATCAGATGAACTTTTACAAGACAGTACACAATGTCGTTTAAACACAAATGAAATTGTTTTAGCATCTACTACTGGTGTAGTAGGTGGGATTCCAACTACTATTATCCTAGATACAGGTGCAGCTGTGAGCGTTTTGTCTTTTAATTTCTATAAAAAGATGTGTGAATTGGAACCTGTGCCTGAGTTTCCTGCCCAAAACTGTAAAATAACTACTGCACTAGGTAATAAGTCATGTAGGGTTACGAAGCAAGTTTTTGTAAACGTTAAAATAGGTAATGGAACCGTACAATGGCCATTCCTGGTTGTACAAAACCTTGTGACAAATTGCATATTAGGAATAGATATTATGAGCGAGAAGGACTGCATTATAGACTTCTCCAAAGGTAAATGTATTTTAAATGATAAAGGCAGTGTAATTATTATTGATTTGGACAGGAGAACTCTAAAGCACGACAAACACTGTACAGGGTACAAGGTTCAGTTAGTACTTGACAAAGACATTCAAGACATGCAAACACACCCATCTGACACAGAGATAATGGACTTGAAAACATTGCTTGATCATAAGATAAGTGAAGCTACAGCTCTCAGTGTATATGAACGTATAAAACTACAGGAAGTGTTATCCAAATATTTACAAGTTTTTACCAAACGATTAGGTGTTATCAACACGTATGTGTACAAGATTGAAGTTAAGCCTCACAAGATCTTCTACCATAAGACATATAACGTACCGTTATCTCAACGACCTGCTGTGTGGCAAGAATTAAAACAAATGTTAGACTGGAAGGTCATTGAACCATCCACCTCACCTTATTGTAGTCCTCTACTTGTTGTCAAAAAATCAAATGGAAGTATTAGGTTAGTGTTAGACGCACGAGCTATTAATGAAATAATTTTACCGGTTCACACAAAACCTGAAAATTTAGAAGAGCAATTACAGAAATTTCTAGATGCAAAATATTTTTCCACAATAGATCTCGCTAATTCGTTTTGGCAGGTGGGTATCACTCCTGATTCTCGGAAATATACTGCATTTATGTTCGGGGGGCGAACCTATCAGTTTTGTGTTCTACCCTTCGGACTGAATGTCAGCTCGGGGGTATTCATTACAGCCCTGGATACCGTGCTTGGCGACGATTTAGTTGAGACAGTCACACACTATGTAGATGATATACTGATAGCTACACAATCTTGGAATGAACACGTTGACACTCTTCAAAGAATTTTAGAAAAATTTGCACAAGCTGGAGTCACAGCCAACCTAAGAAAATCAAAATTTGGTTGCAGTGAGATAAAGTATTTAGGACATATCATTAATTCACAGGGCATACGTCCGGATCCCAGTAAATTAGATGCTATCAGAAACTTTCCTAGCCCTCGAACTAAAAAGCAGTTAAAATCATTCCTTGGGCTATGTTCATTTTTCAGACGTTTTTTGCCACAACCACTTTTGAACAGTAAACATCTGCTAAATCTACTCAGAAGGAATCAAGTTTGGATCTGGTCGGAACAGTGCCAGAATGACTTTAATACAATTAAACATGCTTTAGTGAATGCTAACATATTGAGCCATCCAGATTTCAATTTAGATTTTTGTATGCCTTGTGACGCTTCACGTACTGGCTTGGGCTGTTGCTTATTTCAAGTTGTAAAGAATAAAGAGGAGGAACAGATAAGAATTATTGGGTTTGCGAGTCGCACTCTAACTGAATGTGAGCGTACATACTCCACTACTGAGTTAGAAACACTTTCCATAGTGTGGGCATTCAAGAAATTCAATTATTATTTATTTGAAAAACATACGGTATTTTACACCGATCACCAGGCCCTGACATTTTTGTTAACTTGTAAACTTGTACATCCTAGACTATCACGATGGGCAGTTACACTTCAGAACTACTCTTTTGAAATTAAGTACATAAGAGGTAAGGACAACACCATTGCAGACACTTTGTCTAGACTTCCACAAGGTATGAATGATACCAACAGTGACTTAGAAAATATAAATGACTACAGGATTCTCTTAATGCAAGACAAGCAGTATCACCAATATTATATTGATATGTGCAGAAACATGGCTGAATTACAAAAATCTGATCCTCACTGGTATAAGATAATAACATTACTGGTAGAAAAACACAATCATCCTTTGACTAAGTATTACAAGTTACACAATGATGTGTTATTTTACCGCCGACATCCAAATGCTACTAACTGGTGTGTATGCATTTCCAAAGAGTCTGAACGTAATCTAATTTGGCACACACACTTAGTTTGGGGTCATTATGGGACGAAAAAGTGTTTGGCAAAGCTCAGCACATACTGTTATTTTAGCAATATGAGAAGAAAAATTTACAGGGAACTAAAAACATGTGTCATATGTCAAAAATCAAAACCTCAGAATTTATCCACAAAAACAGATTTACATTCTATTTTACCCAGTAAACCCCTGGAAATTCTGTGTACTGACATCAGTGGACCGCATCCAGCAAGCTCTGGAGGCGTCAAATATATCTTAGCTTTTTACGATATATTTTCTAAACATGTAAAACTTGATGCTTTAAAATCCGTCACTGCAAATGCTATAATACGAAGATTCTCAAGTGATTACCTGACGCACGTGGGAAAACCTAAAGCAATTCTATCAGATAATGCATCATACTACTCTGGGTACAAATGGAGAAATTTCTTGAAGGACAATAACATTAAAAGTATATTTATTTCGAGGTTTAGTCCACAATGTAACGCGACTGAGAGACTTTTCCGAGAATTAAATCGATTCATGAGGACCTATATTTCATCAAAACATACTAATTGGGTGTCCTACCTAAGTCTTTTCGAAGACGTACACAATAACTTAAATATTTACGATACGAATTACACACCTAACGAGATCATGTTCAATTGCAAACAGAACGATCAGTGGATAGAACCATTACCTAAGTAGTCAGACAAGGAAATCACACCTGAACAGAAAATAAAAGAAGTATTGACTACATTGACACATCACGCACAAATACGAAACAAACATCACAGAAACATAATAAAAAGAAAACAAAAATTCGAGGTAGGAATGCTTGTACTACTTCGTACTCATCATAAATCTGTAGCACTCAAACGACGCAACGCTAAGTGGCGTCTGCTATATGAAGGACCTTATATAATTGTTAACATACCGCATCCTGGTGCGTATCTGTTACAACATCCTAGAACTAACAAAATTATTGGGCTATACGCACACCGAGATCTTAGAGCATTTCATGCTGAATAATGTCAAGGTCATACCCATCAAAATATTGCTAAGCAACTCGAAAAACTCTGTTGTTACAACACAGATAATAAGTAGTATAGAAATTTTCATTTCAGCGGTTCCAGTGACGCAGTTGAAGACAGAAGAACTCTTCTTTCAGCGCGCGCCTCCACCTGAAAGACGGAATATTAAAGTAAAATTTATGATTACGTAGCAGTGGATGACATATTAATTTTTCACGGAACATTTGTTACTGAAGGTACCACTGACTTGGTGTGACACCTGACGAACTGACAGACGTCATCTGTGAAGCGATCTTTTACTTTGAGAAATAGATTAGACGCACATCTCTCAACACGAAAAGCATCTATCAGTAGTCAAGGCCACACAGACACTCTACACACACGCACAAAACGCGAGGAATCGAACATTTTCTCTCTCTTACTACTTTGAATATTTATTGAGTAGTGAAAACGCCTGGTCTTGCCTACTGATGTAATGAATGTTGTGTCTAACATATCTTAATTTCAGATGACATCACAAAATACATCGATAATATCCCAGCAAAACCGCTAAAGAGGATGTAAATATCTGCAATTCATGAAATCAAATGTGACACAATGTAATAACCTATAGCGATGTAATGATGATGTAAACATGTTTATGTGCAACTATATTATGTTTATGCTAAGAAAATATGTGACGTGTGTATGTATAATTACTTATTTTTTTAACTGATGTATAGTGTAACTGTTACTATGTAAAAATTTGAACAAAACGAGTGCCAAAAAGACATTGCATAGTGAACCACTGTTCATGGACATTAACGAACATTACTAACTCTGCAACTACGCGGAAACCTATGTGAAAGAAACTGTTAATGCCATTCATTATGCAGCGTATCAATGTAAACGCGATGAACGATTTCCTTGATTAATAACTACGAACATTTAGGTGAGCTATATTCAGCAAAAAACTGAAAATGTGAAGTGCATAATTCGTGCATCGTCTAGTGACATTACTACAGTACCCAACTTCAAGATGTTAACTGGATTAAATGGACACAAAGTGCCCGTCCAGAAAACAACACGACGGGTGGAAGAATTTTGGTTGGAACTTCAGGGAATGAAATGTTCTCGAAATGTGACGGACACTCTTACCTGGACTGTCCAAGGATCGACGCCAGCTATGTGCCGTCCGAGGTTCTGCAACCAAGCTTCCACGGAATGTAAAAAACGAACTGCACGTGGAACAAATACTCGACGGGTCACGTCTGATCTGTAATAAGCAATGCTTTTAGTCACAACGAACTGCATCACTACGACTATAATGGAAATGAGAAATGGACACGCTTATGTATTAATCACGTTGTTATACAACGATGTTACTGTGATCAAAAAACTTTACCACGACGATACTAACCAGTAAAAAATTATTGTGCAGCGGATGAATATGAACTGTAATAACGACACGATGTGTATAGGTCAACGCACCTGAAAAATACGGACATTTTTCTTTGAAGTATTTCAAAACAATACTATGTAACTAAGAACATTCAACAATCTAAGTTGTATTGTGTTATAACAAATATTGTAAATTTAAAACTAAGTTACCTGTCATAGAATGTAGTCTTCATATGTAATCTTGGTTGAATACACTCCTGGAAATTGAAATAAGAACACCGTGAATTCATTGTCCTAGGAAGGGGGAACTTTATTGACACATTCCTGGGGTCAGATACATCACATGATCACACTGACAGAACCACAGGCACATAGACACAGGCAAAAGAGCATGCACAATGTCGGCACTAGTACAGTATATATCCACCTTTCGCAGCAATGCAGGCTGCTATTCTCCCATGGAGACGATCGTAGAGATCCTGGATGTAGTCCTGTGGAACAGCTTGCCATGCCATTTCCACCTGGCGCCTCAGTTGGACCAGCGTTCGCGCTGGACGTGCAGACCGCGTGAGACGACGCTTCATCCAGTCCCGAACATCCTCAATGGGGGACAGATCCGGAGATCTTGCTGGCCAGGGTAGTTGACTTACACCTTCTAGAGCACGTTGGGTGGCAAGGATACATGCGGACGTGCATTGTCCTGTTGGAACAGCAAGTTCCCTTGCCGGTCTAGGAATGGTAGAACGATGGGTTCGATGACGGTTTGGATGTACCGTGCACTATTCAGTGTCCCCTCGACGATCACTAGTGGTGTACGGCCAGTGTAGGAGATCGCTCCCCACACCATGATGCCAGGTGTTGGCCCTGTGTGCCTTGGTCGTATGCAGTCCTGATTGTGGCACTCACCTGCACGGCGCCAAACACACATAAGACCATCATTGGCACCAAGGCAGAAGCGACTCTCATCGCTGAAGACGACACGTCTCCATTCGTCCCTCCATTCACGCCTGTCGCGACACCACTGGAGGCGGGCTGAACGATGTTGGGGCGTGAGCGGAAGATGGCCTAACGGTGTGCGGGACCGTAGCCCAGCTTCATGGAGACGGTTGCGAATGGTCCTCGCCGATACCCCAGGAGCAACAGTGTCCCTAATTTGCTGGGAAGTGGCGGTGCGGTCCCCTACAGCACTGCGTAGGATCCTACGGTCTTGGCGTGCATCCGTGCGTCGCTGCAGTCCGGTCCCAGGTCGATGGGCACGTGCACCTTCCGCTGACCACTGGCGACAACAACGATGTACTGTGGAGACCTCACGTCCCATGTGTTGAGCAATTCGGCGGTACGTCCACCCGGCCTCCCGCGTGCCCACTATATGCCCTCGCTCAAAGTCCGTCAACTGCACATACGGTTCACGTCCACGCTGTCGCGGCATGCTACCAGTGTTAAAAGACTGCGATGGAGCTCCGTATGCCACGGCAAACTGGCTGACACTGACGGCGGTGGTGCACAAATGCTGCGCAGCTAGCGCCATTCGACGGCCAACACCGCGGTTCCTGGTGTGTCCGCTGTGCCGTGCATGTGATCATTGCTTGTACAGCCCTCTCGCAGTGTCCGGAGCAAGTATAGTGGGTCTGACACACCGGTGTCAATGTGTTCTTTTTTCCATTTCCAGGAGTGTATTTTCTTTGTGCAACGACTGAAAAACGCGCGCACACGAACAATATAAACTGCAATACTGTGCCGCGTGATCTAACTGTACGATATAACGGCAGTGCCACAGTTACACAGACGCTTCTGCGCATGCGCGCACTCTATCTGCCAACATTAGAACTTTTACGGCACACCCGCATCAATCTAATTTTGTATATAATGTGTATAATGTGTAATGTAAGTCATGTAAATAGTTATAGATAATTTAGATTTTCTTGTGCCTTTAGGTGAATTGCTCACCTGCAGGTGTGTCCTTTCGCCTCGCAATTCAGGGGGCAATATAAAGGCACATTTGCATGCCGAGCGTGAGTTTCCGCAGAAACGCGAAATACTAATTAAATAAATGATCAGTGACAAATAAATAAAGCCTATGGCACACAACTGCAGCGCTGTGTCGCTGATAAAACAAAAGCACAATTACGTTACTCTTATGTTTGATTAAGAAAGAGGGAGCTCTGGTTGAAGTGGTGCGAGAAGCACGTATTTTATTTTATTGTCTGGCACACCGCCATATTTCATGTTATAGAAGAATACTGCGAGTTGCAACCACACTAGGCACTCGATTCTGTAAAGAATTTATATTTATAAAAGTAAGTAGGATTGTGAACTGTAGGCTCATTCATTGAATATATCTGATTTAACTAACTGTGTAACCTTTTTACGTTTAGTAGACAATCACCTCTGTACGACGTATTGGCATGGCTGGCAAATTATTGTAATATTCAGATTTAGATTATGAGTCTGCACCTACCGCAGCAGTCTTTGGAAACGATTTAATTACGAAGTCCGATTATTCAGTTTTATTTCACGGTCAACTACGAGTAACATTGCCTTTACGAAAAAGCCATTGTCAAGCGTCTGATACCGAATAATTAAACGTCCACGTTCCAGATAAGCAAATACAATTGCAATCTCAATCACCATCACACAGATAGAATAATTAACATATTTAAAATAGCATTTTTAATTTATTTTACTTATTTTATAAGGATTTTCTTTTGGGATACGACTTTCTCCTTTCCGATGTACTATTCCTTCTTTACTGCATCCCTCGCTCCCTCACATTGACGAATTAACATAGAAATTGAGTCGCTATGAAATACTATGGGTTCTATAACATCTCCTTCTAATTCGAGAAACGTTCCAATGGAAACGACAGGATTTTCTTTTGAGATACGACTATTTTCTTTAAGATGCACTATTCCTTGTTTACTTCATCCCTCGCTCCCTCACATTGACGAATTAACACAGAAATTGCGTCGCTATGAAATACTATGGGTCCAATAAAATCTCCTTCTAAATCGAGTAACGTTTCTATGGAAACGACAGTATTCTCTTTTGGGATACGACTATTTCCTTTCCGATTCACTATTCATTCTTTACTGCATCCTTCGCTCCCCCACATTGGCGAATTAACACAGAAATTACGTCGCTAAGAAATACTATGGGTTGTATGACATATCCTTCTAAATCGAGTAACGTTTCTATGGATACGACAAGATTTTAGTTTGGGATACGACTAACTCCTTTCCGATGCACTATTCCGTCTTTACTGCATCCCTCGCTCATTAACATTGACAATTTAACACAGAAATTGCGTCGCTATGAAATACAATGGGTTCTATGACATCCCCCTCTAAACCGAGTAACGTTTCTATGGATACGAATTGATTTTCTTTTGGGATACTACTATCTCCTATCCGATGCACTATTCCTTCTTTCCTGCATCCCTCGCTCCCTCACATTGACGAATTAACACAGAAATTGCGTCGTTATGAAATACTATGGGTAGTATGACATATCCTTCTAAATCATGTAATGTTTCCATGGAAACGACAGGATTTTCTTTTGGGATACTACTATCTATTATCCGATGCACTTATCCTTATTTACTGCACTCCTGGCGCCCTCACATCGACGAATTAACACAGAAACGGCGTTGCTATGAAATACTATGGGTTCTATGACATCTCCCCCTAAACCGAGTAACGTTTCTATAGATACAGCAGGTATTTCGTTTGGGATACGACTATCTAATTTCCGATGCACTTATACTTATCCTTCTATACTGCACTCCTGGCGCCCTCACATTGTAGAATTAACACATAAATAGCGTTGCTATGAAATACTTTGGGTTCTATGTCATCTCCTTCTATAATCGAGTTACGTTTCAATGGAAACGACAAGATTTTCATTTCGGATACGACTATCTCCTTTCCGATGCACTATTCCTTCTTTACTGCATTCCTCTTACCCTCACATTGGCAATTTAACACATAAATTGCGTCGCTATGAAATACTATCGGTTCTATGAGATCTCCCTCTAAACCAAGTAACGTTTCTGTGGATACGACAGGATTTTCTTTTGGGGTATGACTACCTCCTTTCCGATGCACTTTTCCTTCTTTACTGCATCCCTCGCTCGCTCACATTGACGAATTAATACAGTAATTGCGTCGCTATGAAATACTATGGGTTCTATGACATCTTCTAAATCGAGTAACGTTTCTATGGAGACGACAGGATTTTCTTTTCGGATTCGACTATCTCCTTTCCGATGCACTATTCCTTCATTACTGCATCCCTCTCTCCAGCACATTGACGAATTACCACAGATATTGCGTCGCGATGAAATACATCAGGTTCTATGACATCTCCTTCTATATCGAGTAACGTTTCTATGGAAACGACGGGATTTTCTTTAGGGATACGGCTATCTATTTTCCGATGCACTTATCCTTCTTTACTGCATCCCTCGCTCCCCCACATTAACGAATTAACACAGGAATTGCGTCGCTATGAAATACTATGGGTTCTATGACATCTTCTAAATCGAGTAACGTTTCTATGGAGACAACAGGATTTTTTTTCCGGATTCTACTATCTCCTTTCCGATGCACTATCCCTTCTTTACTGCATCTCCCGCTCCCTCACATTGACGAATTAACAATGAAATTTCGTCGCTATGAAATACTATGGGTTCTATAACATCTCCATCTAAATCGAGTAACGTTTCTATGGAAACGACAGGATTTTATTTTGGGATACGACTATCTCCTTTACGATGCACTGTTCCTTCTTTACTGCATCCCTCGCTCCCTCCCACTGACATTTTAACACAGAAATTGCGTCGCTATGAAATACTATGGGTTCTATGACATCTCCCTCTAAACCGAGTAACGTTTGTTTGGATACGACAGGATTTTCTTCTGGGATACGACTATCTCCAATCCGATGCACTTATCCTTCTTTACTGCACTCCTGGCGCCCTCACGTTGACGAAATAACACAGAATAAGCGTCGCTATGAAATACTATATGTTCTATGACCTCTCCTTCTAAATCGAGGAACGTTTCTATGGAAACGACAGGATTATCTTTTGGGATTCGAGTATCTCCTTTCCGATGCAGTATTCCATCTTTACTGCATTGTTCGCACCCTCACATTGACAAATTAACACAGGAATTGCGTCGCTATGAGATACTATGGGTTCTATGACATCTCCTTGTAAATCGAGTAACGTTTCTATGGAAATGACAGGATTATATTTTGGGATAAGAGTATCTCCTTTCCGATGCACTATTCCTTCTTTCCTGCATCCCTCGCTCCCTCACATTCAGAATTAACACTGAAATTGCGTCGCTATGAAATACTGTGTGTTCTATGACATCTCCTTCTAAGTCGGGTAACGTTTCTATGGAGACGAAAGAATTTACTTTTGGGATACAAGTAACTCCTTTCCGATTCACTATTCCTTCTTTGCAGCATCCCTCGCTCCCTCACATTGACGAATTAACACAGAAATTGCGGCGCTATGATATACTATGGGTTCTATGACATCTCCTTCAAAATCGAGTAACGTTCCTATGGAAACAGCAAAATTTTCTTTTGGGATACGAGTATCTCCTTTCTGATGCACTATTAATTCTTTACTGTATCCCTCACTCCCTCACATTGACGACTTAACACAGAAATTGCTGGGCTATGAAATGACTTCGCCTTCTGAATCGAATAACATTTCTATGGAAACGACAGGATATTCGTTTGGGATACGAGTAGCTCCTTTCCTTCTTTATTGCATCCCTCGTTCCCTTACATTGACAAATTAACACAGGAATTGCGTCGCTATGAAATACAATGGGTTCTATGACATCTCCTTGTAATTCGAGTAACGTTTCTATGTAAACAACAGGATTTTCTCTTGGGATACGACTATGTCCTTTCCGATGCACTATTCCTTCTTTGCTGCAATCCTCGCGCCCTCACATTGACGAATTAACACAGAAATTGCGTCGCTACGAAATACTATGGGTTCTATAACATCGCCTTGTAAATCGAGATACGTTTCTATGGAAACGACGGGATTTTCTTTTGGGAAACGACTATCTCCTATCCGATGCACTAATCCTTCTTTAAAGCACTCCTCGCGCCTTCACTTTGACGAATTAACAAGGAAATTGCGTCGCTATGAAATACTATGGGTTCTATGACTTCTCCTTCTAAATCGAGTATTGTTTCTATGGAAACGACAGGATATCCTTTTGGGATACCACTATTTCCTGTCCAATGCACTATTCCTTCTTTACTGCATCCCTCGCCCCCTAACATTGACGAATTAACACAGAAATTGCCTCGCCATGAAATACTATGGGTTCTATATCATCTCCAACTAAATCGAGTAACGTTTCTATGGAAGCGACAGGAGTTTATTTTGGGCTACGACTGTCTCCTTTCCGATGCACTATTCCTTCTTTACTGCATCCCTCG
This sequence comes from Schistocerca americana, assembly GCF_021461395.2. Taxonomy (NCBI): domain Eukaryota; kingdom Metazoa; phylum Arthropoda; class Insecta; order Orthoptera; family Acrididae; genus Schistocerca; species Schistocerca americana. Next base: position 51,463,208 of record NC_060119.1, on the reverse strand, counting down.
CTTCCTCACACTGACGAATTAACACTGACATTGCGTCGCTATGAAATACTTTGTGTTCTATGACATCTCCTTGTAAATCATGTAACGTTTTTATGGAAACGACAGTATTTTCTTTTGGGATACGAGATTCACCTTTCCGATGCACCAATCCTTCTTTACAGCATCCTTCGCTCCCTCACATTGACGATTTAACACAGATATTGCGGCGCTATGATATAGTATGGGTTCTATGACATCTCCTTCTACATCGAGTAACGTTTCTATGGAAACGGCAGGATTTTCTTTTGGAATACGAGTATCTCCTTTCCGATGCACTATTCCTTCTTTACTGCAACCTTCGCTCCCTCACAGTGACGAATAAATACAGGAATTGCGTCGCTATGAAATACTATGGGTCCCATGAAATCTCCTTGTAAATCGAGTAAAATTTCTATGGAAACGACAGTATTATCTTTTGGGATACGACTATTTCCTTTCCGTCTCACTATTCATTCTTTACTGCATCCCTCGCTCTCTCACAATGACGAATTAACACTGATATTGCGTCGCTAAGAAATTCTATGGGTTATATGACATATCCTTCTAAATCGAATAACGTTTCTATGGAAACGACAAGATTTCAGTTTGGGATACGACTAACTTTTTTCCGAAGCACTATTCCGTCTCTACTGCATCCCTCGCTCCCTCACATTGACAATTTAACACAGAAATTGCGTCGCTATGAAATACAATGGGTTCTATGACATCTCCCTCTAAACCGAGTAACGATTCTATGGATACAACAGGAATATCTTTTGGGATACGACTATCTAATTTCCGATGCACTTGTCCTTCTATACTGCACTCCTGGCGCCCTCACATTGACGAATTAACACATAAATGGCGTTGCTATGTAACACTTTGGGTTCTATGTCTTCTCCTTCTAAATCGAGTAACGCTTCTATGGAATCGACAGGATCTTTTTTTTTTGATACGAGTATCTCCTTTCCGATGCTCTATTCCTTCTTTACTGCTCTCCACGCGCACTCACATTGACGAATTAATACAGAAATTGCGTCGCCATGAAATACTTTGGATTCTATGACATCTTCTAAATCGAGTTACGTTTCAATGAAACGACACGATTTTCATTTCGGATACGACTATCTCCTTTCCGATGCACTATTCCTTCTTTATTGCATCCCGCGCTGCCACACATTCTCGAATTAACACAGAAATTGCATCGCTATGAAATACTTTGTGTTCTATGACATCCCCTTCTAATTCGAGTAACGTTTCTATGGAAACGACAGGATTCTCATTTGGGTTACGAGTACCTCCTTTCCGATGCACTATTCCTTGTTCACTGCATCCCTCGCTCCCTCACATTGACGAATTAACACAGAAATTGCGTCGCTATAAAATACAATGAGCTCTGTGACATCTCCTTCTAAATCGAGTAACGTTTCATTGGAAACAACTGGATTTTCTTTTGGGATACGACTATCTCCTTTCTGATGCACTTTTCCATTCTTACTGCATCCCCCGCTCCCTCACATTGACGAATTAACACAGAAATTGCGCCGCTATGAAATACTATGGGCTCCGTAACATCTCCCTCTAAATCGAATAACGTCTCTATGGAAACAGCACATTCTCTTTTGGGATACGGGTATCTCTTTTCCGATGCACTTTTCCTTCTTTACTGCATCCCTCGCTCCCTAAAATTGACGAATTAACATAGAAATTAAGTCGCTATGAAATACTATGGGTCCAATAAAATCTCCCTCTAAATCGAGTAACGTTTCTATGGAAACGACAGTATTCTCTTTTGGGATACGACTAATTCCTTTCCGATTCACTATTCATTCTTTACTGCATCCTTCGCTCCCTCACATTGGCGAATTAACACAGAAATTACGTCGCTAAGAAATACTATGGGTTATATGACATATTCTTCTAAATCGAGTAACGTTTCTATGGATCCGACAAGATTTTAGTTTGGGATACGACTAACTCCTTTCCGATGCACTATTCCGTCTTTACTGCATCCCTCGCTCATTCACATTGACAATTTAACACAGAAATTGCGTCGCTATGAAATACAATGGGTTCTCTGACATCCCCCTCTTAACCGAGTAACGTTTCTATGGATACGAATTGATTTTCTTTTGGCATACTACTATCTCCTATCCGATGCACTATTCCTTCTTTCTTGCATCCCCCGCTCCCTCACATTGACGAATTAACACAGAAATTGCGTCGTTATGAAATACTATGCGTAGTATGACATATCCTTCTAAATCATGTAATGTTTCCATGGAAACGACAGGATTTTCTTTTGGTATACTACTATCTCCTATCCGATGCACTTGTCCTTATTTACTGCACTCCTGGCGCCCTCACATCGACGAATTAACACAGAAACTGCGTCGCTATGAAATACTATGGGTTCTATGACATCTCCTAAATTGAGTTACGTTTCAATGTAAACGACAAGATTTTCATTTCGGATACGACTATCTCCTTTCCGATGCATTATTCCTTCTTTACTGCATCCCGCGCTACCACACATTCACGAATTAACACAGAAATTGCGTCGCTATGAAATACTATGTGTTCTATGACATCTCCCTCTAAACCGAGTAACAATTCTATGGATACAACAGGAATTTCCTTTGGGATACGACTATCTAATTTCCGATGCACTTATCCTTCTATACTGCACTCCTGGCGCCCTCACATTGACGAATTAACGCATAAATGGCGTTGCTATGAAATACTTTGGGTTCTATGTCATCTCCTTCTAAATCGAGTAACGTTTCTTTGGAATCGACAGGATCTTTTTTTGTGATACGAGTATCTTCTTTCCGATGCTCTATTCCTTCTTTACTGCATTCCTCGCTCCCTCACATTGGCGAATTAACACATATATTGCGTCGCTATAGCATACAATGTGTTCTATGCCATCTCCTTCTAAGTCGAGTAACGTTTCTATCGAAACGACAGAATTTTCTTTTGGGATACGATTATCTCTTTTCCGATGCACTATTCCTTCTTTACTGCAACCCTCGCTCCCTCACATTGACGAATTAACAAAGAAATTGCGGCGCTATGTGATACTATGTGTTCTACGACTTCTCCTTCTAAATCGAGTAACGTTTCTATGTAAATGACAGGATTTTGTTTTGGGATACGACTATCTCCTTTCCGATGTACTATTCCATTTTTACTGCAGCCCTCGCTCCCTCACATTGACGAATTAACACAGAAATTGCGTCGCTATGAAATACTATGGGTCCAATAAAATCTCCTTCTAAATCGAGTACCGTTTCTATGGAAAGGACAGTATTCTCTTTTGGGATACGACTAATTCCTTTCCGACTCACTATTCATTCTTTACTGCATCCCTCGCTCTCTTACATTGACGAATTAACACAGAAATTGCGTCGCTAAGATATACTATGGGTTGTATTACATATCCTTCTAAATCGAGTAACGTTTCTATGGAATCGACAGGATCTTTTTTTGTGATACGAGTATCTCCTTTCCGATGCACTATTCCTTCTTTACTGCATCCCTCGCTCCCTCACATTGACGAATTACCATAGAAATTGCGTCGCTATGAAATACTATGGGTTCTATAACATCTCCTTCTAAATCGAGAAACGTTCCAATGGAAACGACTTGATTTTCTTTTGGGAAACGACTATTTTCTTTAAGATGCACTATTCCTGGTGTACTGCATCCCTCGCTCCCTCACATCGACGAATTAACACTGAAATTGCGTCTCTATGAAATACTATGGGTCCACTAAAATCTCCTTCTAAATCGAGTAACGTTACTATGGAAACGACAGTATTCTCTTTTGGCATACGACTATTTCTATTCCGATTCACTATTCATACTTTACTGCATCCCTCGCTCCCTCACATTGGCGAATTAACACAGAAATTGCGTCGCTAAGAAATACTATGGGTCGTCTGACATATCCTTCTAAATCGAGTAACGTTTCTATGGAAAAGAAAGGAATTTAGTTTGGGATACGACTAACTCCTTTCCGATGCACCATTCCGTCTTTACTGCATACCTCGCTCCCTCACATTGACAATTTCACACAGAAATTGCGTCGCTATAAAATACAATGGCTTCTATGACATCTCCTTCTAAATCGAGTAACGTTTCTATGGAAAAGAAAGGAATTTAGTTTGGGATGCGACTAACTCCTTTCCGATGCTCTATTTCGTCTTTACTGCATCCCTCGCTCCCTCACATTGACAATTTAACACAGAAATTGCGTCGCCATGAAATACTATGGATTCTACGACATCTTCAAAATCGAGTAACGTTTTTATGGAATCGACAGGATTTTGTTTCGTATGCGACTATCTCCTTTCCGATGCACTATTAATTCTTTACTGCATCCCTCGCTCTCTCACATTGGCGATTTAACACAGAAATTGCTTCGCTATGAAATACAATGAGCTCTGTGACATCTCCTTCTAAATCGCGTAACGTTTCAATGGAAACGATTGGTTTTTTTTATGGATACGACTATCTCCATTCCGATGCACTTTTCCATTCTTACTGCATCCCCCGCTCCCTCATATTGACGAATTATCACAGAAATTGCGCCGCTATGAAATACTATGTGTTCCATAACATCTCCCTCTAAATCGAGTAACGTTTCTATGGAAACCACACATTTTCTTTTGGGATACGGCTATCTCTTTTCCGATGCACTTTTCCTTCTTTACTGCATCCCTCGCTCCCTAACATTGTCGAATTAACACATAAATGGCGTTGCTATGAAATATTTTGGGTTCTATGTCTTCTCCTTCTAAATCAAGTAACGTTTCTATGGAATCGACAGGATCTTTTTTTTTTTTTGATACGAGTATCTCTTTTCCGATGCTCTATTCCTTCTTTACTGCATTCCTCGCTCCCTCACATTGGCGAATAAAGACATAAATTGCGTCGCTATGGCATACAATGTGTTCTATGACATCTCCTTCTAAGTCGAGTAACGTTTCTATCGAAACGACAGAATTTTCTTTTGGGATACGACTATCTCCTTTCCGATGCACTATTCCTTCTTTACTGAATCCCTCGCTCCCTCACATTGACGAATTAACAAAGAAATTGCGTCGCTATGTAATACTATGGGTTCTACGATTTCTCCTTCTAAATCGAGAAACGTTTCTATGTAAACGACAGGATTTTGTTTTGGGTTACGACTATCTCCTTTCCGATGTACTATTCCTTTTTTACTGCAGCCCTCGCTCCCACACATTGACGAATCAACACAGAAATTGTGTCGATATGGAATACTATGGGTTGAGTAAAATCTCCTTCTAAATCGAGTCACGTTTCTGTGGAAACGACTGGATTATCTTTTGGGATACGACTATTTCCTTTCAAATGCGCTATTCATTCTTTACTGCATCCCTTGATCCCTCACATTGACGAATAAAACACCGACATTGCGTCGCTATGAAATACTATGGGTTGTATGATATATCCTTCTAAAACGAGTAACGTTTCAATGGAAACGACAATAGTTTACTTAGGGATACGACTATCTCCTTTCCGATGCAGTTTTCCGTCTCTACTGCATCCCTCGCTCCCTCACATTGACAATTTAACACAGAAATTGCGTCGCTATGAAATACTATGGATTCTATGACGATTACCTCTAAACTGAGTAACGTTTCTATGTATACGACAGGATTCTCTTTTGGGATACGACCATCTCCTTTCCGATGCACTAATCCTTCTTAACTGCATCCCTCGCTCCCTCACTTTGACGAATTAACACAGAAATTGGTTCGCTATGAAATGCTATGGGTTGCATGACATATCCTTCTAAAACATGTTATGTTTCTATGGAAACGACAGGATTTTCTTTTGGGATACGACTAACTCCTATCCGATGCACTTATCCTTCTTTACTGCATCCCTCGCTCCCTCACATTGACGAATTAACACAGAAATTGCGTCGCTATGATATACTATGGGTTGTATGACTTATCCTGCATAATCATGTAACATTTCAATGGAAACGACAGGATTTTCTTTTGGGATACGACTATCTAATTTTCGATGCACTTATCCTTCTTTACTGCACTCCTGGCGCCCTCACATTGACGAACTAACACAGGAATTGCGTTGCTATGAAGTACTATGGGTTCTATGACTTCTCCTTCTAAATCGAGTAACGTTTCTATGGAAGCGACAGGATTTTCTTTTGCGATACGAGTATCTCCTTTCCGATGCACTATTCCTTCTTTGCTGCACTCCTCGCGCACGCACATTGACGAATTAACGCAGAAATTTCGGAGCTATGTAATTCTATGGTTTCTATGACATCTTCTAATTCGAGTTACGTTTCAATGGAAACGACTGGATTTTCTTTTGTGATACGAGTATCTCATCTCCGATGCACTATTCCTTCTTTACTGATTCCCTCGCTCCCTCAAATTGACGACTTAACACATAATTTGCGGCGCTATGAAATACAATGGGTTCTATGACATCTCCTTCTAAATCGAGTAACGTTTCTATGGAAACGACAGGATTTTCTATTGGGATAAGAGTATCTCTTTTCCGATTCACTATTCCTTCTTTACTACATCCCTCGCTCCCTCACATTGACGAACTAACACAGATATTGCGTCGCTATGAAATACACTCCTGGAAATTGAAATAAGAACACCGTGAATTCATTGTCCCAGGAAGAGGAAACTTTATTGACACATTCCTGGGGTCAGATACATCACATGATCACACTGACAGAACCACAGGCACATAGACACACGCAACAGATTATGCATAATGTCGGCAACAGTACAGTCTATATCCACCTTTCGCAGCAATGCAGGCTGCTATTCTCCCATGGAGACGATCGTAGAGATGCTGGATGTAGTCCTGTGGAACTGCTTGCCATGCCATTTCCACCTGGCGCCTCAGTTGGACCAGCGTTCGTGCTGGACGTGCAGACTGCGTGAGACGACGCTCATCCAGTCCCAAACATGCTCAATGGGGGACAGATCCGGAGATCTTGCTGGCCAGGGTAATTGACTTACACCTTCTAGAGCACGTTGGTGGCACGGGATACATGCGGACGTGCATTGTCCTGTTGGAATAGCAAGTTCCCTTGCCGGTCTAGGAATGGTAGAACGATGGGTTCGATGACGGTTTGGATGTACCGTGCACTATTCAGTGTCCCCTCGACGATGACCAGTGGTGTACGGCCAGTGTAGGAGATCGCTCTCCACACCATGATGCCGGGTGTTGGCCCTGTGTGCCTCGGTCGTATGCAGTCCTGATTGTGGCGCTCACCTGCACGGCGCCAAACACGCATACGACCATCATTGGCACCAAGGCAGAAGCGACTCTCATCGCTGAAGACGACACGTCTCCATTCGTCCCTCCGTTCACGCCTGTCGCGACACCACTGGAGGCAGGCTGCACGATGTTGGGGCGTGAGCGGAAGACGGCCTAACGGTGTGCGGGACCGTAGCCCAGCTTCATGGAGACGGTTGCGAATGGTCCTCGCCGATACCCCAGGAGCAACAGTGTCCCTAATTTGCTGGGAAGTGGCGGTGTGGTCCCCTACGGCACTGCGTAGGATCCTACGGTCTTGGCGTGCATCCGTGCGTCGCTGCGGTTCGGTCCCAGGTCGACGGGCACGTGCACCTTCCGCCGACCACTGGCGACAACATCGATGTACTGTGGAGAACTCACGCCCCACGTGTTGAGCAATTCGGCGGTACGTCCACCCGGCCTCCCGCATGCCCACTATACGCCCTCGCTCAAAGTCCGTCAACTGCACATACGGTTCACGTCCACGCTGTCGCGAAATGCTACCAGTGTTAAAGACTGCGATAGAGCTCCGTATGCCACGGCAAACTGGCTGACACTGACGGCGGCGGTGCACAAATGCTGCGCAGCTAGCGCCAATCGACGGCCAACACCGCGGTAACTGGTGTGTCCGCTGTGCCGTGCGTGTGATCATTGCTTGTAAAGCCCTCTCGCAGTGTCCGGAGCAAGTTCTTTTTTCCATTTCCAGGAGTGTACAATGATTTCTATGACATCGCCTTTTAAATGGAGTAACGTTTCTGTGGAAATGACAGGATTTTCATTTCGGATACGACTATCTCCTTTCCGATGCACTATCCCTTCTTTACTGCATCCCTCGCTTCCTCACACTGACGAATTAACACTGACATTGCGTCGCTATGAATTACCTTGTGTTCTATGACATCTCCTTGTAAATCGAGTAACGTTTCTATGGAAACAACAGGATTTTCTTTTGGGATACGAGTATCTCCTTTCCGATGCACTATTCCTTCTTTACAGCATCCCTCGCTCCCTCACATTGACGAATTAACGTAGAAATTGCGTCGCTACGAAATACTATGTGTTCTAAGACATCTTCTAAATCGGGTAACGTTTCTATGGATACAACAGGATTTTCCTTTAAGATACGAGTATCCCCTATCCGATGCACTATTCCTTCTATACTGCATCCCTCACTCCCTCACATTGACGAAATATCAAAGAAAATGCGGCGCTATGAAATACTATGGGTTCTATGATTTCTCCTTCTAAATCGAGTAACGTTTCAATGGAAACGACAGGATTTTCTTTTGAGATTAGACTATCTCCTTCCCGATGCACTATTCCTTCTTTACTGCATCCCTCGCTCCCTCACATTGACGAATTAACACAGATATTGCGTCGCTATGAAATACTATGATTTCTATGACATCGCCTTTTAAATGGAGTAACGTTTCTGTGGAAATGACAGGATTTTCATTTCGGATACGACTATCTCCTTTCCGATGCACTATTAATACTTTACTGCATCCGTCACTCCCTCACATTGGCGACTTTACACAGATATAGCGGGGCTGTGAAATACCATGGGATCCATAACTTCTCCTTCTGAATCGAATAACGTTTCTATGGAAACGACAGGATTTTCTTTTGGAATACGAGTATCTCCTTTCCGATGCACTATCCCTTCTTTACTGCATCCCTCGCTTCCTCACACTGACGAATTAACACTGACATTGCGTCGCTATGAATTACCTTGTGTTCTATGACATCTCCTTGTAAATCGAGTAACGTTTCTATGGAAACAACAGGATTTTCTTTTGGGATACGAGTATCTCCTTTCCGATGCAGTATTCATTCCTTTACTGCATCCCTCAATACCTCACCTTGACGAATTAACACAGAAATTGCGGGGCTATGATATACTATGTGTTCTATGACATCTTCTAAATCGAGTAACGTTTCAATGGATACAACAGGATTTTCTTTTAAGATACAAGTATCCCCTTTCCGATGCACTATTCCTTCTTTACTGCATCCCTCACTCCCTCACGTTGACGAAATATGAAAGAAATAGCGGCGCTATGAAATACTATGGGTTCTATGATTTCTCCTTCTAAAACGAGTAACGTTTCAATGGAAACGACAGGATTTTCTTTTGAGATTAATCTCCTTTCCGATGCACTAGTCCTTCTTTACTGCATCCCTCCCTCCCTCACATTGACGGATTAACACAGAAATTGCGTCGCAATGAAATACTATGCGTTGTATGACTTATCCTTCTAAATCATGTAACGTTACTATGGAAACGACATGATTTTCTCTTGGGATACGACTAACTTCTATCCGATGCACTGATCCTTCTTTACCGCACTCCTGGCGCCCTCACATTGACGAATTAATACAGGAATTCCGTCGCCATGAAATAATATGGGTTCTATGACATCTCCTTCTATATCGAGTAACGTTTCTATGGAAACGACAGGATTATCTTTTGGGATACGACTATCTCCTTTCCGAACACCATTCTTTCTTTACTGCACCCCTCGCGCCCTCACATTGTGAATTAACACAGAAATTGCGTCGCTATGAAAAACTATGAGTTCTATGACATATTCTATATCCACTAATGTTTCTATGGAAACGACAGGATTCTCTTTTGGGATACGAGTATCCCCTTTCCGATGCACTATTCCTTCTTTACTGCATCCCTCGCTCCCTAACATTGACGAAATAACACAGAAATTTCGGCGCTATGATATACTATGGGATCTATGACATCTCCTTCTAAATCGAGTATCGTTTCTATGGAAACGGAAGGATTCTCTTTTGGAATACGAGTATCTCCTTTCCGATGCACTATTAATACTTTACTGCATCCCTCACTCCCTCACATTGACGACTTTAAACAGAATTAGCGGGGCTGTTAAATACCATGGGATCCATAACTTCTCCTTCTGAATCGAATAACGTTTCTATGCAAACGACAGGATTTTTCTTTGGAATACGAGTATCTCCATTCCGATGCGCTACTCCTTCTTTATTGCATACCTCGTCCCCTCACATTGACGAATTAACACGGGAATTGCGTCGCTATGAAATACTATGGGTTCTAAGACATCTCCTTGTAAAGCGAGTAACGTTTCTGTGGAAACGACAGCATTATCTTTTGGGATACGACTATCTCGTATCCGATGCATTAATCATTCTTTACTGCACTCCTCGCGCCCTCACATTGACGAATTAACACAGAAATTGCGTCGCTATGAATTACAATGCGTTCGATGACATCTCCTGCTAAATGGTGTAAATTTTCTATGGAAACGACAGGACTTTCTTTTGGGATACGACTAACTAATTTCCGATGCACTATTCCTGCTTCACTGCATCCCTCGCTCCCTCACATTGACGATTTAACACAGAAATTGCGTCGCTATGAAATACTATGGGTTCTATGACCTCTCCTTCTAAATCAAGTAACGTTTCTAAGGAAACGACCGGAATTTTTTTTGGGATACGACCATCCACTTTCCGATGAACTATTACTTCTTTACTGCATCCGTCACTCCTCACATTGACGAATTAAAACGGAAAATGCGTCGCTGTGAAATACTATGGGTTCTATGACATTTCCTTCTAAATCGAGTAACGTATCTATGAAAACAGGATTTTCTTTTGGGATACGACTATCTCCTTTCCGATGCACTATTCCTTCTTTACTGCATCCCGCGCTCCCTCACATTGGCGAATTAACACAGAAATTGCGGCGCCGTCAAAAACTATGGGTTCTATGACTTCTCCTTCTAAATCGAGTAATGTTTCTACGCAAGCGACAGGATTTTCTTTTGGGATACGACTATCTCCTTTCCGATGCAGTATTCATTCTTTTACTGCATCCCTCAATACCTCACCTTGACGAATTAATACAGAAATTGCGAGGATATGAAATACTATGTGTTCTATGACATCTTCTAAGTCGAGTAACGTTTCTATGGATACAACAGGATTTTCTTTTAAGATACAAGTATCCCCTTTCCGATGCACTATTCCTTCTTTACTGCATCCCTCACTCCCTCACATTGACGAAATATCAAAGAAATTGCGGCGCTATGAAATACTAATGGTTCTATGATTTCTCCTTCTAAATCGAGTAACGTTTCAATGGAAACGACAGGTTTTTCTTTTGAGATTACACTATCTCCTTTCCGATGCACTAATCCTTCTTTACTGCATCCCTCGCTCCTTCACATTGACGGATTAACACAGAAATTGCGTCGCAATGAAATACTATGCGTTGTATGACTTATCCTTCTAAATCATGTAACGTCACTATGGAAACGACAGGATTTTCTCTTGGGATACGACTAACTTCTATCCGATGCACTGATCCTTCTTTACCGCACTCCTGGCGCCCTCACATTGACGAATTAACACAGAAATTGCGTCGCTATGAAATAATATGGGTTCTATGACATCTCCCTCTATATCGAGTAACGTTTCTATGGAAACGACAGGATTAACTTTTGGGATACGACTATCTCCTCTCCGAAGCACCATTCTTTCTTTACTGCACCCCTCGCGCCCTCACATTGTGAATTAACACAGAAATTGCGTCGCTATGAAATACTATGAGTTCTATGACATATACTAAGTCGACTAACGTTTCAATAGAAACGACAGGATTTTCTTTTGGGGTACGACTATCTCCCTTCCGATGCAGTATTCTTTCATTACTGCATCCCTCAATACCTCACCCTGACGAATTAACACAGAAATTGCGGGGCTAAGAAATACTATGGGTTCTGTGACATCTCCTTGCAAATCGAGAAACATTTCTATTTAAACGTCAATAACTTCTTTTGGGATGCGAGTGTCTTACTTCCGAGGAACTACTCCTTTTTTATTGCATCCCTCGCTCCCTCCCGTTGACGAATTAACACAGAAATTGCGTCGCTATGAAATTCTATGGGATCTATGACATCTCGTTGTAAATCGAGTAACGTTTCTATGGAAACGACAGGATTTTCTTTTGGGATACGAGTACCTCCTTTCTGATGCACTATTCCTTCATTACTGCACTCCTCGCGCCCTCACATTGAGGGATTAACACAGAAATTGCGTCGCTATGAAGTACAATGGGTTCTATGGCAACTTCTAAATCGAGAAACGTTTCTATGAAAACGACAGGATTTTCTTTTGGGATGCGAGTATCTCCTTTCCGCTGCACAATTAATTCTTTACTGCATCCCTCACTTTGACGGTTTAACACAGAAATTGCGTTGCTATAAAATACTATGGGTTCTATGGCTTCTCCTTCTAAATCGAGTAACGTTCAATGGAAACGGCAGGATACTCTTTTAGGATTTGGGTATCTCCTTTCCGATGCACTATTCCTTCTTTACTGCATCCCCCACTCCCTCACATTGACGAATTAACAAAGACATTGCGTCGCTATGAAATACAATAGGTTCAATGACATCTACTTCTAAATCGAGTAACGTTTCAATGCAAACGACAGGATTTTCTTTTGGGATACGACTATTATCTTTCCGAAGCACTATTCCTTCTTTACTGTATCCCTCGCTCCTTCGCATTGACGAATTAACACAGAAATTGCCCCGCTATGAAACACTATGGGTTCTATGACATCTCCTTCTAAATCGAGTAACGTTTCAATGGAAACGACAGGACTTTTTTTTTTGGGATACGTCTATCTCCGTTTCCGATGCACTATTCCTTCTTTACTGCATCCCTCGCTCCCTCACTTTGACGACTGAACACAGTTATTGCATCGCTATGAAATACTTTGTGGTCTATGACATCACCTTCTAAATAGTGTAACGTTTCTATGGAAACGTCAGGTTTTTCGTCTCGTATACGACTATCTCCTTTCCGATGAACTATTCCTTCTTTACTGCATCCCTCGCTCCCTCACATTGACGAATTAACACAGATATTGCGTCGCCATGAAATTCTTTGTGTTCAATGACATCACCTTCTAAATCGAGTAACGTTTCTATGGAAACGACAGGATTTTCCTTTGGGATACGAGTATCTCCTTTCCGATCCACTAATCTCTCTTGACTGCACTCCTGGAGCCCTCACATTGACGAATGAACACAGAAATTGCGTCGCTTTGAAATACTATGGGTTCTATGACATCTCCTTCTAAATCGAGTAACGTAACTATAGAAACGACTGGATTTTCTTTTGGGATACGACTATCTCCTTTCCGATGCAGTATTCTTTCTTTACTGCATCCCTCAATACCTCACCCTGACGAATTAACACAGAAATTGCGGGGCTAAGAAATACTATGGGTTCTGTGACATCTCCTTACAAATCGAGTAACGTTTCTATTTAAACGACAATAACCTCTTTTGGGATGCGAGTGTCTTATTTCCGATGAACCACTCCTTTTTATTGCATCCCTCGCTACCTCCCGTTGACGAATTAACACAGAAATTGCGTCGCTATGAAACTCTATGCGATCTATGAGTTCTCCTTCTAAATCGAATGTCGTTTCTATGGAAACGACCAGTAGTTATTTTGGGATACGAGTCTCTACTTTCTGATGCACGATTCATTCTTAACTGCATCCCTCACTCGCTAACAATGACGAATTAACACAGGAATTGCGTCACTATGAAATACTATGGGTTCTTTGACATCTCGTTGTAAATTGAGTAACGTTTCTATGGAACCGACAGGATTTTATTTTTGGATACGACTATCTCCTTTCCGAAGCACTATTCCTTCTTTACTGCATCCCTCGCTCCCTCACTTTGACGACTTAACACAGTTATTGCGTCGCTATGAAATACTTTGTGGTCTATGCCATCACCTTCTAAATCGTGTAACGTTTCTATGGAAACGACAGGTTTTTCGTCTCGCATACGACTATTTCCTATGCGATGAACTATTCCTTCTTTACTGCATCCCTCGCTCCCTCACATTGACGAATTAACACAGATCTTGCGTCGCCATGAAATACTTTGTGTTCAATGACATCACCTTCTAAATCGAGTAACGTTTCTATGGAAACGACAGGATATTCCTTTGGGATACGAGTATCTCCTTTCCGATCCACTAATCTCTCTTGACTGCACTCCTGGAGCCCTCACATTGACGAATGAACACAGAAATTGCGTCGGTTTGAAATACTATGGGTTCTATGACTTCTCCTTCTAAATCGAGTAACGTAACTATAGAAAAGACTGGATTTTCTTTTGGGATACGACTATCTAATTTCCGATGCACTATTCCTTCTTTACTGCATCCCTAGCTCCCTCACATTGACGAATTATCCCAGAAATTGCATCGCTATTAAATACTATGGGTTCTATGACTTCTCCTTGTAAATCGTGTAACGTTTGTATGGAAACGACAGGATTTTCTTTTGGGATACGACTATCTCCTTTCCGATGAACTATTCCTTCTTTACTGCATCCCTCGCTCCCTCGCATTGACGAATTAAGACAGAAATTGCGTCGCTAAGAACTAACATGGGTTCTATGGCATCTCCTTCTAAATCGAGTAACGTTTCTATGGAAACTGGATTTTCTTTTGGAATACGGCTTTCTCGTTTCCGAAGCTCCATTCCTTCTTTGCTGCATCCCTCGCTCCCTCACATTGACGAATTAACACAGATATTGCGTCGCTATGAGCTACTATGGTTTCCAAAACTGCTCCTTCAAAATCGAGTAACGTTTCTATGGAAACGACAGGATGTTATTTTGGGATACGAGTACCTCCTTTCTGATGCACTATTCCTTCATTACTGCACTTCTCGCGCCCTCACATTGACGGATTAACACAGAAATTGCGTCGCTATGAAGTACTATGGGTTCTATGGCATCTTCTAAATCGAGTAATGTTTCTATGAGAAAGACAGGATTTTCTTTTGGGATTCGAGTATCTCCTTTCCGCTGCATAATTAATTCTTTACTGCATCCCTCACTCCCTCACTTTACCGGTTTAACACAGAAATTGCGTTGCTATAAAATACTATGGGTTCTATGGCTTCTCCTTCTAAATCGAGTAACGTTTCAATGGAAACGACAGGACTTTTTTTTGGGATACGACTATCTTCTTTCCGATGCACTATTCCTTCTTTACTGCATCCCACGCTCCCTCACATTGACGAATTAACACAGAAATTGCGTCGCTATGAATTACTATGGGCTGTATGACTTCTCCTTCTAAATCGAGTAACGTTTCTATGGGAACGACTCTATTTTCTTTAGGGATTGGAGAACACAAAAATTGCGTCACTATGACATACTATGGTTTCTATGACATCCCCTTCTAAATCGAATAAGTTTTCAATGGAAACGACAGGATTTTCTTTGGTATTCGAGTATCTCCTTTCCGATGCACTATTCCTCCTTTACTGCATCCCTCGCTCCCTCACTTTGACGACTTAAGACAGTTTATGCGTTGCTATGAAATACTTTGTGGTCTATGACATCACCTTCTAAATCGTGTAACGTTTCTATGGAAACGACAGGTTCTTCGTCTCGTATACGACTATCTCCTATCCAATGAACTATTCCTTCTTTACTGCATCCCTCGCTCCCTCACATTGACGAATTAACACAGATATTGCGTCGCCATGAAACACTTTATGTTCAATGACATCACCTTCTAAATGGAGTAACGTTTCTATGGAAACGACATAATTTTCCTTTGGGATACGAGTATCTTCTTTCCGATCCACTAATCTCTCTTGACTGCACTCCTGGAGCACTCACATTGACGAATGAACACAGAAGTTGCGTCGCTTTGAAATACTATGGGTTCTATGACTTCTCCTTGTAAATCGAGTAACGTAACTATAGAAACGACTGGATTTTCTTTTGGGATACGACTATCTAATTTCCGATGCACTATTCCTTCTTTACTGCTTCCCTCGCTCCCTCGCATTGACGAATTAAGACAGAAATTGCGTCGCTAAGAACTACCATGGGTTCTATGGCATCTCCTTCCAAATCGAGTAATGTTTCTATGGAAACTGGATTTTCTCTTGGAATACGGCATCTCCTTTCCGAAGCTCCATTCCTTCTTTACTGCATCCTTCGCTCTTTCACATTGACGAATTAACACAGATATTGCGTCGCTATGAGCTACTATGGTTTCCAAAACTTCTCCTTCAAAATCGAGTAACTTATCTATGGAATCGACAGGATTTTCTTTTGGGATACGACTATTTCCTTTCCGATGCAGTATTCCTTCTTAACTGCATCCTTCAATACCTCACAATGACAATTTAACACAGAAATTGCGAGGCTATTAAATACTATGTGTCCTATGACATCTCATTCTTAATCGAGTACGTTTCTATGGAAAAGACAGGATTTTCTTTTGGGTTACCAGTATCTCCTTTCCGATGCCCTATCCCTTCTTTACTGCAACCCTCGCTCCCTCATATTGAATAATTAACACAGAAACTGCGTCGCTATTAAATACAGTGGCTTCTATGACATCTCCTTGTAAATCGAGTAGCGTTTCAATGGAAACGACAGGATTTTTTTGGGATGCGTCTATCTCCATTCCGATGCACTATTCCTTCTTTACTCCAACCCTCGCTCCCTCACATGGAAGAATTAACACAGAAATTGCGTCGCTATGAAATACTGTGAGGTCTATGACTTCTCCTTCTAAATCGAGTAACGTTTCAATGGAAACGACAGTAAATTCTTTTGGGATGCGAGTATTTCCTTTCCGATGCACTATTGCATCTTTACAGCATACTTAGCTCCCTCACATAGACGAATTAACACAGAAATTGCGTCGCTATGAAATACTATGGGTTCTATGACTACTCCTTCTAAATCGCGTAACGTTACTATGGAAACGACAGGATTTTCTTTTGGGATAAGAGTATCTCCTTTCCGATGCACTATTCCTCCCTTACTGCATCCCTCGCTCCCTCACATAGACGAATTAACACAGTAATTGCATCGCTATGAAATACTATGGGTTCTATGACTTGTCCTTCTAAATCGAGTAACGTTTCTATGGAAACGACAGGAATTTCTTTTGGGATACGTGTATCTCCTTTCCGATGCACTATTCCTTCTTTACTACATCCCTCGCTCCCTCACATTGGCGAATTAACACAGGAACTGCGTCGCTATGAAATACTATGGGTTCTATGGCTTCTCCTTCTAAATCGAGTAACGTTTCCATGGAAAAGGCAGGATTTTCTTTTGGGATACGAGTTTCACCTTTCCGATGCACAATTCCTTCTTTACTGCATCCCTCGCTCCCTCACATTGACAAATTAACACAGAAATTGCGTCGCTATGATATTCTATGGGTTCTATGACTTCTCCTTCTAAATCGAGTAACGTTTTTTCGGAAACGACAGGAATTTCTTTTGGGATACGAGTATCTCCTTTCCGATGCACTATTCCTTCTTTACTGCATCCCTCGCTCCCTCACATTGACGAATTAACACAGAAATTGCGTCGCTATGAAATACTATGGGTTCAATGACTTCTCTTTCTAAATCTAGTAACGTTTCTATGGTAACGACAGTATTTTCTTTTGGGATACGTGTATCTCCTTTCCGATGCACTATTCCTTCTCCCTCACATTGGCGAATTAACACAGAAACTGCGTCGCTATGAAATACTTTGGGTTCTATGACTTTTCCTTCTAATCGAGTAACGTTTCTATGGAAACGACAGGATTTTCTTTTGGGATACGACTATCTCCTCTGCGATGCACTATTCGTTCTTTACGGCATCCCTCGCTCCCTCACATTGACGAATTAACACAGAAATTGCGTCGCAATGAAATACTATGAGTTCTATGGCTTCTCCTTCTAAATCGAGTAACGTTTTTATGGAAACGACAGGTTTTTCGTCTGGTATACGACTATCTCCTTTCCGATGAACTATTCCATCTTTACTGCATCCCTCGCTCCCTCACATTGACGAATTAACACAGATATTGCGTCGCCATGAAATACTTTGTGTTCAATGACATCACCTTCTAAATCGAGTAACGTTTCAATGGAAACGAGAGGATTTTCCTTTGGGATACGAGTTTCTCCTTTCCGATCCACTAAACTCGCTTGACTGCACCCCAGGAGCCCTCACATTGACGAATGAACACAGAAATGGCGTCGCTTTTAAATACTATGCGTTCTAAGACTTCTCCTTGTAAATCGTGCAACGTTTGTATGGAAACGACAAGATTTTCTTTTGGGATACGACTATCTCCTCTCCGATGCACTATTCGTTCTTTACGGCATCCCTCGCTCCCTCACATTGACGAATGAACACAGAAATTGCGTCGCTATGAAATACTATGGGTTCTATGGCTTCTCCTTCTAAATCGAGTAACGTTTCTATGGAAACGACAGGTTTTTCTTTTGGGATGCGACTATCTCCTCTCCGATGCACTATTCGTTCAATAAGGCATTCCTCCCTCCCTCACATTGACGAATTAACACAGAAATTGCGTCGCTATGAAATACTATGGGTTCTATGGCTTCTCCTTCTAAATCGAGTAACGTTTCCATGGAAACGGCAGGATTTTCTTTTGGATTACGAGTTTCACCTTTCCGATGCACTATTCCTTCTTTACTGCATCCCTCGCTCCCTCAAATTGACGAATTAACACAGAAATTGCATCGCTATGATATTCTATGGGTTAATGACTTCTCCTTCTAAATCGAGTAACGTTTCTACGGAAACGACAGGAATTTCTTTTGGGATACGAGTATCTCCTTTCCGATGCACTATTCCTTCTTTACTGCATCCCTCGCTCCCTCACATTGACGAATTAAGACAGAAATTGCGTCGCTATGAAATACTATGTGTTCAATGACTTCTCTTTCTAAATCTAGTAACGTTTCTATGGTAACGACAGTATTTTCTTTGGGATACCAGTATCTCCTTTCCGATGAACTATTCCTTTTTTACGGCATCCCTCGCTCCCTCACATTGACGAATTAACAAAGATATTGCGTCGCTATGAGCTACTATGGTTTCCAAAACTTCTCCTTCAAAATCGAGTAACGTATCTATGGAAACGACAGGATTTTCTTTTGGGATACGTCAATTTCCTTTCCGATGCAGTATTCCTTCTTTACTGCATCCTTCAATACCTCACATTGACGATTTAACACAGAAATTGCGGGGGTTTAAATACTATGTGTTATATGACATCTCCTTCTTAATCGAGTACGTTTCTATGGAAACGACAGGGTTTTCTTTTGGGTTACCAGTATCTCCTTTCCGATGCACTATCCCTTCTTTACTGCAACCCTCGCTCCCTCATATTGAATAATTAACAAAGAAATTGCGTCGCTATGAAATGCAGTGGCTTCTATGACATCTCCTTGTAAATCGAGTAGCGTTTCAATGGAAACGACAGGATTTGTTTCGGATACGTCTATCTCCATTCCGATGCACTATTCCTTCTTTACTCCAACCCTCGCTCCCTCACGTGGAAGAATTAACACAGAAATTGCGTCGCTATGAAATACTGTGAGGTCTATGACTTCTCCTTCTAAATCGAGTAACGTTTCTACGGAAACGACAGGAATTTCTTTTGGGATACGAGTATCTCCATTCCGATGCACTATTCCTTCTTTACTGCATCCCTCGCTCCCTCACATTGACGAATTAACACAGAAATTGCGTCGCTATGAAATACTATGGGTTCAATGACTTCTCTTTCTAAATCTAGTAACGTTTCTATGGCAACGACAGTATTTTCTTGTTTGATACGTGTATCTTCTTTCCAATGCACTATTCCTTCTTTACGGCATCCCTCGCTCCCTTACATTGACCAATTAACACAGAAATTGCGTCGCTATGAAATAGTATGCGTTCTATGGCGTCTCCTTCTAAATCGAGTAACGTTTCTATGGAAACGACAGGTTTTTCTTTTGGGATGCGTCAATCTCCTCTCCGATGCACTATTCGTTCAATAAGGCATCCCTCGCTCCCTCACATTGACGAATTGAGACAGAAATTGCGTCGCAAAGAACTACCATGGGTTCTATGGCATCTCCTTCTAAATCGAGTAACATTACTATGGAAACGACAGGATTTTCTTTTGGAATACGCGTATCTCCTTTCCGATGCACTATTCGTTCATTTCTGCATCCCTCGCTCCCTCACATTGACGAATCAACACAATAATTGCAACGCTATGAAATACTATGTGTTCTATGACTTGTCCTTCTAAATCCTGTAACGTTTCTATGGAAACGACAGGAATTTCCTTTTGGATACGTGTATCTCCTCTCCGATGCACTATTCGTACTTTACGGCATCTCTCGCTCCCTCACATTGACGAATTAACACAGAAATTGCGTCGCTATGAAATACAATGGATTCTTTGGCTTCTCCTTCTAAATCGTGTAACGTTTCCATGGAAACGGCAGGACTTTCTTTTGGGTTACGAGTTTCACCACTCCGATGCACTATTCCTTCTTTACTGCATTCCCCGCTCCCTTACGTTGTCGAATTAACACAGAAATTGCATCGCTATGATATTCTATGGGTTCTATGACTTCTCCTTCTAACTGGATAACGTTTCTACGGAACCGACAGGAATTTCTTTTGGGATACGAGTATCTCCTTTCCGATGCACTATTCCTTCTTTACTGCATTCCTCGCTCCCTCACATTGACGAATTAACACAGAAATTGCGTCGCTATGAAATACTATGGGTTCAATGACTTCTCTTTCTAAATCTAGTAGCGTTTCTATGGTAACGACAGTATTTTCTTTTGGGATACGTGTATCTCCTTTCCGATGCACTGTTCCTTCTTTACTACATCCCTCGCTCCCTCACATTGGCGAATTATCACAGAAACTGCGTCGCTATGAAATGCTTTGGGTTCTGTGACTTTTCCTTCTAATCGAGTAACGTTTCTATGGAAACGACAGGATTTCCTTTTGGGATACGACTATCTCCTCTGCGATGCACTATTCTTTCTTTACGGCATCCCTCGCTCCCTGACATTGACGAATTAACACAGAAATTGCGTCGCTATGAAATACTAAGGGTTGTATGGCTTCTCCTTCTAATTCGAGTAACGTTTTTATGGAAACTACAGGTTTTTCGTCTCGTATACGACTATCTCCTTTCTGATGAACTATTCCTTCTCTACTGCATCCCTCGCTCCCTCGCATTAACGAATTAAGACAGAAATTGTGTCGCTAAGAACTACCATGGGGTCTATGGCATCTCCTTCTAAATCGAGTAACGTTTCTATGGAAACGACAGGATTTTCTTTTGGAATACGCGTATCTCCTTTCCGATGCACTATTCCTTCATTTCTGCATCCCTCGCTCCTTCACATTGACGAATCAACACAGTAATTGCATCCCTATGAAATACTAAGTGATCTATGACTTGTCCTTCTAAATCGAGTAACGTTAATATGGAAACGACAGGAATTTCTTTTGGGATACGTGTATCTCCTTTCCGATGCACTATTCCTTCCTTACTACATCCCTTGCTCCCTCACATTGCCGAATTAACACAGAAACTGCGTCGCTATTATATACTTTGGGTTCTATGACTTTTCTTTCTAATCGAGTAACGTTTCTATGGAAACGACAGGATTTTCTTTTGGGATCCAACTATCTCCTCTCCGATGCACCATTCGTTCTTTACGGCATCCCTCGCTCCCTCACATTGACGAATTAACACAGAAATTGCGTCGCTATGAAATACTATGGGTTCTATTTCTTCTAATTCTAAATCGAGTAACGTTTCTATGGAAACGACAGGTTTCTCTTTTGGGATGCGCCTTTCTCCTCTCCGAAACACTATTCGTTCAATAAGGCATCCCTCGCTCCCTCACATTCACGAATTAACACAGAAATTGCGTCGCTATGAAATACTATGGGTTCTATGGCTTCTCCTTCTAAATCGAGTAACGTTTTTATGGAAACGACAGGTTTTTCGTCTGGTATACGACTATCTCCTTTCCGATGAACTATTCTTTCTTTACTGCATCCCTCGCTCCCTCACATTGACGAATTAACACCGATATTGCGTCGCCATGAAATACTTTGTGTTCAATGACATCACCTTCTCAATCGAGTAACGTTTCAATGGAAACGACAGGACTTTCCTTTGGGATACGAGTTTCTCCTTTCCGATCCACTAATCTCTCTAGACTGCACCCCAGGAGACCTCACATTGACGAATGAACACAGAAATTGCGTCGCTTTGAAATACTATGCGTTCTATGACTTCTCCTTGTAAATCGTGTAACGTTTGTATGGAAACGACAGGATTCTCTTTTGGGATACGACTATCTTCTTTCCGATGAACTATTCCTTCTTTACTGCATCCCTCGCTCCCTCGCATTGACGAATTAAGACAGAAATTGCGTCGCAAGAAACTACCATGGGTTCTATGGCATCTCCTTCTAAATCGAGTGACGTTTCTATGGAAACGACAGGATTTTCTTTTGGAATACGCGTATCTCCTTTCCGATGCACTATTCCTTCATCTCTGCATCCCTCGCTCCCTCACATTGACGAATCAACACAGTAATTGCATCGCTATGAAATACTATGGGTTCTATGACTTGTCCTTCTAAATCGAGTAACGTTTCTATGGAAACGACAGGAATTTCCTTTGGGATACGTGTATCTCCTTTCCGATGCACTATTCCTTCTTTACTACATCCCTCGCTCCCGCACATTGGCGAATTAACACAGAAACTGCGTCGCTATTAAATACTTTGGGTTCTATGACTTTTCCTTCTAATCGAGTAACGTTTCTATGGAAACGACAGGATTTTCTTTTGGGATACGACTATCTCCTCTGCGATGCACTATTCGTTCTTTACGGCATCCCTCGCTCCCTCACATTGAGGAAATAACACAGAAATTGCGTCGCTATGAAATACTATTGGTTCTATCGCTTCTCCTTCTTAATCGAGTAACGTTTCCATGGAAACGGCAGGATTTTTTTTGGGTTACGAGTTTCTCCTTTCCGATGCACTATTCCTTCTCTACTGCATCCCTCGGTCAGTGACATTGACGAATTAACACAGAAATTGCATCGCTATGATATTCTATGGGTTCTATGACTTCTCCTTCTAAATCGAGTAACGTTTCTACGGAAACGACAGGAATTTCTTTTGGGATACTAGTATCTCCTTTCCGATACACTATTCCTTCTTTACTGCATCCCTCGCTCCCTCACATTGACGAATTAACACAGAAATTGCGTCTCTATGAAATACTATGGGTTCAATGGCTTCTCTTTCTAAATCTAGTAACGTTTCTATGGTAACGACAATATTTCCTTTTGGGATACATGTATCTCCTTTCCAATGCACTATTCCTTCTTTACTACATCCCTCGCTCCCTCACATTGGCGAATTAACACAGAAACTGCGTCGCTATGATATACATTGGGCTCTATGACTTTTCCTTCTAATCGAGTAACGTTTCTATGGAAACGACAGGATTTTCTTTTGGGATACGACTATCTCCTCTGCGGTGCACTATTTTTTCTTTACGGCATCCCTCGCTCCCTCACATTGACGAATTAACACAGAAATTGCGTCGCTATGAAATACTATGGGTTCTATGGCTTCTCCTTCTAATTCGAATAACGTTTTTATGGAAACGACAGGTTTTTCGTCTCGTATCCGACTATCTCTTTTCTGATGAACTATTCCTTCTTTACTGCATCCCTCGCTCCCTCACATTGACGAATTAACACAGAAATTGCATCGCTATGATATTCTATAGGTTCTATGACTTCTCCGTCTAAATCGAGTAACGTTTCTACGGAAACGACAGGAATTTCTTTTGGGATACGAGTATCTCCTTTCCGATGCACTATTCCTTCATTTCTGCATCCCTCGCTCCCTCACATTGACGAATCAACACAGTAATTGCATCGCTATGAAATACTATGTGTTCTATGACTTGTCCTATTAAATCGAGTAACGTTTCTATGGAAACGACAGGAATTTCTTTTGGGACACGTGTATATTCCTTTCCGATGCACTATTCCTTCTTTACTACATCCCTCGCTCCCTCACATTGGCGAATTATTCACAGAAACTGCGTCGCTATTAAATACTTTGGGTTCTATGACTTTTCCTTCTAATCGAGTAACGTTTCTATGGAAACGACAGGATTTTCTTTTGGGATCCGACTATCTCCTCTCCGATGCACTATTCGTTCTTTGCGGCATCCCTCGCTCCCTCACATTGACGAAATAACACAGAAATTGCGTCGCTATGAAATACTATGGGTTCTATGGCTTCTCCTTCTAAATCGAGTAACGTTTCTATGGAAACGACAGGTTTTTCTTTTGGGATGCGACTATCCCCTCTCCCATGCACTATACGTTCAATAAGGCATCCCTCGCACCCTCACATTGACGAATTAACACAGAAATTGCGTCGCTATGAAATACTATGGGTTCTATGGCTTCTCCTTCTAAATCGAGTAACGTTTCCATGGAAGCGGCAGGATTTTCTTTTGGGTTACAAGTTTCAACTCTCCGATGCACTATTCCTTCTTTACTGCATCCCTCGCTCCCTCACATTGACGAATTAACACAGAAATTGCATCGCTATGATATTCTATGGGTTCTATGACTTCTCCTTCTAAATGGAGTAACGTTTCTACGGAAACGACAGGAATTACTTTTGGGATACGAGTATCTCCTTTCCGATGCACTATTCCTTCTTTACTGCATCCCTCGCTCCCTCACATTGACGAATTAACACAGAAATTGCGTCGCTATGAAATACTATGGGTTCAATGACTTCTCTTTCTAAATCTAGTAACGTTTCTATGGTAACGACAGTATTTTCTTTTGGGATACGTGTATCTCCTTTCCGATGCACTATTCCTTCTTTACTATATCCCTCGCTCCCTCACATTGGCGAATTAACACAGAAACTGCGTCGCTATGAAATACTTTGGGTTCTATGACATTTCCTTGTAATCGAGTAACGTTTCTATGGAAACGACAGGATTTTCTTTTGGGATACGACTATCTCCTCTGCGATGCACTATTCGTTCTTTACGGCATCCCTCGCTCCCTCACATTGACGAATTAACACAGAAATTGCGTCGCTATGAAATACTATGGGTTCTATGGCTTCTCCATCGAAATCGAGTAACGTTTCTATGGAAACGACAGGTTTTTCTTTTGGGATGCGACTATCTCCTCTCCGATGCACTATTCGTTCAATAAGGCATCCCTCGCTCCCTCACATTGACGAATTAACACAGTAATTGCATCGCTATAAAATACTATGGGTTCTATGACTTGTACTTCTAAATCGAGTAACATTTCTATGGAAACGACAGGAATTTCCTTTGGGATACATGTATCTCCTTTCCGATGCACTATTCCTTCTTTACTACATCCCTCGCTCCCTCACATTGGCGGATTAACACAGAAACTGCGTCGCTATTAAATACTTTGGGTTCTATGACTTTTCCTTCTAATCGAGTAACGTTTCTATGGAAACGACAGGATTTTCTTTTGGGATCCGACTTTCTCCTCTCCGATGCACTATTCGTTCTTTACGGCATCTCTCGCTCAATCACATTGACGAATTAACACAGAAATTGCGTCGCTATGAAATACAGTGGGTTCTATGGCTTCTCCTTCTACATCGAGTAACGTTTCCATGGAAGCGGCCGGAGTTTCTTTTGGGTTACGAGCTTCACCTCTCCGATGCACTATTCCTTCTTTACTGCATCCCTCGCTCCCTCACGTTGACGAAATAACACAGAAATTGCATCGCTATGTTATTCTATTTGTTCTATGACTTCTTCTTCTGAATCTAGTAACGTTTCTATGGTAACGACAGTATTTTCTTTTGGGATACGTGTATCTCCTTTCCGATGCACTATTCCTTCTTTACTACATCCCTCGCTCCCTCACATTGGCGAATTAACACAGAAACTGCGTCGCTATGAAATACTTTGGGTTCTATGACATTTCCTTGTAATCGAGTAACGTTTCTATGGAAACGACAGGATTTTCTTTTGGGATACGACTATCTCCTCTGCGATGCACTATTCGTTCTTTACGGCATCCCTCGCTCCCTCACATTGACGAATTAACACAGAAATTGCGTCGCTATGAAATACTATGGGTTCTATGGCTTCTCCATCGAAATCGAGTAACGTTTCTATGGAAACGACAGGTTTTTCTTTTGGGATGCGACTATCTCCTCTCCGATGCACTATTCGTTCAATAAGGCATCCCTCGCTCCCTCACATTGACGAATTAACACAGTAATTGCATCGCTATAAAATACTATGGGTTCTATGACTTGTACTTCTAAATCGAGTAACATTTCTATGGAAACGACAGGAATTTCCTTTGGGATACATGTATCTCCTTTCCGATGCACTATTCCTTCTTTACTACATCCCTCGCTCCCTCACATTGGCGGATTAACACAGAAACTGCGTCGCTATTAAATACTTTGGGTTCTATGACTTTTCCTTCTAATCGAGTAACGTTTCTATGGAAACGACAGGATTTTCTTTTGGGATCCGACTTTCTCCTCTCCGATGCACTATTCGTTCTTTACGGCATCTCTCGCTCAATCACATTGACGAATTAACACAGAAATTGCGTCGCTATGAAATACAGTGGGTTCTATGGCTTCTCCTTCTACATCGAGTAACGTTTCCATGGAAGCGGCCGGAGTTTCTTTTGGGTTACGAGCTTCACCTCTCCGATGCACTATTCCTTCTTTACTGCATCCCTCGCTCCCTCACGTTGACGAAATAACACAGAAATTGCATCGCTATGTTATTCTATTTGTTCTATGACTTCTTCTTCTGAATCTAGTAACGTTTCTATGGTAACGACAGTATTTTCTTTTGGGATACGTGTATCTCCTTTCCGATGCACTATTCCTTCTTTACTACATCCCTCGCTCCCTCACATTGGCGAATTAACACAGAAACTGCGACGCTATGAAATACTTTGGGTTCTATGACTTTTCCTTCTAATCGAGTAACGTTTCTATGGAAACGACAGGATTTTCTTTTGGGATACGACTATCTCCTCTCCGATGCACTATTCTTTCTTTACGGCATCCCTCGCTCCCTCACATTGACGAATTAACACAGAAATTGCGTCGCTATGAAATACTATGGGTTCTATGGCTTCTCCTTCTAATTCGAGTAACGTTTTTATGGAAACGACAGGTTTTTCGTCTCGTATCCGACTATCTCCTTTCTGATGAACTATTCCTTCTCTACTGCATTCCTCGCTCCCTCGCATTGACGATTTAAGACAGAAATTGTGTCGCTAAGAACTACCATGGGGTCTATGGCATCTCCTTCTAAATCGAGTAACGTTTCTATGGAAACGACAGGATTTTCTTTTGGAATACGTGTATCTCCTTTCCGATGCACTATTCCTTCTTTACTACATCCCTCGCTCCCTCACATTGGCGAATTAACACAGAAACTGCGACGCTATGAAATACTTTGGGTTCTATGACTTTTCCTTCTAATCGAGTAACGTTTCTATGGAAACGACAGGATATTCTTTTGGGATACGACTATCTCCTTTCCGATGCACTAGTAATTCTTTACTACATCTCTCGCTCCCTCACATTGGCGAATTAACACAGAAACTGCGTCGCTATTAAATACTTTGGGTTCTATGACTTTTCTTTCTAATCGAGTAACGTTTCTAAGGAAACGACAGGATTTTCTTTTGGGATCCGACTATCTCCTCTCCGATGCACTATTCGTTCTTTACGGCATCCCTCGCTCCCTCACATTGACGAATTAACACAGAAATTGCGTCGCTATGAAATACTATGGATTCTATGGCTTCTCCTTTTAATTGAGTAACGTTTCTATGGACACGACAGGTTTCTCTTTTGGGATGCGACTATCTCCTCTCCGAAGCACTATTCGTTCAATAAGGCATCCCTCGCTCCCTCACATTGACGAATTAACACAGAAATTGCGTCGCTATGAAATACTATGGGTTCTATGGCTTCTCCTTCTAAATCAAGTAACGTTTCCATGGAAACGACAGGATTTTCTTTTGGGATCCGACTATCTCCTCTCCGAGGCACTATTCGTTCCTTACGGCATCCCTCGCTCCGTCACATTGACGAATTAACACAGAAATTGCGTCGCTATGAAATACTATGGGTTCAATGACTTCTCTTTCTAAATCTAGTAACGTTTCTATGGTAACGACAGTATTTTCTTTTGGGATAGGTGTATCTCCTTTCCGATGCACTATTCCTTCTTTACTACATCCCCCGCTCCCTCACATTGGCGAATTAACACAGAAACTGCGTCGCTATGAAATACTTGGGTTCTATGACTTTTCCTTCTAATAGAGTAACGTTTCTATGGAAACGACAGGATTTTCTTTTGGGATACGACTATCTCCTCTGCGATGCTCTATTCGTTCTTTACGGCATCCCTCGCTCCCTCACATTGACGAATTAACACAGAAATTGCGTCGCTATGAAATACTATTTGTTCTGTGGCTTCTCCTTCTAAATCGAGTAACGTTTTCATGGAAACGACAGGTTTTTCGTCTGGTATACGACTATCTCCTTTCCGATGAACTATTCCTTCTTTACTGCATCCCTCGCTCCCTCACATTGACGAATTAACACAGATATTGCGTCGCAATGAAATACTTTGTGTTCAATGACATCACCTTCTAAATCGTGTAACGTTTCAATGGAAACGACAGGATTTTCCTTTGGGATACGATTTTCTCCTTTCCGATCCACTAATCTCCCTTGACTGCACCCCAGCAGCCCTCACATTGACGAATGAACACAGAAATTGCGTCGCTTTGAAATACTATGCGTTCTATGACTTCTCCTTGTAAATCGTGTAACGTTTGTATGGAAACGACAGGATTTTCTTTTGGGATACGACTATCTCCTTTCCGATGAACTATTCCTTCTTTACTGCATCCCTCGCTCCCTCGCATTGACGAATTAAGACAGAAATTGCGTCGCAAAGAACTACCATGGGTTCTATGGCATCTCCTTCTAAATCGAGTAACGTTTCTATGGAAACGACAGGATTTTCTTTTGGAATACGCGAATCTCCTTTCCGATGCACTATTCCTTGATTTCTGCATCCCTCGCTCCCTCACATTGACGAATCAACACAGTAATTGCATTGCTATGAAATACTATGGGTTCTATGGCTTCTCCTTCTAAATCGAGTAACGTTTCCATGGAAGCGGCAGGATTTTCTTTTGGGTTACGAGTTTCACCTCTCCGATGCACTATTCCTTCTTTACTGTATCCCTCGCTCCCTCACATTGACGAATTAACACAGAAATTGCATCGCTATGATATTCTATGGGTTCTATGACTTCTCCTTCTAAATGGAGTAACGTTTCTACGGAAACGACAGGAATTACTTTTGGGATACGAGTATCTCCTTTCCGATGCACTATTCCATCTTTACTGCATCCCTCGCTCCCTCACATTGACGAATTAACACAGAAATTGCGTCGCTATGAAATACTATGGGTTCAATGACTTCTCTTTCTAAATCTAGTAACGTTTCTATGGTAACGACAGTATTTTCTTTTGGGATACGTGTATCTCCTTTCCGATGCACTATTCCTTCTTTACTACATCCCTCGCTCCCTCACATTGGCGAATTAACACAGAAACTGCGTCGCTATGAAATACTTTGGGTTCTATGACATTTCCTTCTAATCGAGTAACGTTTCTATGGAAACGACAGGATTTTCTTTTGGGATACGACTATCTCCTCTGCGATGCACTATTCGTTCTTTACGGCATCCCTCGCTCCCTCACATTGACGAATTAACACAGAAATTGCGTCGCTATGAAATACTATGGGTTCTATGGCTTCTCCATCTAAATCGAGTAACGTTTCTATGGAAACGACAGGTTTTTCTTTTGGGATGCGACTATCTCCTCTCCGATACACTATTCGTTCAATAAGGCATCCCTCGCTCCCTCACATTGACGAATTAACACAGAAATTGCGTCGCTATGAAATACTATGGGTCCAATGATTTCTCTTTCTAAATCTAGTAACGTTTCTATGGTAACGACAGTATTTTCTTTTGGGATACGACTATCTCCTTTCCGATGAACTATTCCCTGTTTACTGCATCCCTCGCTCCCTCGCATTGACGAATTAAGACAGAAATTGCGTCGCAAAGAACTACCATGGGTTCTATAGCATCTCCTTCTAAATCGAGTAACGTTTCTATGGAAACGACAGGATTTTCTTTTGGAATACGCGTATCTCCTTTCCGATGCACTATTCCTTCATTTTTGCATCCCTCGCTCCCTCACATTGACGAATCAACACAGTAATTGCATCGCTATAAAATACTATGGGTTCTATGACTTGTACTTCTAAATCGAGTAACGTTTCTATGGAAACGACAGGAATTTCCTTTGGGATACATGTATCTCCTTTCCGATGCACTATTCCTTCTTCACTACATCCCTCGTTCCCTCACATTGGCGAATTAACACAGAAACTGCGTCGCTATGAAATACTTTGGGTTCTATGACTTTTCCTTCTAATCGAGTAACGTTTCTATGGAAACGACAGGATATTCTTTTGGGATACGACTATCTCCTTTCCGATGCACTATTCTTTCTTTACGGCATCCCTCGCTCCCTCACATTGACGAATTAACACAGAAATTGCGTCGCCATGAAATACTATGGATTCTATGACATCTTCTAAATCGAGTTACGTTTCAATGGCAACGACAAGATTTTCATTTCGGATACGACTATCTCCTTTCCGATGCACTATTCCTTCTTTATTGCATCCCGCGCTACCACACATTCACGAATTAACACAGAAATTGCGTCGCTATGAAATACTTTGTGGTCTATGACATCCCCTTCTAATTCGAGTAACGTTTCTATGGAAACGACAGTATTCTCTTTTGGGATACGACTATCTCTTTTCCGATGTACTATTCCTTTTTTACTGCATCCCTCGCTCCCTCACATTGGCGAATTAACACAGAAATTGCGTCGCTATGAAGTACCATGGGTTCTAAAACATCTGCTTCTAAATCGAGAAACTTTCCAATGGAAACGACAGGATTCTCTTTTGGGATACGACTATTTTCTTTAAATTCCACTACTCCATGTTCACTGCATCCCTCGTTCCCTCACATTGACGAATTAACACTGAAATTGCGTCTCTATGAAATACTATGTGTCCAATAAAATCTCCTTCTAAATCGAGTAACGTTTCTATGGAAACGACAGTATTCTCTTTTGGCATACGACTATTTCCTTTCCGATTCACTATTCATTCTTTACTGCTTCCCTCGCTCCCTCACATTGGCGAATTAACACAGAAATTGCGTCGCTAAGAAATAGTGTGGGTTGTCTGACATATCCTTCTAAATCGAGTAACGTTTCTATGGAAAAGACAGGATTTTAGTTTGGGATACGACTAACTCCTTTCCGATGCACTATTCCGTTTATACTGCATACCTTGCTCCCTCACATTGACAATTTCACACAGAAATTGCGTCGCTATGAAATACTATGGGTTCTATGACATCTCCCTCTAAACCGAGTAACGCTTCTATGGATACGACAGGATTTTCTTTTGGGATACGACTGTCTGCTTTCCGATGTACTATTCCTTTTTTACTGCATCACTCGCTCCCTCACATTGACGAATTAACACAGAAATTGCGACGCTATGAAATACTATGGGTTGTAAATCATCTCCCTCTAAATCGAGAAACTTTCCAATGGAAACGACAGGATTTTCTTTTGGGATACGACTATTTTCTTTAAGATGCACTATTCCTTGTTCACTGCATCCCTCGCTCCCTCACATTGACGAATTATCACAGACATTGCGTCGCTATGAAATACTATGGGTCATATAAAATCTCCTTCTAAATCGAGTAACGTTTCTATGGAAACGACAGTATTCTCTTTTGGGATACGACTATTTCCTTTCCGATTCGCTATTCATTCTTTACTGCATCCTTCGCTCCCTCACATTGGCGAATTAACACAGAAGTTGCGTCGCTAAGAAATACTATGGGTTCTATGACATCTTCTAAATCTAGTTACGTTTCAATGGAAACGACAGGATTTTCATTTCGGATACGACTATCTCCTTTCCGATGCACTATTCATTCTTATTTGCATCCCGCGCTACCACACATTCACGAATTGACACAGAAAGTGCGTCGCTATGAAATACATTGGGTTCTATGACATCCCTTTCTAAATCGAGTAACGTTTCTTTGGAAACGACTGGATTTTCTTTTGGGATACGACTATCTCCTTTCCGATGTAGTATTCCTCTTTTACTGCATCCCTCGCTCCCTCACATTGGCGAATTAACACAGAAATTGCGTCGCTATGAAGTACTATGGGTTCTAAAACATCTCCTTCTAAATCGAGAAACTTTCCAATGGAAACGACAGGATTCTCTTTTGGGATACGACTATTTTCTTTAAGATGCACTACTCCATGATCACTGCATCCCTCGCTCCCTCACATTGACGAATTAACACTGAAATTGCGTCTCTATGAAATACTATGTGTCCAATAAAATCTCCTTCTAAATCGAGTAACGTTTCTATGAAAACGACAGTATTCTTTTTTGGCATACGACTATTTGCTTTCCGATTCACTATTCATTCTTTACTGCATCCCTCGCTCCCTCACATTGGCGAATTAACACAGAAATTGCGTCGCTAAGAAATAGTGTGGGTTGTCTGACATATGCTTCTAAATCGAATAACGTTTCTATGAAAAAGACAGAATTTTAGTTTGGGATACGACTAACTCCTTTCCGATGCACTATTCCGTCTTTACTGCATCCCTCGCTCCCTCACATAGACGAATTAACACAGAAATTGCGTCGCTATGTAGTACTATGGGTTCTACAACTTCTCCTTCTAAATCGAGTAACGGTTTAATGGAAACGACAGGATTTTCTTTTGGGGTAAGACTATCTCCTTTCCGATGTACTATTCCTTTTTTACTGCATCCCTCGCTCCCTCACATTGACGAATTAACACAGAAATTGCGTCGCTATGAAATACTATGGGTTCTATGACATCTCCCTCTAAACCGAGTAACGTTTCTATGGATACGACAGGATTTTCTTTTGGGATACTACTATCTCCTATCCGATGCACTATTCCTTCTTTCCTGCATCCCCCGCTCCCTCACATTCACGAATTAACACAGAAATTGCGTGGCTATGAAATACATTGGGTTCTATGACATCCCCTTCAAATTCAAGAAACGTTTCTTTGGAAACGACAGGATTTTCTTTTGGGGTATAAGTACCGAATTTCCGATGCACTATTCCATCTTTACTGCATTCCTCGCTCCCTCACATTCACGAATTAACATAGAAATTGCGTCGTTAAGAAATACTATGGGTAGTATGACATATCCTTCTAAATCATGTAATGTTTCCATGGAAACGACAGGATTTTCTTTTGGGATACTACTATCTCCTATCCGATGCACCTATCCTTCTTTACTGCACACCTGGCGCTCTCACATCGACGAATTAACACAGAAACTGCGTCGCTATGAAATACTATGGGTTCTATGACATCTCCCTCTAAACCGAGTAACGCTTCTATGGATAGGACAGGAATTTCTTTTGGGATACATCTAATTTCCGATGCACTAATCCTTCTATACTGCACTCCTGGCGCCCTCACATTGATGAATTAACACAACAAAATTGCATAGCTAGAAAATACTATGGGTTCTATGACTCCTGCTCCTAAATCGAGTTACGTTTCTATGGAAATAACAGGATTTTCATTTCAGATACGACTATCTCCTTTCCGATGTACTATTCCTTCCGTACTGCATCCCTCGCTCCCTCACAATGACGAATTAACACAGAAATTGCGTCGCTATGTAATACTATGGGTTCTATGACTTCTTCTCCTAAATCGAGTAACGTTTGTATGGAAAAGACTGGATTATAGTTTGGGATACGACTAACTCCTTTCCGATGCACTATTTCGTCTTTACTGCATCCCTCGCTCCCTCACATTGACAATTTAACACAGAAATTGCGTCGCTATGAAATACAATGGGTTCTATGACATCTCCCTCAAAACCGAGTAACGTTTCTATGGTTACGACAGGATTTTCTTTTGGGATACGACTATCTAATTTCCAATGCACTTATCCTTCTATACTGCACTCCTGGCGCCCTGACATTGACGAATTAACACAGAAATTGCGTCGCCATGAAATACTATGGATTCTATGACATCTTCTAAATCTAGTTACGTTTCAATGGAAACGACAGGATTTTCATTTCGGGTACGACAATCTCCTTTCCAATGCACTATTCATCCATAACTGCATCCCGCGCTACCACACATTCACGAATTGACACAGAAATTGCGTCGCTACGAAGTACTTTGGGTTCTATGACATCCCTTTCTAAATCGAGTAACGTTTCTGTGGAAACGACAGGATTTTCTTTTGGGATACGACAATCTCCTTTCCGATGCACTATTCCTTCTTTACTGCATCACTCCCTCCCTCTCATTGACGAATTAACATAGAAATTGCGTCGCTATGTAATACTATAGGTTCATCGACATCTCTTTCTAAATCGAGTAACGTTTCTATGGAAACGACAGGATTTTCTTTTGGGATACGACTATCTCCTTTCCGATGCACTATTACATGTTCACTGCATCCCTCGCTCCCTCACATAGACGAATTAACACAGAAACTGCGTCGCTATGAAATACTATGGGTTCTATGACATCACCCTCTAAACCGAGTAACGTTTCTCTGGATACGACAGGATTTTCTTTTGGGATACGACTATCTAATTTCCAATGCACTTATCCTTCTATACTGCACTCCTGGCGCCCTCACATTGACGAATTAACACAGAAATTGCGTCGCCATGAAATACTATGGATTCTATGATATCTTCTAAATGTAATTACGTTTCAATGGAAACGACAGGATTTTCATTTCGGATACGACTATCTCCTTTCCGATGCACTATTCATTCTTAACTGCATCCCGCGCTACCACACATTCACGAATTAACACAGAAATTGCGTCGCTATGAAATACTATGGGTCCAATAATATCTCCTTCTAATTCGAGTAACGTTGCTATGGAAAAGACA
Source organism: Schistocerca americana (assembly GCF_021461395.2). Taxonomy (NCBI): domain Eukaryota; kingdom Metazoa; phylum Arthropoda; class Insecta; order Orthoptera; family Acrididae; genus Schistocerca; species Schistocerca americana. Next base: position 51,427,722 of record NC_060119.1, on the reverse strand, counting down.
GGATTTTAGTTTGGGATACGACCATCTCCTTTCCGATGCAATATTCCTTCATTCCTGCTTCCCTCGCTCCCTCACATTGACGAATTAACACAGAAATTGCATCGTTATGAGATACTATGGGTTGTATGACATATCGTTCTAAATCATGTAATGTTGCTATGGAAAAGACAGGATTTTCTTTTGGGATATTACTATCTCCTATCCGAAGCACTCATCCTACATTACTGCACCCCTGGCGATTTCACATTGACGAATTAACACAGAAACTGCGTCGCTATGAAATTCTATGGGTTCTACGACTTCTCCTTCTAAATCGAGTAACGTTTCTATGGAAACGACAGGATTTTCTTTTGGGATACGACTACCTCCTATCCGATGCACTATTCCTTCTTTCTTGCTTCCTTCGCTCCCTCACATTGACGAATTAACACAGAAATTTCGTCATTGTGAAATACTATGGGTTGTATGACATTTCGTTCTAAATCGTATAATGTTTCTATGGCAACGACAGGATTTTCTTTTGGGATATTACTATCTCCTATCCGAAGCACTTATCCTTCCTTACTGCACCCCTGGCGAACTCACATTGACGAATTAACACAGAAACTGCGTCGCTATGAAATACTATGGGTTCTATGACATCTCCCTCTAAACCGCGTAACGTTTCTATGGAATCGACAGGACCTTCTTTTGGGATACGAGTATCTACTTTCCGATGCTCTATTCCTTCTTTACTGCACACCTCGCGCACTCACATTGACGAATTAACACAGAAATTGCGTCGCCATGAAATACTATGGATTCTATGACATCTTCTAAATCTAGTTACGGTTCAATGGAAACGACAGGATTTTCATTTCGGATACGACTATCTCCTTTCCGATGCACTATTCATTCTTAACTGCATTCCGCGCTACCACACATTCACGTATTGACACAGAAATTGCGTCGCTATGAAATACTAAGGGTCCAATAAAATCTCCTTCTAGATCGAGTAACGTTTCTATGGAAAGGACAGTATTCTCTTTTGGGATACGACTATTTCCTTTCCGACTCACTATTCATTCTTTACTGCATCCCTCGCTCTCTCACATTGCCGAATTAACACAGAAAATGTGTCGCTAAGAAATACTATGGGTTGTATAACATATCCTTCGAAATCGAGTAACGACAGGATTTTCTTTTGGGATACGACTATCGCCTTTCCGATGCACCATTCCTTCTTTACTGCATCCCTCGCTCCCTCACATTGACGAATTAACACAGAAATTGCGTCGCTATGTAATACTATGGGTTCTACGACTTCTCCTTCTAAATCGAGTAACGGTTCAATGAAAATGACAGGATTTTCTTTTGTGATAAGACTATCTCCTTTCCGATGTACTATTCCTTTTTTACTGCATCCCTCGCTCACTCACATTGACGAATTAACACAGAAATTGCGTCGCTATGAAATACTATGGGTTCTATGACATCTCCCTCTAAACCGAGTAACGTTTCTATGGATACGACAGGATTTTCTTTTGGGATACTACTATCTCCTATCCGATGCACTATTCCTTCTTTCCTGCATCCCCCGCTCCCTCACATTCACGAATTAACACATAAATTTCATCGCTATGAAATACTTAGGGTTCTATGACATCCACTTCTAATTCGAGTAACGTTTCTTTGGAAACGACAGGATTTTCTTTTGGGATAAAAGTACCGCCTTTCCGATGCACTATTCCTTCTTTACTGCATCCCTCGCTCTCTCACATTGACGAATTAACACAGAAATTGCGTCCCTATGTAATACTATGGGTTCTACGACTTCTCCTTCTAAATCGAATAACGTGTCTATGGAAACGACAGGATTTTCTTTTGGGATACAACTATCTCCTTTCCGATGTACTAATCCTTTTTTACTGCATCCCTCGCTCCCTCACATTGACGAATTAACACAGAAATTGCGTCGCTATGAAATACTATGGGTTCTAAAACATCTCCTTCTAAATTGAGAAACTTTCCAATGGAAACGACAGGATTTTCCTTTGGGATACGACTCATTTCTTTAAGATGCACTATTCCTTGTTTACTGCATCCCTCGCTCCCTCACATTGACGAATTACCACAGAAGTTGCGTCGCTATGAAATACTATGGGTCCAATAAAATCTCTTTCTAAATCGAGTAACGTTTCTATGGAAAGGACAGTATTCTCTTTTGGGATACTACTATCTCCTTTCCGATGCACTATTCCTTCTTTACTGCATCCCTCGCCCTCTCACATTGACGAATTAACACAGAAATTTCGTCGCTATGTAATACTATGGGTTCTACGACTTCTCCTTCTAAATCGAATAACGTGTCTATGGAAACGGCAGGATTTTCTTTTGGGATACGACTATCTCCATTCCGATGTACTATTCCTTCTTTACTGCATCCCTCGCTCAATCACATTGACGAATTAACACAGAATTTGCGTCGCTATGAAATACGATGGGTTCTATAACATCTCCTACTAAATTGAGTATTGTTTCAATGGAAACGACCGGATTATCTTTAGGGTTACGACCATTTTCTTTCCGATGCACTGTTCCTTGTTTAATGCATCCCTCGCTCCCACACATTGACGAATCAACACAGAAATTGTGTCGCTATGGAGTACTATGGTTTGAGTAAGATCTCCTTCTAAATTGAGTCACGTTTCTATGGAAACGACTGGATTATCTTTTGGGATACAACTATTTCCTTTCCAATGCACTATTCATTCTTTACTGCATCCCTTGCTCCCTCACATTGACGAATAAGACACCGAAATTGGGTAGCTATGAAATACTATGGGTTGTATGATATATCCTTCTAAAACGAGTAACGTTTCTATCGAAAAGACAGGATTTTATTTAGCGATACGACTATCTCCTTTCCGATGCACTTTTCCGTCTTTACTGCATCCCTCGCTCCCTCACATTGACAATTTAACTCAGAAATTGCGTCGCTATGATATACTATGGGTTCTATGACGACTCCCTCGAAACTGAGTAACGTTTCTATGTATACGACAGGATTCTCTTTTGGGATACGACCATCTCCTTTCCGATGCACTAATCCTTCTTAACTGCATCCCTCGCTCCCTCACTTTGACGAATTAACACAGAAATTGGTTCGCTATGCAATACTATGGGTTGTATGACATCTCCCTCTAAACCGAGTTACGTTTCTATGGATACGACAGGATTTTCTTTTGGGATACGAGTATCTCCTTTCCGATGCTCTATTCCTTCTTTACTGCATCCCTCGCTCCCTCACATTGACGAATTAACACAGATATTGCCTCGCTATGTAATACTATGGTTTCTACGACTTCTCATTCTAAATCGAGTAACATTTCCATGGAAACGACAGGATTTTCTTTTGGGATACGACTTTCTCCTTTCCGATGTACTATCCCTTCTTTACTGCATCCCTCGCACCCTCACATTGACGAATTAACATAGAAATTGCGTCGCTATGAAATACTATGGGTTCTATAACATCTCCTTCTGAATCGAGAAACGTTTTAATGGAAACGACGGGATTGTTTTTTGGGATACGACCATTTCCTGTAAGATGCACTATTCCTTGTTTACTGCATCCCTCGCTCCCTCACATTGACGAATTAACACAGAAATTGCGTCGCTATGAAAGACTATGGGTCCAATAAAATCTCCTTCTAAATCGAGTAACGTTTCTATGGAAACGACAGTATTCTGTTTTGGGATACGACTATTTCTATTCCGATTCACTATTCATTCTTTACTGCATCCCTCGCTCCCTCACATTGGCGAATTAACACAGAAATTGCGTCGCTAAGAAATACTATGGGTTGTATGACATATCCTTCTAAATCGAGTAACGTTTCTATGCAAACGACAGGATTTTAGTTTGGGATACGACTAACTCCTATCCGATGCACTTGTCCTTCTTTACTGAACTCCTGTCGCCCTCACATCGACGAATTAACACAGAAACTGCGCCGCTATGTAATACTATGGGTTCCATGACATCTCCCTCTGAACCGAGTTACGTTTCTATGGATACGACCGGATTTTCTTATGGGATACGACTTTCTCCTTTCGGATGCACTATTCCTTCTTTACTGCATCCCTCGCTCCCTCACATTGACAAATTAACACAGATATTGCGTCGCTATGATTTACTATGGGTTGTATGACTTATCCTTCATAATCTTGTAACATTTCTATGGAAACGACAGGATTTTCTTTTGGGATACGACTATCTAATTTCCGATGCACTTATCCTTCTTTACTGCACTCCTGGCGCCCTCACATTGACGAACTAACACAGGAATTGCGTTGCTATGAAGTACTATGGATACTATGACTTCTCCTTCTAAATCGAGTAACGTTTCTATGGAAACGACGGGATTTTCTTTTGGGATACGAGTATCTCCTTTCCGATACTCTATTCCTTCTTTACTGCATCCCTCGCTCCCTCACATTGACGAATTAACACAGATATTGCGTCGCCATGTAAAACTATGGGTTCTACGACTTCTCATTCTAAATCGAGTAACGTTTCCATGGAAACGAGAGGATTTTCTTTTGGGATACGACCATTTCCTGTAAGATGCACTATTCCTTGTTTACTGCATCCCTCGCTCCCTCACATTGACGAATTAACACAGAAATTGCGTCGCTAAGAAATACTATGGGTTGTATGACATATCCTTCTAAATCGAGTAACGTTTCTATGGAAACGACAGGATTTTAGTTTGGGATACGACTAACTCCTTTCCGATGCACAATTCCGTCTTTACTGCATCCCTCGCTCCCTCACATTGACTATTTAACGCAGAAATTGCGTCGCTATGAATTACAATGGGTTCTATGACACCTCCCTCTAAATCGAGTAACGTTTCTATGGATACGATAGGATTTTCTTTTGGGATACTACTATCTCCTATCCGATGCACTATTCCTTCTTTCCTGCATCCCCCGCTCCCTCACATTCACGAATTAACACAAAAATTGCGTCGCTATGAAATACTTTGTGTTCTATGACATCCCCTTGTAATTCGAGTAACGTTTCTTTGGAAACGACAGGATTTTCTTTTGGGATATAAGTACCGCCTTTCCGATGCATTACTCCATCTTTACTGCATTCCCCGCTCCCTCACATTCACGAATTAACATAGAAATTGCGTCGTTATGAAATACTATGGGTAGTATGACATATCCTTCTAAATCATGTAATGTTTCCATGGAAACGACAAGAATTTCTTTTGGGATACTACTATCTCCTATCCGATGCACCTATCCTTCTTTACTGCACTCCTGGCGCCCTCACATCGACGAATTAACACAGAAACTGCGTCGCTATGAAATACTATGGGTTCTATGACATCTCCCTATAACCCGAGTAACGTTTCTATGGATACGACAGGAAATTGTTTTGGGATACGACTATCTAATTTCCGATACACTAATCCATCTATACTGCACTCCTGGCGCCCTCACAATGACGAATTAACACAGAAATTGCGTCGCTATGTAATACTATGTGTTCTATGACTTCTTCTCCTAAATTGAGTAACATTCCTTTGGAAACGACAGCATTTTCTTTTGGGATATTAGTACCCGCCTTTCCGATGCACTATTCCTTCTTTACAGCATCCCTCGCTCCCTCACATTGACGAATTAACACAGAAATTGCGTCGCTATGTAATACTATGGGTTCTACGACTTCTCCTTCTAAATCGAATAATGTGTCTACGGAAACGACAGGATTTTCTTTTGGGATACAACTATCTCCTTTCCGATGTACTATTCCTTTTTTACTGCATCCCTCGCTCCCTCACATTGACGAATTAACACAGAAATTGCGTCGCTATGAAATACTATGGGTTCTAAAACATCTCCTTCCAAATTGAGATACTTTCCAATGGAAACGACAGGATATTCTTTTGGGATACGACTATTTTCTTTAAGAAGCACTGTTCCTTGTTTACTGCATCCCTCGCTCCCTCACTTTGACGAATAAAACACCGAAATTGGGTCGCTATGAAATACTATGGGTTGTATGACATATCCTTCTAACATGAGTAACGTTTCTATCGAAACGACAGGATTTTATTTAGGGATTCGACTATCTCATTTCCGATGCACTTTTCCGTCTTTACTGTATCCCTCGCTACCAGACATTGACAATTAAACACAGAAATTGCGTCGCTATGAAATACTTTGGGTTCTATGACGATTCCCTCTAAACTGAGTAACGTTTCTATGTATACGACAGGATTCTCTTTTGGGATACGACCTTCTCCTTTCCGATGCACTAATCCTTCTTAACTGCATCCCTCGCTCCCTCACTTTGACGAATTAACACAGAAATTGGTTCGCTATGAAATACTATGGGTTGTATGACATACCCTTCTAAATCATGTAATGTTTCTATGGAAACGACAGGATTTTCTTTTGGGATACGACTAACTCCTATCCGATGCACTATTCCTTCTTTACTCCATCCCTCGCTCCCTCACATTGACGAATTAACACAGAAATTGCGTCGCTATGATATACTATGGGTTGTATGACTTATCCTTCATAATCATGTAATATTTCTATGGAAACGACAGGATTTTCTTTTGGGATACGACTATCTAATTTCCGATGCACTTATCCTTCTTTACTGCACTCCTGGCGCCCTCACATTGACGAACTAACACAGGAATTGCGTTGCTATGAAATACTATGGGTTCTATGACATCTCCCTCTAAACCGAGTAACGTTTCTATGGATACGACAGGAATTTCTTTTGGGATACGACTATCTAATTTCCAATGCACTAATCCATCTATACTGCACTCCTGGCACCCTCACATTGATGAATTAACACAGAAATTGCGTAGCTAGAAAATACTATGTGTTCTATGACTCCTCCTCCTAAATCGAGATACGTTTCTATGGAAACAACAGGATTTTCTTATCGGAAACGCTATTTCCTTTCCAATGCACTATTCATTCTTTACTGCATCCCTTGCTCCCTCACATTGACGAATAAAACACCGAAATTGGGTCGCTATGAAATACTATGGGTTGTATGATATATCCTTCTAAAACGAGTAACGTTTCTATCGAAACGACAGGATTTTATTTAGGGATACGACTATCTCCTTTCCGATGCACTTTTCCGTCTTTACTGTATCCCTCGCTCCCTCACATTGGCAATTTAACACAGAAATTGCGTCGCTATGAAATACTTTGGGTTCTATGACGATTCCCTCTAAACTGAGTAACGTTTCTATGTATACGACAGGATTCTCTTTTGGGATACGACCATCTCCTTTCCGATGCACTAATCCTTCTTAACTGCATCCCTCGCTCCCTCACTTTGACGAATTAACACAGAAATTGGTTCGCTATGAAATACTATGGGTTGTATGACATATCCTTCTAAATCATGTAATGTTTCTATGGAAACGACAGGATTTTCTTTTGGGATACGACTAACTCCTATCCGTTGCACTTATCCTTCTTTACTGCACTCCTGGCGCCCTTACATCGACGAATTAACACAGAAACTGCGCCGCTATGTAATACTATGGGTTCCATGACATCTCCCTCTAAACCGAGTAACGTTTCTATAGAAACGACAGGATTTTCTTTTGGCATACGACTATCTCCTTTTCGATGCACTATTCCTTCTTTGCTGCATCCCTCGCTCCCTCACTTTCAGAATTAACATTGAAATTGCGTCGCTATGGAATACTTTGTGTTCTATGACATCTCCTTCTAAGTCGAGTATCGTTTCTATGGAAACGACAGGATTTTCTTTTGGGATACGAGTATCTCCTTTCCGATGCACTGTTCCTTCTTTGCAGCATCCCTCGCTCCCTCACATTGACGGATTAACACAGAAATTGCGGCGCTATGATATACACTCCTGGAAATTGAAATAAGAACCCCGTGAATTCATTGGCCCAGGAAGGGGAAACTTTATTAACACATTCCTGGGATCAGATACATCACATGATCACACTGACAGAACCACAGGCACATAGACACAGGCAACAGAGCATGCACAATGTCGGCACTAGTACAGTGAATATCCACCTTTCGCAGCAATGCAGGCTGCTATTCTCCCATGGAGACTATCGTAGAGATGCTGGATGTAGTCCCGTGGAACGGCTTGCCATGCCTTTTCCACCAGGCGCCTCAGTTGGACCAGCGTTCGTCCTGGACGTGCAGACCGCGTGAGACGACGCTTCATCCAGGCCCAAACATGCTCAATGGGGGACAGATCCGGAGATCTTGCTGGCCAGGGTAGTTGACTTACACCTTCTAGAGCACGTTGGGTGGCACGGGATACATGCGGACGTGCATTGTCCTGTTGGAACAGCAAGTTCCCTTGCCGGTCTAGGAATGGTAGAACGATGGGTTCGATGACGGTTTGGATGTACCGTGCACTATTCAGTGTCCCCTCGACGATGACCAGTGGTGTACGGCCAGTGTAGGAGATCGTTCCCCACACCATGATGCCGGGTGTTGGCCCTGTGTGCCTCGGTCGTATGCAGTCCTGATTGTGGCGCTCACCTGCACGGCGCCAAACACGCATACGACCATCGTTGGGACCAAGGCAGAAGCGACTCTCATCGCTGGAGACGACACGTCTCCATTCGTCCCTCCATTCACGCCTGTCGCGAAACCACTGGAGGCGGGCTGCACGATGTTGGGGCGTGAGCGGAAGACGGCCTAACGGTGTGCGGGACCGTAGCCCAGCTTCATGGAGACGGTTGCGAATGGTCCTCGCCGATACCCCAGGAGCAACAGCGTCCCTAATTTGCTGGGAAGTGGCGGTGCGGTCCCCTACGGCACTGCGTAGGATCCTACGGTCTTGGCGTGCATCCGTGCGTCGCTGAGGTCCGGTCCCAGGTCGACGGGCACGTGCACCTTCCGCCGACCACTGGCGACAACATCGATGTACTGTGGAGACCTCACGCCCCACGTGTTGAGCAATTCGGCGGTACGTCCACCCGGCCACCCGCATGCCCACTATACGCCCTCGCTCAAAGTCCGTAAACTGCACATACGGTTCACGTCCACGCTGTCGCGGCATGCTACCAGTGTTAAAGACTGCGATGGAGCACCGTATGCCACAGCAAACTGGCTGACACTGACGGCGGCGGTGCACAAATGCTGCGCAGCTAGCACTATTCGACGCCCAACACCGCGGAAACTGGTGTGTCCGCTGTGCCGTGCGTGTGACTATTGTTTGTACAGCCCTCTCGCAGTGTCCGGAGCAAGTATGGAGGGTCTGATACACCGGTGTCAATGTGTTCTTTTTTCCATTTCCAGGAGTGTATTATGGCTTCTATGACATCTCCTTCTAAATCGAGTAACGTTTCTATGGAAACGGCAGGAATTTCTTTTGGGATACGAGTATCTTCTTTCCGATGCACTATTAATTCTTTACTCCATCCCTCACTCCCTCACATTGACGACTTAACACAGAAATTGCTGGGCTATGAATTACTATTTGTTCCATGACATCGCCTTCTGAATCGAAAAACATTTCTATGGAAACGACAGGATATTCTATTGGGATACGAGTAGCTCCTTTCCGATGCACTATACCTTCTTTATTGCATCCCTCCATCCCACACATTGAGCAATTAACACAGGAATTGCGTCGCTATGAAATACAATGGGTTCTATGACATCTCCTTGTAAATCGAGTAAAGTTTCTATGGAAACGACAGGATTATGTTTTGGGATACGACTATCTCCTTTCCGATGCACTATTCCTTCTTTACTGCACTCCTCGCGCCCTCACATTGACGAATTAACACAGAAATTGCGTCGCTACGAAATACTATGGGTTCTATGACATCGCCTTGTAAATCGAGAAACGTTTCTATGGAAACGGCTGGTTTTTCTTTTGGGATACGACAATCTCCTTTCCGATGCACTATTCCTTCTTTACTGCACTCCTCGCGCCTTCACTTTGACGAATTAACAAGGAAATTGCGTCGCCATGAAATACTATGGGTTCTATATCGTCTCCATCTAAATCGAGTAACGTTTCTATGGCAACGACAGGATTTTATTTTAGGATACGACTATCTCCTTTACGATGCACTATTCCTTCTTTACTGCATCCTCGCTCCCTCCCATTGACATTTTAACACAGAAATTGCGTCGCAATGAAATACTATGGGTTGTATGACATTTCCCTCTAAACCGAGTAACGTTTCTATGGTTACGACAGGATTTTCTTTTGGGATACGACTATCTCCTTTCCAATGCACTATTCCATCTTACTGCATCCCTCGCTTCCTCACATTGACGAACTGATCCAGAAATTGCGTCGCTATGGAATACTATCAGTTGTATGACATATCCTTCTAAATCATGTAACGTTTCTGTGGAAACGACAGGACTTTCTTTTGGGATACGACTACCTCCTATCCGATGCACTTATCCTTCTTAACTGCACTCCTTACGCCCACACATTGACGAATTCTCACAGAATAAACGTCGCTATGAAATACTATGTGTTCTATGACTTTTCCTTCTGAATCGAGTAACGTTTCTATGGAAACGACAGGATTTTCTTTTAAGATACGAGTATCACCTTTCCGATGCACTACTCCTTCTTTACTGCATCCTTCGCTCCCTAACATTGACGAATAAACACAGGAATTGCGTCGTTATGAAATACTATGGTATCCATGAAATCCCCGTGAAAATCGGGTAACGTTTCTACGGAAACGACAGGATTTTCTATTGGGATAAGTGTATCTCCTTTCCGATTCACTATTCCTTCTTTTCTGCATCCCTCGCTCCTTCACATTGACGAATTGACACAGATATTGCGTCGCTATGGAATACTATCAGTTGTATGACAAATCCTTGTAAATCTTGTAACTTTTCTATGGAAACGACAGGATTTTCATTTGGGATACGACTACGCCCTACCGATGCACTTATCCTTCTTTACTGCACTCCTTGCGCCCACACATTGACGAATTATCACAGAATAAACGTCGCTATGAAATACTATGCGTTCTATGACTTTTCCTTCTGAATCAAGTAACGTTTCTATGGAAACGACAGGATTTTCTTTTAAGATACGAGTATCGCCTTTACGAAGCACTACTCCTTCTTTACTGCATTCTTCGCTCCTTAACATTGACGAATAAACACAGGAATTGCGTCTTTATGAAATACTATGGGATCCATGAAATCTCCTTGTAAATCGAGTAACGTTTCTATGGAAACGACAGGATTTTCTATTGGGATAAGAGTATCTCCTTTCCGATTCACTCCTCCTTCTTTACTGCATCCCTCACTCCCACACATTGACAAATTAACACAGGAATTGCGTCGGTATGAATTACTATCGGTTCTATGGCATCTCCTTCTAAATCGAATAACGTTTCTATGGAATCGACATGATTTTCTTTTGGGATACGACTATCTCCTTTCCGATGCACTATTCCTTCTTTACTGCGTTACTCGCTCCCTCACACTGACGAATTAACACAGAAGTTGCGTCGCAATGAGATACTTTTGGTTCTATGATATCTCCTTCTAAATCGAGTAACGTTTCCATGGAAACGACAGGAATTTCTATTATGATACAAGTATCTGCTTTCTGATGCACTATTCCTTCTTTACTGCATCCCTCGCTCCCACACATTGATAAATTATCACAGAAATTGCGGCCTTATTAAATGCTATGGGTTCTATGACATCTCCTTCTACATCGAGTAACGTTTCATTGGAAGCGGCAGGATTGTCTTTTCTGATACGAGTGTCTCCTTTCCGAAGCACTACTATTTCTTTACTGCATTCCTCACACCCTCACATTGACGACGTAACACAGATGTTGCGGGGCTATGACATACTATATGTTCTATGACTTCTCCTTCTAAATCGAGTAATGTTTCTATGGAAACGTCAGGATTTTCGTTTGGGATACGAGTATCTCCTTTCCGATGCACTATTCTTTCTTAACTGCATCCCTCGCTCCCTCACGTTGACGAATTAACACTGAAATTGCGTCGCAATGAAATACTATGGGATCTATGACATCTCCTTCAAAATCATGTAACGTTTCTACGAAAACGACAGGATTTTCTTTGGGATGCGACTATCTCCTTTCCGATGCAGAATTCCTTCTTCACTGCTCTCCTCGCGCCCTCACATTCACGAATTAACACAGAAATGGCGTCGCTATGAAATACTATGTGTTCTATGACATCTCCTTCTAAATCGAGTAACGTTTCTATGGAAACGACAGGAGTTTTTTTGGGATAAGACTATCTCCTTTCCGAAGCACTATTCCTTCTTAACTGCATCCCTCGCTACCCCACATTGACGATTCAACACAGATATTGCGTCGCTATGAAATGGGATACGACTATCTCCTTTCCGAAGCACTATTCCCTCTTAACTGCATCCCTCGCTACCTCACATTGACGATTTTACACAGATATTGCGTCGCTATGAAATACTATGTGTTCGATGACTTCTCATTCTAAATGGAGTAAAGTTTCAATGGAAACGACAGGAATTTCTTTTGGGAGACGACTATCTCATTACCGTTGCATTATTCCTGCTTTACTGCATCCCTCCCCCACTCACATTGACGAATTAACACAGAAATTGCGTCGCTATGAAATACTATGGGTTCTAAACATCTCCTTCTACATCATGTTACGTTTCTATGGAAATGACAGGATTTTTTTTGAGATACGGCTATCTAATTTCCGATGCACTATTCCTTCTTTATTGCATCCCTTGCTACCTCACATTGACGAATTAACACAGAAATTGCGTCGCTATGAAATACTATGTGTTCGATGACATCTCCTTCTAAACGGAGTAAAGTTTCAATGGAAACGACAGGATTTCCTTTTGGGATACGCCTGTCTAATTTCCGATGCACTAATCCTGCTTTACTGCAACCCTGGCTCCCTCGCATTGACGAATTAACACAGAAATTGCGTCGCTATGAAATACTATGGGTTCTATGACATCTCCTTCTAAATCGAGTAACGTTTCTATGGAAACGACAGGATTTTCTTTTGGGATACGCCTATCTAATTTCCGAAGCACTAATCCTGCTTTCCTGCATCCCTCGCTCCGTCTCATTGACGAATTAACACAGTAATTGCGTCGGTATGAGATACTATGCGTTCAATGACTTCTCCTTCTAAATGGAGTAACGTTTGTATGGAAACGACAGTATTTTCTTTTGGGATTCGAGTATCTCCTTTCCGTTGCACTATTCCCCCTTTACAGCATCCCTCGCTCCCTCACTTTGACGAATTAACACATAAATTGCGTCGCTATGAAATACTATGGGTTCTGTGACCTCTCCTTCTAAATCGAGTAACGTTTCTATGGAAACGAAAGGATTTTCTTCTGGGATACGAGTATCTCATTTCCGGTGAACTATCCCATCTTTACTGCATCCCTCGCTCCCTCACATTGACGGATTATCACATAAGTTTCGTCGCTATGAAATACTATGTGTTCGATGACATCGCCTTCTAGATGGAGTAAAATTTATATGGAAACGAGAAGATTTTTTTTTGAGATACGACTATCTAATTTCCGATGCACTATTCCTTCTTTATTGCATCCCTTGCTACCTCACATTGACGATTTAACACAGAAATTGCGTCACTATGAAATACTATGTGTTCGATGACTTCTCATTCTAAATGGAGTAAAGTTTCAATGGAAACGACAGGAATTTCTTTTGGGAGACGACTATCTCATTACCGTTGCATTATTCCTGCTTTACTGCATCCCTCCCCCGCTCACATTGACGAATTAACACAGAAATTGCGCACGCTATGAAATACTATGGGTTCTAAACATCTCCTTCTACATCATGTTACGTTTCTATGGAAATGACAGGATTTTTTTTGAGATACGACTATCTAATTTCCGATGCACTATTCCTTCCTTATTGCATCCCTTGCTACCTCACATTGACGAATTAACACAGAAATTGCGTCGCTATGAAATACTATGTGTTCGATTACATCTCCTTCTAAACGGAGTAAAGTTTCAATGGAAACGACAGGATTTCCTTTTGGGATACGCCTGTCTAATTTCCGATGCACTAATCCTGCTTTACTGCAACCCTGGCTCCCTCGCATTGACGAATTAACACAGAAATTGCGTCGCTATGAAATACTATGGGTTCTATGACATCTCCTTCTAAATCGAGTAACGTTTCTATGGAAACGACAGGATTTTCTTTTGGGATACGCCTATCTAATTTCCGAAGCACTAATCCTGCTTTCCTGCATCCCTCGCTCCGTCTCATTGACGAATTAACACAATAATTGCGTCGCTATGAGATACTATGCGTTCAATGACTTCTCCTTCTAAATGGAGTAACGTTTGTATGGAAACCACAGTATTTTCCTTTCGGATTCGAGTATCTCCTTTCCGTTGCACTATTCCCCCTTTACAGCATCCCTCGCTCCCTCACTTTGACGAATTAACACAGAAATTGCGTCGCTATGAAATACTATGGGTTCTGTGACCTCTCCTTCTAAATCGAGTAACGTTTCTATGGAAACGAAAGGATTTTCTTTTGGGATACGACTATCTCATTTCCGGTGAACTATCCCATCTTCACTGCATCCCTCGCTCCCTCACATTGACGGATTATCACTTAAGTTTCGTCGCTATGAAATACTATGTGTTCGATGACATCGCCTTCTAGATGGAGTAAAATTTATATGGAAACGACAGGATTTTTTTTTTGAGATACGACTATCTAATTTCCGATGCAGTATTCCTTCTTTATTGCATCCCTTGCTACCTCACACTGACGATTTAACACAGAAATTGCGTCGCTATGAAATACTATGGGTTCTAAACATCTCCTTCTATATCATGTTACGTTTCTATGGAAATGACAGGATTTTTTTTGAGATACGACTATCTAATTTCCGATGCACTATTCCTTCTTTATTGCATCCCTTGCTACCTCACATTGACGAATTAACACAGAAATTGCGTCGCCATGAAATACAATGTGTTCTATGACATCTCCTTGTAAATCGAGTAACGTTTCTATGGGAACGACAGGATTTTCTTATGGGATACGACTATCCCCTTTCCGATGCACCATTCCTTTTTTACTGCATCCCTCGCTTCCTCACATTGGCGAAATAACACAGAAATTGCGCGGATATGAAATGCTATGGGTTCTATGACTTCTCCTTCTAAATCGAGTAACATTTCTATGGAAACGAAAGGATTCTCTTTTGGGGTACGAGTATCTCCTTTCAGATGCACTATTCCTTCTTTACTGCATTCCACGCTCCCTCACATTGACGACCTAACACAGAAGTTGAAGGGCAATAAAATACTACGCGTTCTATGGCTTCTCCTTCAATATATCGAATTACGTTTCTATGGAAACGACAGGATTTTCTTTTGGGATATGAGTATCTACTTTCCGATGCACTATTCCTTCTTTACTGCATCCCTCGCTCCCTCACATTGACTTCTTAACACAGAAATTGCTTCGTCATGAAATACAATGGGTTCTATGACATCTCTTTCTAAATCGAGTAACGTTTCTATGGAAGCGACAGGATTTTCGTATGGGATACGACTATCTCCTTTTCTATGCACTATTCCTCCTTTACTGCATCAAACGCTCCCTCACATTGGCGAATTAACACAGAAATGGCGTCGCTATGAAATACTATGGGTTCTACGACTTCTCCTTCTAAATCGAGTAACGTTTCTATGGAAACGACAGGATTTTCTTTTGGGATACGAGTACCTCCTTTTCGATGCACTATTCCCTCTTTACTGCATCCCTCGCTCCCTCAAACTGACGAATTAACACAGAAATTCCGTCGCTATGTGATACTGTGGGTTCTATGACATCTCCTTCTAAATCGAGTAACGTTTCTATGGAAACGACAGGATTTTCTTTTGGGACACGAGTATCTCCTTTCCGATGCACTATTCCTTCTATACTGCATTCCTCGCGCCCTCACATTGACGAATTAACACAGAAATTGCCCGCTATGAAATACTATGGGATCTATGACCTCTCCTTCTAAATCGAGTAACCTTTCAAAGGAAACGACAGTATTTTCTGTTGGGATTCGAGTATGTCCTTTCCGATGCACTAATTCTTCTTTACTGCATCCCTCGCTTCCTCATATTGACGAATGAACACAGAAATGGCGTCGCTATGAAATACTATGGGTTCTATGACATCTCCTTCTAAATCGAGTGACGTTTCTATGGAAAAGACAGAATTTTTTTTTCTGATACGACTATCTCCTTTGCGAAGCACTATTCCTTCTTAACTGCATCCCTCGCTACCTCACATTGACGAATTAACACAGAAATTGCGTCGCTATCTAATACTATGTGTTCGATGACATCTCATTCTAAATGGAATAAAGTTTCAATGGAAACGACAGGATTTTCTTTTGGGCAGACGACTATCAAATTGTAGATGCACTATTCCTGCTTTACTGCATCCCTCGCCCCCTCACATTGACGAATTAACACAGAAATTGCGTCGCTATGAAATACTATGGGTTCTATGACATTTCATTCTAAATCATGTAACGTTCCTATGGAAACGACAGGATTTTCTTTGGGATGCGACTATCTCCTTTCCGACGCACAATTCCTTCTTTACTGCACTCCTCGTGCCCTCACGTTCACGAATTAAGACAGAAATTGCGTCGGTATGAAGTACTATGTGTTCTATGACATCTTCTAAATCAAGTAACGTTTCTATGGAAACGACAGGATTTTCTTTTGGGACACAAGTATCTCCATTCCGATGCACTATTCCTTCTTTACTGCATCCCTCGCTCCCTCACATTGACGAATTAACACAGAAATTGCGTCATTATGGAATACTATGTATTGAATGACATAACCATCTAAATCATTTAACGTATCTATGGAAACGGCTGGATTTTCTTTTGGGATACGACTATCTCCATTCCGATGCACTAATCCTTCTTTACTGCTCTCCTGGCGCCCTCACATTGACGAGTTAACACAGAAATTGCGTCTCTATGAAATACTATGGGTTCTATGACATCTCCTAAATCGAATAACGTTCCTATGGAAACGACAGGATTTCCTTTTTGGATACGACTATCTCGTTTCCGATGCACTTTTCCTTCTTTACTGCACTCCTCGCGCCCTCACATTGACGAATTAACACCGAAATTGCGTCGCTATTAGGCTCTATGGGTTCCATGACATCTCCTTCAAAATCGAGTAACGTTTCGATAGAAACGAAAGGTTTTTCTTTTGGGATGCGACTATCTCCTTTCCGATGCACTATTCCTTCTTTACTGCATCCCTCGCTAAATCGTATTGACGAATTACAAAGAAATTGCGTCGCTCTGAAATACAATGTGTTCTATGACATCTCATTCTAAATCGAGTAACGTTTCTACGGAAACGAAAGCCTTTTTCTTTTGGAATACGAGTTTCTCCTTTCCGATGCACTATTCCTTTTTTTACTGCATCCCTCGCTCCCTCGCATTGACGAATTACACAGAAATAGCGTCGCTATGATATGCTATGTGTTCTATGACATCTCCTTCTAAATCGAGTTACGTTTCTTTGGTAACGACAGGATTTTCGTTTGGGATACGAGTATCTTCTTTCCGTTGCACTATTCGTTATTTACTGCCTCCCTCGCTCCCTCACATTGACGAATCAACACAGAAATTGCGTCGCAATGAAATACTGTGGGTTCTATGACATCTCCTTCTAAATCGAGTAACGTTACTAAGGAAACGACAGGATTTTCTTTTGGGATAGGAGTATCTCCTTTCCGCTGCACTAACCCCTCCTTACTGCTCTCCCGGCGACCTCACATTGACGAATTAACACAGAAATTGCGTCGCTATGAAACATTATGTGTTCTATGACGACTCCTTCAAAATCGAGTTACTTTTCTATGGAGACGACAGGATTTTATTTTGGGATGCGAGTATCTCCTTTCCGATGCACTATTCATTCTTTACTGCATCCCTCGTTCCCTCCATGGACGAATTAACACAGAAATTGCGTCGCTATGAAATACTATGAGTTTTTTGTCATCTCCTTCTAAATAGAGTTACCTTTCTTTGGAAACGACATGATTTTCTTTTGTGATACGAGTAATTCCTTTCCGATGCACTATTCCTTCTTTACTGCATCTCTCGCTCCCTCACATTGACCAATCAACACAGATATTGCGTCGCTATGATTCACTATCTGTTCTATGACATCTCCTTCTAAATCGAGTAACAATACTATGGAAACGACAGGATTTTCTTTCGGATACGAGTATCTCCTTTCCGCTGCACTAATCCTTCATTACTGCACTACTGGCGCCCTCACATTGACGAATTAACACAAAAAATAGCGTCGCGATGAATTGCTATGGGTTCTCTGACTTCTCCTTCTAAATCGAGAAACGTTTCTATGAACACGACAGGATTTTCTTTTGTTATACGAGTATCTCCTTTCCGATGCACTATTCCAACTTAACTGCATCCCTCGCTCCCTCACAATGACTAATCATCACAGAAATAGCGTCGCGATGAATTACTATTGGTTCTCTGACTTCTCCTTCTAAATCGAGTAACGTTTCAATGGAAACGACAGGATTTACTTTTGCGATTCTACTATCTCCTTTCCGATGGACTATTCCATCTTTACTGCATCCCGCGGTCCCTCACATTAACGAATTAACACAGAGATTCCGGCGCTATGAAATACTGTGGTTACTATGACATCTCCTTGTAAATCGGGTAACGTTTCTATGGAAACGACAGGAATTTCTTTTCGGAACAGAGTATCTACTTTCCGATCCACTATTAATTCTTTACTGCATCCCTCACTCCCTCACATTGACACATTAACACAGAAACTGCGTCGCTATGAAATACTATGGGTTCCATGACTTCTGTTTCTAAATCGAGTTACGTTACTATGGAAACTACAGGATTTTCTTTTGGGATACGAGTATCTCATTTTCCAATGGACTAAACCTTCATTACTGCACGGCTGGTGCCCACACATTGACGAATTAACACTTAATTTTGCGTCGCTATGATATACTATGGGTAATATAACTTCGCCTTCTAAATCCAGTAACGTTTATATGGAAACGACAGGAATTTCTTTTGGGATACGAGTATCTCCTTTCCGATGCACTATTCCGTCTTTACTGCATTCCATGCTCCCTCACATTCCCGAATTAACACAAAAATTGCATCGCTAATGAATACTATTGGTTCTGTGACATCGCCTTCTAAATCGAGTAATGTTTCTATGGAAACGACAGGATTTTCTTTTGGGATACCAGTATCTCCTTTCCGTTGTACAATTCCTTCTTCACTGCATCCCTCGCTCCCTCACATTGACGAACTAACACAGAAATTGGATCGCTATGAAATACAATGTGTTCTATGACTTCTCTTTCTAAATCGAGTAACGTTTCTATGGAAACGACAGGATTTTCTTTTGGGATACGAGTATCTCCTTTCCGATGCACTAATCCTTCTTTACTGCATCCCTCGTTCCCTAACATTGAAGAATCAACACAGATATTGCGTCGCTATGAAATACATTGGGTTCTATGACATCGCTTTCTAAATCGAGAAACGTTAACAAGGAAACGAGAGGATTTTCTTTTGGGACACGAGTAATCTCTTTCCGATGCACTAATCCTTCATTACTGCACTCCCGGCGCCCTCACATTGACGCATTAACACAGAAATGGCGTTGGTATGAAATAATATGCGTTCTATGACTTCTCCTTCTAAATCGAGTAACGTTTCTATGGAAACGACAGGTTTTTCTTTTGGGATACGAGTATCTCCTTTCCGATGCACTATTCCTTCTTTACTGTATTCTTCGCCCCCATACATTGACGAATTAACACAGAAACTGCGTCGCTATGAAATACTGTGGGTTCTATGACATCTTCTTCTCAATCGAGTAACGTTTCTATGAAAACGACAGGATTTTCGTTTGGGTTACGACTATCTCCTTTCCGATGCACTATTGTATCTTTACTGCATCCCTCGATCTCTCACATTGACGAATCAACACAGAAATTGCGTCTCTGTGAAATACTATGGGTTGTATGACATCTCCTTCTATAACGAATAACGTTACTATGGAAACGACAGGATTTTCTTTTGGGATACGAGTATCTCCCTTCCGATGCACTATTCCTTCATTACTGCATCCCACGCTCCCTCACATTCACGTATTAACAGAAAAATTGCGTCGCTAAGAAATACTATGGGTTCTATGTCATCTCCTTCTAAATCGGGTAACGTTTCTATGGAAACGACAGGATTTTCTTTTGGGATACCAGTAGCTTCTTTCCGATGCACTATTAATTCTTTACTGAATCCCTCACTTTCCCACATTGTCACATTAGCACACAAACTGCGTCGCTATGATATACTATGGGTTCCATGACTTCTGCTTCTAAATCGAGTAACGTTACTCTGGAAACGACAGGATTTTCTTTTGGGATACGAGCATCTCCTTTCCGATTTACTAGTCCTTTTTTACTGCATCCCACGCTCCCTCACATTCGCGAATTAACAGAGAAATTGCGTCGCTAAGAAATACTATGGGTTCTATGACATCTCCTTCTAATTCGGGTAACGTTTCTATGGTAACGACAGTATTTTCTTTTGGGATGCGACTATCTCCTATCCGATGCACAAATCTTTCTTTATTGCATCCCTCGCTTCCTCACATTGACGAATTTACACAGAAATTGCGTCGCTATGATACTATGGGTTGTATGACATATCCTTCTCAATCGAGTCACGTTTCTTTGGTAACGACAGGATTTTCTTTTCGGATACGACTGTCTCCTTTCCGATGCACTATTCCATCTTTACTGCATCCCTCGCTCCCTCACATTGACGAACTAACACAAAAATTGGATCGCTATGAAATACAATGTGTTCTATGACTTCTCCTTCTAAATCGAGTAACGTTTCTATGTAAAGGACAGGATTTTCTTTTGGGATACGAGTACCTCGTTTCCAATGCACTGTTCCTTCTTTACTGCATCCCTCGCGCCCTCACATTGACGAATTAACAAAGAAATTGCGTCGCTGTGAAATACAATGGGTTCTATGACATCTCCTTCTAATTCGAGTAACGTCTCTGTGGAAACGAATGGATTTTCTTTTGGGATACGAGTATCTCCTTACCGATGCACAATTCTTCTTTACTGCATCCTCCGCTCCCTCACATTGACGAATCAACAAAGAAATTGCGTCGCTATCACATACAGTGGGTTCTATGACATCTCCTTCTAAATCGAGTAACGATACAATGGAAACGACAGGATTTTCTTTTGGAATACGAGTATCTCATTTTCCGATGTACTAATCCTTCATTACTGCACTCCTGGCGCCCTCACATTGACGAATTAACACAGAAATAGCGTCCCTATGAAATACTATGGGATCTATGACTTCTCCTTCAAAATCGAGTGACGTTTCTATGGAAACGACAGGATTTTCTTTAGGGATACGAGTATTTCCTTTCCGATGCACTATTCCTTCTTTACTGCATCCCTCGCTCCCTCACATTAACGAATCAACACTGAAATAGCGTCGCTATGAAATACTATTAGTTCTATGACATCTCCTTCTAAATCGAGTAACGTTATTATGAAAATGACAGGATTTTCTTTTGGTATACGAGTATCTCCTTTCCGCTGCACTAACCTTTCATTACTGCACTCCTGGCGCCCTCACATCGACGAATTAATACAGAAATTACGTCGCTATGAAATACTATGTGTTCTATGACGTCTCCTTCAAAATCGAGTAACTTTTCTATGGAAACGACAGGATTTTATTTTGGGATGCGAGTAACTCCTTTCCGATGCACTATTCCTTTTTACTGCATCCCTCGCTCCCTCACATTGACGAATTAACACAGAAACTGCGTCGCTATGAAATACTTTGGGTTTTTTGTCATCTCCTTCTAAATCGAGTTACGTTTCTTTGGAAACGACATGATTTTCTTTTGTGAGCCGAGTAACTCCTTTACGATGCACTATTCCTTCTTTACTGCATCGCTCGCTCCCTCACATTGACGAATCAACACAGATATTGCGTCGCTATGAAACACTATGGGTTCTATGACATCTCATTCTCAATCGAGTAACAATACTACGGAAACGACAGGATTTTCTTTCGGATACGAGTTACTCCTTTCCGCTGCACTAATCCTTCATTACTGCACTCCTGACGCCCTCACATTGACGAAATAACACAAAAAATAGCGTCGCTATGAATTATTATGGGTTGTCTGACTTCTCCTTCTAAATCGAGAAACGATTCTATGTACACGACAGAATTTTCTTTTGGGATACGAGTATCTCCTATCTGATGCACTATTCCAACTTAACTGCATCCCTCGCTCCCTCACATTGACTAATTAACACAGAAATAGCGTCGCTATGAAATACTATGTCGTCCTTGTCATATCGTTCTAAATCGAGTAACGTTTTTACGGTAACGACACGATTTTCCTTTGGGATACAAATATCTCCTTTCCGTGCACAATTCCTTCCATACTGCATTCCTCGAGCCCTCACATTGACGATTTAGCACAGAAATTGCGTCGCTATGAAATACTATGGTTTCTATAACTTCTCCTTCTAAATCGGGTAACGTTTCAATAGAAACGGCAGGATTTTCTTTTGGGAATCGAGTATCTCCTTTCCGATCCACTATTAATTCTTTAGTGCATCCCTCTCTCCCTCACATTGGCGAATTAACACAGAAATTGGGTCGTATGAAATACTATGGGTTCTATGACATCTCCTTCTACATCGAGTAACCTTTCAATGGAAACGAAAGGATTTTCATTTCGGATACGACTTTCTCGTTTCCGTTGCACTATTCCTTCTTTACTGCATCCCTCGAACCCTCACATTCAAGAATTAAGACAAAATTTGCGTCGCTAAGAAATACTATGGGTTCTATGACATCTCGTTCTAAATCGAGTAACGTTACAATAGAAACGACAGGATATTCTTTTGGGATACGAGTTTCTCATTTTCCGATGCACTAATCCTTCATTACTCCACTCCTGGTGCCCTCACATTGACGAATTAACGCAGAAATTGCGTCGCTATGAAATACTATGTGCTCCATGACTTCTGCTCCTAAATCGTGTAATGTTTCCATGGAAACGAAAGGATTTAATTTTGATATAAGACTATCTCCTTACCGATGCACTATTACTTCTTTACTGCATCCCTCGCTCCCTCACATTGACGAGTTAACACAGAAATTGCGTCGCAAAGAATTACTATGAGTTCTATGACATCTCCATCTTAATCGAGTAATGTTTCAATGGAAACGACAGCATTTTCTTTTGGGATACGACTATCTCCTTTCCGATGCACTATTTTATGTTTCCTGCATTCCTCGCTCCCTCACATTGACGAAATAACACAGAATTTGCGTCGCTATGAAATACTATGTGTTCTATTACATCTCCTTCTAAATCAGGTAACGGTTCTTTTGGGATACGACTATCTCCTTTCCGATGCACTATTCGTTCTTTACTGCATCCCTCGCTCCTTCACATTGACGAATTAACACAGACATTGCGTCGCTATGATACTATGGGTTGTATGACATATCCTTCACAATCGAGTCACGTTTCTATGCAAACGACAGGATTTTCATTTGGCATACGACTATCTTCTTTCCGTTGCACTATTCCTTCTTTACTGCATCCCTCGCTCCCTCACATTGACGAATTAACACAGAAATTGCGTCACTATGAAATGCTATGGGGTCTATGACATCTCCTTCTAAACCGACTAACGTTTCTATGGAAACGACAGGGTTTTCTTTTGGGATACTACTATCTCCTTTCCAAAGCACTTTTCCTTCGTTACTGCATCCCTCGCTTCCTGGCATTGACGAATTACACAGAATTTGGGTCGCTATGAAATACTATGGGTTCTACGACAACTCCTTCTAAATCGAGTTACGTTTCTTTAGATACGACTGGATTATCTTTTGGGATACGAGTATCTCCTCCGATGCACTATACCTTCTTTACTGCATCCCTCGCTCTCTCACATTGGCGAATCAACACAGAAATTGCGTCGCTGTGAAATACTATGGGTTCCATGACATCTCCTTCTAAAAAGAGTAACGTTACTATGGAAACGACAGGATTATCTTTTGGGATACGATTTTCTCCTTTCCGATGCACAATTCCATCTTTACTGCATCCCTCGCTCCCTCACATTGACGAATTTACACAGAAATTGCGTCGCTATGATACTATGGGTTGTATGACATATCCTTCTCAATCGAGACACGTTTCTATGGAAACGACTGGATATTATTTTGGGATACGACTTTCTCCTTTCCGATGCACTACTCCTTCTTTACTGCATCCCTCGCTTCCTGGCATTGACGAATTACACAGAATTTGCGTCGCTATGAAATACTATGGGTTCTACGACAACTCCTTCTAAATCGAGTTACGTTTCTTTGGAAACGACTGGATTATCTTTTGGGATACGAGTATCTCCTCCGATGCACTATACCTTCTTTACTGCATCCCTCGCTCCCTCACGTTGACGAATCAACACAGATATTGCGTCGCTATGAAGCACTATGGGTTCTATGACATCTCCTTCAAAATCGAGTAACAATACTATGGAAACGACAGGATTTTCTTTTGGTATACGAGCATCTCCTTTCCGATGCACTAGTCCTTCTTTACTGCACCCCTCGCTCCCTCGCATTGAAGAATTAACACAGAAATTGCGTCGCTATGAAATGCTATGGGTTCTATGACATCTCCTTCTAAATCGAGTTACATTTCTTTGGAGACGACATGATTTTCTCTTGTGACACGAGTATCTCCTTTCCGATGCACTATTCCTTCTTTACTACATCCCTCGCTCCCTCACATTGATGAATCAACACAGAAATTGCGTCGCTATGTAATACTATGGGTTCTATGACATCTCCTTCTAAATCGAGTGACGTTTCTATGGAAACGACAGGATTTTCTTTTGGGATACGACTATCTCCATTCCGATGCACTATTCCATCTTTACTTCAACCCTTGCTCCCTCACATTGACGAATTAACACAGAAATTGCGTCGCTATGATACTATGGGTTGTATGACATATCCTTCTCAATCGAGACACGTCTCTATGGAAACGACTGGATTTTCTTTTGGGATACGAGTTTCTCCTTTCCGATGCACTATTCCTTCTTTAGTGCATCCCTCGCTCCCACACATTGACGAATTAACACAGAAATTGCGGGGCTATGAAATTCTATGTGTTCTATGACATCTCCGTCCATATCGAGTAACCTTTCTATGGAAAGTACAAGATTTTCTTTTGGGATACGAGTATCTCCTTTCCGATGCACTGTTCCTTCTTTACTGCATCCTCGCGCCCTCACATTGACGAATTAACACAGAAATTGTTTCGCCGTGAAATAAAATGGGTTCTATGACATCTCCTTCTAATTCGAGTAACGTTTCTATGGAAACGAAAGGATTTTTGTTTATGATACGAGTATCTCCTTTCCGATGCCCTATTCCTTCTTTACTGCATCCCTCACTCCCACAGATTGACGAATTAGCACAGATATTGAGTCGCTAAGAAATACTACGTTTTCTATGACATCTCCATCTAAATCGAGAAACGTTTCTATGGAAACGACAGGATTTTCTTTTGGGATACGAGTATCTCCTTTCCGATGCACTATTCCTTCTTTACTGAATCCCTCGCTCCCTAACATTGAAGAAATAACACAGAAATTGCGTCGCAATGAAACACTATGGGGTCTATGACATCGCCTTATAAATCGAGTTACGTTTTTATGGAAATGACAGGATTTTCTTTTGGGATACGAGTATTTCCATTCCGATGCACTATTGCTTCTTTACTGCATCCCTCGCTCCCTCACATTGACGAATCAACACTGAATTAGCGTCGCTATGGGATACTATGGGTTCTTTGACATCTCCTTCTAAATCGAGTTACATTTCTTTGGAGACGACATGAATTTCTTTTGAGACACTAGTATCTCCTTTCCGATGCACTATTCCTTCTTTACTGCATCCCTCGCTCCCTCACATTTACGAATCATCACAGATATTGCGTCGCTATGAGACACTATGGATTCTATGACATCTCCTCCTAAATCGAGTAACAATACCATGGAAACGACAGAATTTTCTTTCGGATACGAGTATCTCCTTTCCGCTGCACTAATCCTTCATTATTGCACTCCTGACGCCCTCACATAGACGAATTAACACAAAAAATCGCTTCGCTATGAGTTACTATGGGTTCTCTGACTTCTCCTTCTAAATCGAGTAACGTTTCTATGGACACGACAGGATTTTCTTTTGGGATACGAGTATCTCCTTTTCCATCCGCTATTCCAACTTTACTGCATCCCTCGTTCCCTCACATTGACTAATTAACACAGAAATTGCGTCGCTATGAAATACTATGTGTTCCTTGGCGTATCCTTCTAGATCGAATCACGTTTCAATGGAAACGACAGGATTTACTTTTGCGATACGAGTATCTCCTTTCCGATGCACTATTCCATCTTTACTGCATCCCGCGCTCCCTCACATTAACGAATTAACACAGAAATTGCGTCGCTATGAAATACTATGTGTTCTATAACGTCTCCTTCAAATCGAGTAACGTTTCTATGGAAACGACAGGATTTTCTTTTGGGATACTACTATCTCCTATCCGATGCAATATTCCTTCTTTACTGCATCCCTCGCATTGACGAATTAACACAGAAATTGCGTCGCTATGAAATACTATGGGTTCAGTTATATCCTAGCCAGTAATGCCACCCGAGCCCGCTGCCAAAAGGTTGGCAGCATCAAAGTCCGGACGCCGTCCGCATAAGCAGCGCCAGCGAGACAGGAAATCGCCGCAAGTCTGCGCGGGCCACCGCTGGCTTCTGGTTTCTTAAGCGCTGGCTTCGCGAGCGCTAGGACAGTTCTGTATTCCCGCTCAGTTGTTTACTGGCCACCGAATTGTGTACTTGCTAGTCAGTTGTGTGTTCATCGCAGCAGAGTCGTTGTTAGTCGTCAGCCGACGCTGACCTAGCCGCTCCGACTCGAACTAGACAGATTTCTGTAGACACGGAGTTCACTACTGTGTTTCTGTATCTTCGTTAGTAAAGATAAGTACCGACTTTTATTTAATCAGAGTGTTTGGGTTTTCATCTTTCTGTTCACTGTTCCAGCGGACCGGTCGGCCCGCTTTTAAAAGTGTGGCCTTGACTTCGTAAGCCGTTTCTACATCGAATTGTTTGTCGCTACGAACGCCGCCACAAAACTGGCGACGAGGGCTTCCGAACTCGTGTGCAGGGCTGGTTCAACTTGTTTCTGGTTATACTAATTATAGCGATAAAATTTTGGGATGCTGGTTTAATTTTATGTTGACTATGTCTGCCGAATTACAACAGGTCATCTTGATACAGAGTCAGCAAATACAAAGTCTGGTGGAAGCAATCGCCAAACAAGCGGCTAATCCTCCAACACAACAGGAACAAGCACAGGCAGCACCACCTTTCCGTGCTTTTGATGCATCAAGAGAAGAATGGCGAGAATATTTCGCGCAGTTGCAGGCGCACATGACAGTCTACAAAATCACGGGTACTGAGCGGCAGCTTTAATTAATTTCCACTGCAGGCGTGGAAGTCTATCGACTACTTTGTAAGTTGTTCCCGGAATCCAAGCCAGAAGCTTTAGACTATGACGTTGTTGTTAACAAGCTTGCTGAGTATTTCGAGTCGCGAGTTCATGTGGCAGCAGCCAGATTCAGGTTCTTCAGATTATAGAAACTGCCACATCAATCTAATAAACAGTGGTTAACAGATTTACGGGGCCTCACCCGTCAGTGCCGATTTAATTGTGTGTGTGGAGCTTCCTACAGTGATGTCATCTTACGAGACGCTATTACTCAAAACATTGCATATTCTCGTATTCGTGCTGCTATCTTAAAGTTGCCTGACCCGTCATTAGAGACTGTGATGAACATCATTGAAGCACAAGATACTTTTGACTATGCTGAGTGTGAGTTAGATCAGCCATGTATTTCTCAAATTGCCTGTGCTAAGCAAGTTATGTCACGCCCGCGGCCCCACCGGCAGAGTCAGACTGTAAACACTAGCCGGCCGCGTCATGTTAAACACATTCGTCAGCCGCGTGTGCAAAATGATAGAGTTAAGTCTTGCCCTAAGTGTGTTCTTGCTCATCCTCGTGAACGTTGCCCGTTAAGAAACGCGGTTTGTCACTTTTGTCAAAGGAAAGGACACATCCAGACTGTTTGTTTGCGTAAACGCAAGAACACTTCTAGTGCTGCCCAGCCCATGGATATTCATGTTCTTCAAAGCCAGCCCGGCCAGAAGGTCGCGTTTAAAGACTCTTCCACGGTTCGTGTGGGTAATAAACTTGTTCGCAATAAGCCACCCACCCAGCCCTCTGCTATGCGACCCAAGCGTAATTCAAACGCTGTAAAAAGTAATGTACAGACTGCAAGTGAAGCGGGAGTTGTTGTTCCACCCGCCCAACCCACGAGTTGTCGTAACAGCGAACACGCGCTAAACGCGCTGATTTTGTGTCTTCCGCCTCCACTGCACCGATCCAGAGACAGTGTAATAAACTATTTGTGAAGCTACGCATCCAGGATAAGACCTCCAATTTTCAATTAGACACTGGTGCGTCTGTGACTCTCATAAATAGTGCTACGTATGCGGCTTTCGGCCGCCCTACACTTTCAGCGGCAAAACATTCTTTGGCTACTTATAGTGGAGAACAAATTCCTGTGTTAGGTGTATGTAGCGTGCCAGCCACATTCCGTGGCAATACAAAAACAGTTTCATTCACAGTGCTCCGCGCTACAGACAGTGGAAACATTTTCGGATTAGACTGTTTTGACTTGTTTGGCCTGTCTATCCAAGACAATGTGTTGCAAATTAATTCTGTTGTTGTTCCTCAAGACAGCATAACCGATTTGTGTAAACAATACAGTGACATATTTAAAGACGAACTAGGTTGTGCTGCGAACTTTGCCGCTCATATTACGTTAAAAGATAATACTCAGCCTCGATTTTTTCGTGCTCGTCCAGTGCCTCACACCCTCCGGACACCTGTAGCAGATGAACTTCTTCGTTGGCAAAACAATGGTGTTATTCAACCCGTTTCAGCGAGCCAGTGGGCTTCTCCCTTAGTTATTATAAAGAAACCGTCTGGCAAGTTACGTTTGTGTGCTGATTTTAAGTCGTCAGTTAATCCTCAGACTGTCATTGATTCTTTTCCTTTGCCTAGACCGGACGAGCTGATGGATAAGTTAGGGGAAGCACGTTTCTTTTCCAAAATTGATAAAATTGATCTCCGTGAAGCATATTTGCAATTGCCCCTCGACGAGCAATCACAACAGTATTTTGTCATAAACACGTCGTTGGGGTTGTTCCGTTTTCTGCGTTTGCCTTTTGGTTGTGCGTCAGCTCCAGCTGTTCTTCAGCGTTTTTTGTCACAACTTCTGGCTAATGTGCCATCGTGTTGCAACTACACTCCTGGAAATTGAAATAAGAACACCGTGAATTCATTGTCCCAGGAAGGGGAAACTTTATTGACACATTCCTGGGGTCAGATACATCACATGATCACACTGACAGAACCACAGGCACATAGACACAGGCAACAGAGCATGCACAATGTCGGCACTCGTACAGTGTATATCCACCTTTCGTAGCAATGCAGGCTGCTATTCTCCCATGGAGACGATCGTAGAGATGCTGGATGTAGTCCTGTGGAACGGCTTGCCATGCCATTTCCACCTGGCGCCTCAGTTGGACCAGCGTTCGTGCTGGACGTGCAGACCGCGTGAGACGACGCTTCATCCAGTCCCAAACATGCTCAATGGGGGACAGATCCGGAGATCTTGCTGGCCAGGGTAGTTGACTTACACCTTCTAGAGCACGGTGGGTGGCACGGGATACATGCGGACGTGCATTGTCCTGTTGGAACAGCAAGTTCCCTTGCCGGTCTAGGAATGGTAGAACGATGGGTTCGATGACGGTTTGGATGTACCGTGCACTATTCAGTGTCCCCTCGACGATCACCAGTGGTGTACGGCCAGTGTAGGAGATTGCTCCCCACACCATGATGCCGGGTGATGGCCCTGTGTGCCTCGGTCGTATGCAGTCCTGATTGTGGCGCTCACCTGCACGGCGCCAAACACGCATACGACCATCATTGGCACCAAGGCAGAAGCGACTCTCATCGCTGAAGACGACACGTCTCCATTCGTCCCTCCATTCACGCCTGTCGCGACACCACTGGAGGCGGGCTGCACGATGTTGGGGCGTGAGCGGAAGACGGCCTAACGGTGTGCGGGACCGTAGCCCAGCTTCATGGAGACGGTTGCGAATGGTCCTCGCCGATACCCCAGGAGCAACAGTGTCCCTAATTTGCTGAGAAGTGGCGGTGCGGTCCTCTACGGCACTGCGTAGGATCCTACGGTTTTGGCGTGCATCCGTGCGTCGCTGCGGTCCGGTCCCAGGTCGACGGGCACGTGCACCTTCCGCCGACCACTGGCGACAACATCGATGTACTGTGGAGACCTCACGCCCCACGTGTTGAGCAATTCGGCGGTACGTCCACCCGGCCTCCTGCATGCCCACTATACGCCCTCGCTCAAAGTCCGTCAACTGCACATACGGTTCACGTCCACGCTGTCGCGGCATGCTACCAGTGTTAAAGACTGCGATGGAGCTCCGTATGCCACGGCAAACTGGCTGACACTGACGGCGGCGGTGCACAAATGCTGCGCAGCTAGCGCCATTCGACGGCCAACACCGCGGCTCCTGGTGTGTCGGCTGTGCCTTGCGTGTGATCATTGCTTGTACAGCCCTCTCGCAGTGTCCGGAGCAAGTATGGTGGGTCTGACACACCGGTGTCAATGTGTTCTTTTTTCCATTTCCAGGAGTGTATTTAGACGATATTGTTGTGTCCGGTCGGACGCCTGCTGAACATTTCCGTAATTTGGAGTGTTTGTTTACAGTGTTGTCTCAGGCAGGCCTACGTTGCAACATCGATAAATGTTCATTTTTCCTTACGGAGATGGAGTATCTGGGACATGTTATTAATGCTCAAGGCATTCATCCCTCCCAGTCACATTTAGCAGCTATTCGTGATTTGCCCGCCCCTCGCAATCTGCATGAATTGCAAGCAGTTCTTGGCAAATTGACATATTATATTATGTTTATACCTAATGCATCACAGATTGCTGCACCGTTGCATCGTCTCCGCCGTAAGAATGTTCCGTTTGTGTGGTCAGCTGACTGCCAATCCGCCTTTCAGCAGCTTAAAGAGGCTTTATTGAATGATCGTTGTCTGGTCCATTACGACCCTAACAAGCTTCTGGTGTTAGCTTGTGATGCCTCTTCTTTCGGCCTCGGTGCTGTGTTGTCTCACCGAGTCGGTAACACCGAACGTCCTATTGCGTTCGCATCTAAATTGCTAAACAAAGCTCAGTGTAATTATAGCCAATTGGACAAGGAAGCGTTGGCTATTGTGTTCGGTGTCACAAAATTCCATCACTACCTCTATGGTAGACCATTCTACTTAGTAACAGATCACAAGCCCCTGACGTCACTGTTTCATCCGTCTAAACCAGTTCCTCAGCGGACAGCTCAGAGACTACAACGTTGGGCTCTTTTGTTATCACAATACCAGTATGAGATACTGTATCGCCCTACAGCTCAGCATGCAAACGCTGACGCGCTTTCTAGATTGCCGATTGCTGCGGATGATGTCTTCGATTCCTCTGACGACTCTTGTCATCAGATTGACGCCGATGAGCATCAATCCCTCCGGGATTTTCCGATTGATTATCGTCAGGTGGCACGTGAGACAGCTACGGATCCTCATCTGAGTTTACTAATACGTTTTGTTCAACGTGGTTGGCCGTCCAAGGCAAAGGACATATCGGATCCTGTGGTTCGTTGCTATTATCCGCAACGTCATCTGTTGTCTGTTTCGCACGGAGTTTTGCTGTTACGCACCGAGAATGACCAGCTTCGTGTAGTGGTTCCCCAAGTGCTCCAATCCAAGGTCCTCGACTTGTTGCACCAAGGTCATTGGGGAGTGGTCCGCACCAAGCAGCTTGCCCGCCGTCATTGTACATGGATCGGCATTGATAAGCAGATTACGCAGATGTCTACAGATTGTTCGACGTGTGCCGAACACCAAGCTGCTCCGCCTCAACGCTATTTTGAGTGGGCACGCCCTGCCGGTCCCTGGCAGCGAGTACATATTGATTTCGCTGGTCCATATTGGCATTCTCGTTGGCTCATCGTGATAGATGCATTTAGTAATTTTCCGTTTGTTGTGCCCATGCAGTCTACAACATCTGCACAAACTATACAGGCGTTGACTTCAATTTTTTGTATTAAGGGTCTTCCAGAAGTTTTAGTGTCTGACAATGGTCCACAATTTACCTCTGCTGAATTTGAAAGTTTTTGTTCTGCCAATGGCATTCGCCATGTTCTTACTCCGCCGTTCCACCCTCAATCGAATGGTGCAGCGGAACGTTTTGTACGCACATTCAAGGATCATATGGACCGCCTTCGTGCTACGCACTCTCGTCAGCAGGCCCTCATCACGTTCCTGTCGTCGTACCGGACCACGCCACGCGACGGCCCTTTGCCTGCGGAGCTTCTCCACGGCCGTCGTCATCGCACCCTACTACGGTTGTTGCACCCCCCGGATCGACCCGCCGCTTCTGAGCATCGCACGCGTTTTCAGCGCAACGACGCCGTTTTTTTCAGAGTTTATCACAGTCGCCGTCGTTGGGAACGTGGTACCGTGATAAGTGTCCAGGGTCAAGGTTTTTATACTGTTCAAGGTGCTACTGGGGTGCACAGGAGGCATCAGAACCAGTTGCGCCGCGCTGGCCGCCCGGATTCTGCCGCTCGTTCTTTGTCCACAGATTTGGACCGCGGCGGGTTCCAGCCGCGCCTTCCGACTTCGCTGCCGCCCCCAGGGCAGCAGCAGCAGCCGTCGCCGTTACCACGCCGACAGCCCGTCCCGTTGATGCCTCCCGCGCAGCTTCATCCGGGAGCGCCCCAGGTGGTCGCTCCGGCGCCTGCGGTCCCTCTTCAGTCGCCACCGCCTTCGGAGCTGATGGACGTCGACCCTCAGCCGGGCCGTCTTCCCAAGCGGTGGCTGTGCAGCCTGTCCTGCAGCCGCTTTCCTTGGGCACCCCCAAGGAGTCTGACACCGCAGCGCCTTGTCCGGCGCCCACTCAGCAGCCGTCGACGCAGCGTCAGGAGACGCTGCCTCTCTTCGTGGGTCCCGACGCCCGTCGCGTCCAGTACCAGAAGCTGCGCCCGTGGTCACAGGCGTGCACCCTGACCTCGGTTTTCAGTCGGTGTTTCCCGAGGCAACATGCAGCCGATGCTGGGGTGCGGACCGGGGACTGCCACCGACAACAGTCTCCGCCCCGGTCTCTTCTGCTACGCCTGCGGCCAGACCCCTGCCCCGCCGTCGACGCTCGCCACGTCATTATTCAACGACGGTGCGGCGATTTGGGGGGGGGGGGGGTGTTGTATCCTAGCCAGTAATGCCACCCGAGCCAACTGCCAAGAGGTTGGCAGCATCAAAGTCCGGATGCCGTCCCCATAAGCAGCGCCAGCGAGACAGGAAATCGCCGCAAGTCTGCGCGCGCCGCCGCTGGCTTCTGGTTTCTTAAGCGCTGGAGTCGCGAGCGCTAGGACAGTTCTGTATTCGCCGCTCAGTTGTATACTCGCCACCGAATTGTGTACTTGCTAGTCAGTTGTGTGTTCATCGCAGCAGAGTTGTTGTTTGTCGTCAGCCGACGCTGACCTAGACGCTCCGACTCGAACTAGACAGATTTCTGTAGACACGGAGTTCACTACTGTGTTTCTGTATCTTCGTTAATAAAGATAAGTACCAGTTCACTACTGTGTTTCTGTATCTTCGTTAATAAAGATAAGTGCCGACTTTTATTTAATCAGAGAGTTTGGGTTTTCTTCTTTCTGTTCACTGTTCCAGCGGACCGGTCGGCCCGCTATTAAAAGTGTGGCGGTGACTTCGTAAGCCGTTTCTACAGCGAATTGTTTGTCGCTACGAACGCCGCCACAAAAGGTTCTATGACATCTCCTTCTAAATCGAGTTACGTTTCTTTGGAAACGACATGATTTTCCTTTGTGATACGAGTATCTCCTTTCCGATGCACTATTGCTTCTTTACTGCATCCCTCGCACCCTCACATTGACTAATTAACACAGAAATTGCGTCGCTATGAAATATTATGTGTTCCTTGGCATATCCTTCTAACTCGAGTAACGTTTCTATGGAAACGACAGGATTTACTTTTGCGATACGAGTATCTCCTTTCCGATGCACTATTCCATCTTTACTGCATCCCGTGCTCCCTCACATTAACGAATTAACACAGAAATTGCGGCGCTATGATATACTATGGTTACTATGACATCTCCTTGTAAATCGAGTAACGTTTCTATGGAAAAGACAGGATTTTCATTTGGGAAACGAGTATCTCCTTTCCGATCCACTATTAATGCTTTACTGCATCCCTCACTCCATCACATTGACACATTAACACAGAAACTGCGTCGCTATGAAATACTATGGGTTCCATGACTTCTGCATCTAAATCGAGTACCGTTACTATGGAAACGACAGGATTTTCTTTTGGGATACGAGTATCTCATTTTCCAATGCACTAATAATTCATTACTGCACTGCTGGTGTCCTCACATTGACGAATTAACACTGAATTTTGCGTCGCTATGAAATAGTATGGGTAATATGACTTCTCCTACTACATATAGTAACGTTTATATGGAAACGACAAGATTTTCTTTTGGGATACGAGTATCTCCATTCCGATGCACTATTCCATCTTTACTGCATCCCTCGCTCCCTCACATTGACGAATTAACACAGAAATTGCGTCGCTGTGAAATACAATGGGTTCAATGACATCTCCTGCTAATTCAAGTAACGTATCTATGGAAACGACAGGATTTTCCTATGGGATACGAGTATCTCCTTTCCGATACACAATTCCTTCTTTACTTCATCCCTCGCTCGCTCACATTGAAGAATTAACACAGAAATTGCGTCGCTATGAAATACTATGGGGTGTATGACATCTCCTTCTAATTCGAGTTACGTTTCTATGGAAACGACAGGATTTTCTTTAGGGGTACGAGTATCTCCTTTCCGATGCACTATTCCATCTTTACTGCATCCCTCGCTCCCTCACATTGACGAATCTACACTGTAATAGCGTCGCTAAGATATACTATTAGTTCTATGACATCTCTTTCTAAATCGAGTAACGTTACTATGGATATGACAGGATTTTCTTTTGGTATACGAGTATCTCCTTTCCGCTGCACTAATCCTTCATTACTGAACTCCTGGCACCCTCAAATTGACGAATTAAGACAGAAATTGCGTCGCTATGAAATACTATGTGTTCTATGACGTCTCCTTCAAAATCATGTAACTTTTCTATGGAAACGACAGGATTTTATTTTGGGATGCGAGTAGCTCCTTTCCGATGCACTATTCCTTCTTTACTGCACCCCTCGCTCCTTCACATTGACGAATTAACACAGAAATTGCGTCGCTGTGAAATACTATGGGTTCTGAGACATCTCCTTCTAAATCGAGTAACATTTCTTTGGAGGCGACATGATTTTCTTTTGTGACACGAGTATGTCCTTTCCGATGCACTACTCCTTCTTTACTGCATCCCTCGCTCCCTCACATTGACGAATCAACACAGATATTGCGTCGCTATGAAACACTATGGGTTCTATGACATCTCCTTCTAAGTCGAGTAACAATACCATGGAATCGACAGGATTTTCTTTCGGATAAGAGTATCTCCTTTCTGCTGCACTAATCCTTCATTACTGCACACCTGACGCCCTCGCATTGACGAATTAACACAAAAAATTGCGTCGCTATGAACTACTATGGGTTCTATGACATCTCCTTGTAAATCGAGTAACGTTTCAATGGAAACGACAGGATTTTCATTTGGGAAACGAGTATCTCCTTTCCGATCCACTATTAATTCTTTACTGCATCCCTCACTCGGTCACATTGACACAGTAACACAGAAGCTGCGTCGCTATGAAATACTATGGGTTTCTTTGACTTCTGCTTCTAAATCGAGTAACGTTTCTATGGACATGACAGGATTTTCTTTTGGGATACGAGTATCTCCTTACCAATGCACTATTCCAAGTTTACTGCTTCCCTCTCTCCCTCACATTGACTAATTAACTCAGAAATTGCGTCGCTATGAATTACTATGTGTTACTTGGCATATCCTTCTAAATCGAGTAACGTTTCTATGGAGACGACAGGCTCTACTCTTGCGATACGAGTATCTCCTTTCCGATGCACTATTCCATCTTTACTGCATCCCGCGCTCCCTCACGTTAACGAATTAACACAGAAATTGAGGCGCTATGATATACTATGGTTACTATGACATCACCTTCTAAATCGAGTAACAATACCATGGATACGACAGGATTTTCTTTCAGATACGAGTATCTCCTTTCTGCTGCACTAATCCTTCATTACTGCACACCTGACGCTCTCGCATTGACGAATTAACACAGAAATTGCGTCGCTATGAAATACTATGGGTTCTATGACATCTCCTTGTAAATCGAGTAACGTTTCAATGGAAACGACAGGATTTTCATTTGGGAAACGAGTATCTCCTTTCCGATC
Source organism: Schistocerca americana (assembly GCF_021461395.2). Taxonomy (NCBI): domain Eukaryota; kingdom Metazoa; phylum Arthropoda; class Insecta; order Orthoptera; family Acrididae; genus Schistocerca; species Schistocerca americana. Next base: position 51,390,823 of record NC_060119.1, on the reverse strand, counting down.
CACTATTAATTCTTTACTGCATCCCTCACTCGGTCACATTGACACAGTAACACAGAAGCTGCGTCGCTATGAAATACTATGGGTTTCTTTGCCTTCTGCTTCTAAATCGAGTAACGTTACTATGGAAACGACTGGATTTTCTTTTGGGATACGAGTATCTTATTTTCCAATGCACAAATCCTTCATGACTGCACTGCTGGTGCCCTCACATTGACGAATTAACACTGAATTTTGCGTTGCTATGAAATACTATGGGTAATATGACATCTCCTACTAAATCCAGTAAAGTTTATATGGAAACGACAGGATTTTCTTTTGGGATACGAGTATCTTCTTTCCGATGCACTAGTCCTACTTTACTGCATCCCACGCCCCCTCACATTCTCGAATTAACACAGTAATTGGATCGCTATGAAATACAATGGGTTCTATGACATCTCCTTCTAAATCGAGTAACGTTTCCATGGAAACGACAGGATTTAACTTTGGGATGCGAGTATCTCCTTTCCGATGCACTGTTCCTTCTGTACTGCATCCCTCGCTCCCTCCCATCGACGAATAAACGCAGAATTGCGTCGCTATTAAATACATTGGGTTCTATGACATCGCCTTCTAAATCGAGTAACGTTACCATGAAAACTACAGGATTTATTTTTGGGATACGAGTATCTTCTTTCCGATGCACTAATCCTTCATTACTGCACTCCTGGCGCCCTCACATTGACGCATTAACACAGAAATTGCGTTGGTATGAAATACTATGCGTTCTATGACTTCTCCTTCTAAATCGAGTAACGTTTCTATGGTAACGACAGGATTCTCTTTTGGGTTACAAGTATCTCCGTTTCCGATGCACTATTCCTTCTTTACTACATCCATCGCTCCCTCACATTGACAAATTAACACAGAAATTGCGTCGCTATGAAATACTATGGGTTCTATGACATCTCCTTCTAAATCGAGTAACGTTTCTATGGAAACGACAGGATTGTCTTTTGGGATACGACTATATCCTTTCCGATGCACTATTTTATCTTTACTGCATCCCTCGCTCCCTCACAATGACGAATTATCACGGGAATTGCGTCGATATGAAATACTATGTGTTCTATGACATCTCTTCCTAAATGGAGTAACGTTACAATGGAGACGACGGGATTTTTATTTGGAATACGAGTATCTCATTTTCCGATGCACTAATCCTTCGTTACTGCACTCCTGGCGCTCTCACATTGACGAATTAACGCAGAAATTGCGCCGCTATGAAATACTATGGGTTCTATGATTTCTCCTTCAAGATAGAGTAACGTTTCTATGGAAACGACAGGATTTTCTTTTGGGATACGAGTATCTTCATTCCGATGCACTAATCATTCATTACTGCACTCCTGGCGCCCTCACATTGACGAATTAACACTGATATTGCGTTGGAATGAAATACTATGGGATCTATGACGTCTCCATCTAAATCGAGTACCGTTTCAATGAAAACGACAGGATGTTCTTTTGGGATACGTGTTGCTCCTTTCCGATGCACTATTCCTTCTTTACTGCATCTCTCGCTCCCTCACTTTGACGAATTATCACAGATATTGCGTCGCAATGACATACTACGTATTCTTTGTCATCTCCTTCCAAATCGAGTAACGTTTGAATAGAAATTACAGGATTTCATTTTGTGATACGAGTATCTCCTTTCCGATGCACTGTAGCTTCTTTACTGCATCCCTCGCTCACTCACATTGACGAATTTGCACAGAAAGTGCGTCGCTATGAAATTCTATGTGTTCAATGACATCTGCTTCTAAATCGTGTAACACTTTTACGGTAACGACACGATTTTCGTTTGGGATACTATTATCTCCTTTCCGATGCACAATTCCTTCTTTACAGCATTCCTCGCGCCCTCACATTGACGAATTAACACAGAAATTGCGTCGCCATGAAATACTATGGGTTGTATAACTTCTCCTTCTAAATCGGGTAACGTTTCTATGGAAACGACAGGACTTTCCTTTGGGATACGAGTATCTCCTTTCCGATGCTCTATTCCTACTTTACTGCATCCCTCGCTCCCTCACATTTACGAACCAACACTGAAATAGCGTCGCTATGAGATACTATGCGTTCTATGACTTCTCCTTCTAAATCGAGTAACGTTTCTATTGAAACGAGAGGATTTTCATTTGGGATACGACTATCTCCTTTAAGAAGCACTTTTCCTTCTTTAATGCATCCCTCGCTCCCTCACATTGACGAATAAACACAGAAATTGCGTCGCTATGACATACTATGGGTTCCATTCCTTCTCATTCTAAATCGAGTAATGATTCTATGGGAACGACAGGATTTTCTTTTGGGACTCGAGTATCTCCTTTCCGATGCACTATTAATTCTTTAGTGCATCCCTCAGTCCCTCACATTGACGAATTAACACAGAAATTGCGTCGTATGAAATACTATGGGTTCTATGACATCTCCTTCTACATCTTGTAACCATTCAATGGAAACGAAAGGAAATTCTTTTGGGATACGTCTTTCTTCTTTCCGATGCACTATTCCTTCTTAACTGCTTCCCTCGCTCCCACACATTCACGAATTAAGACAATAATTGCGTCGCTAAGAAATACTAGGTGATCTCTGACATCTCGTTCTAAATCGAGTAACGTTTCTATGGATTCTACAGGATTATCTTTTGGGATACGAGTATCTCCTTTCCGATGCACTATTCCTTCTTCACTGCATCCTTCGCTCCCTCACATTGACGAATTAACATAGAAATTGCGTCACTATGAATTACTATGGTTTCTATGACATCCCCTTCTAGATAGAGTAACGTTTCTATGGAGACGACAGGATTTTCTTTTGGGATACGAGTATCTTCATTCCGAAGCACTAATCCCTCATTACTGCACTTCTGGCGCCCTCACATTGACGAATTAACACTGACATTGCGTTGGAATGAAATACAATGGGATCTATGACGTCTCCTTCTAAATCGAGCACCGTTTCAATGGAAACGACAGGATGTTCTTTTGGGATACGTGTTGCTCCTTTCCGATGCACTATTCCTTCTTTACTGCATCCCTCGCTCCCTCACATTGACGAATTAACACAGAAATTGCGCCGCCATGAAATACTATGTGTTCTATTACATCTCCTTCTAAATCAAGTAACGTTTCTATGGAAACGACTGGATTTTCTTTAGGGATGCGCCCACCTCCTTTCCGATGCACTATTCCTTCTTTACTGCATCCCTCGCCCCCTTGGATTGACGAAATAACACACAAATTGCGTCGCTATGATACTATGGGTTGTATGACATATCCTTCTAAATCGAGTCACGTTTCTATGGAAACGAAAGGATTTTCTTTTGGGATACGACTATCTCCTTTCCGATGCACGATTCCTTCTTCACTGCATCCCTCGCACCCTCACATTGACGAATTAACACCTAAATTGTGTCGCTATGAAATACTATGGGTTCTCAGACATCTCCTTTTAAACTGAGTAACGTTTCTATGGAAACGACAGGATTTTCTTTTGGGATACGACTATCTCCTTTCCGATGCACAATTCCTACTTTACTGCATCCCTCGCTCCCTCACATTGACGAATTAAAATATAAATTGCGTCGTTATAATATACTATGGGTTCTACGAGAAGTCCTTCTAAATCGAGTAACGTTTCTTTGGAAACGACAGGATTTTCTTTTGGGATACAAGTATCTCCTTTCCGATGCTCTAATCCTTCATTACTGCACTCCTGGCGCCCTCACATTGACGAATTAATACACAAATTGCGTCGCTATGAAAAACTATGGGTTCCATGACTTCACATTCTAAATCGAGTAATGTTTCTATGGAAAAGACAGGATTTTCTTTGGGATACGACTATCTCCTCTCCAATGCACTATTCCTTATTTACTGCATCCCTCGCTTCCTCACATCGACGAATCAACACAGAAATTGCGTCGGTATGAAATACTATGGGTTCTATGACATATCCTTCTAAATCGAGTAATGATTCTATAGAAAAGACAGGTTTTCATTTGGTCTACGACTATTTCCTTTCCGATGCACTATTCCTTTTTACTGCATCCGTCGCTCCCTCACATTGACGAATTAACACAGGAATTGCGCCGCTATGAAATACAATGGGTTCTATGACATCTCCTTTTAAAGTGAGTAACGTTTCTATGGAAACGACAGGATTTTCTTTTGGGATACGACTATCTCCTTTCCGATGCACTACTCCTTCTTTACTGCATCCCTCGCTCCCTCACTTTGACGAATTAACACAGAAATTGCGTCGCTATGATATATTATGTGATCTATGTCATCTCCTTCTAAATCGAGTAACGTTTCTATGGAAACGACAGTACTTCCTTTTGGGATACGAGTATCTCCTTTCCGATGCACTGTTCCTTCTTGACTGCATTCCTCGCTCCCTCACATTGACGATTTACGACAGAGATTTCATCGCCGTGAAATACAAGGGGTTCTATGACATCTTCTACTAATTCGAGTAACGTTTCTATGGAAATGACGGGATTTTTTTTTGGGAAACGAGTATCTCCTTTCCGATGCACTATTCCTTCTTCACTGCATCCCTCGCTCCCTCACATTGACGAATCAACACAGAAATTGCGTCGCTATGAAATACTATTTGTTCTACGACATATCCTTCTAAATCGAGTAACGTTACTATGGAAACGACAGAATTTTCTTTTGGGATACGAGTATCTCCTTACCGATGCACTATTCCTTCTTTACTGCATCCCTCGCTCCCTCACATTGACGAATTAACATAGAAACTGCGTCCATATGACATACTATTGGTTCTATTACTTCTCCTTCTGAATCGAGTAACGTTTCTATAGAAACGACAGGTTTTTATTTGGGATTCGACTAACTGCCTTCCGATGCACAATTCCTTCTTTACTGCATCCCTGGCCCCTCACATTGACGAATTAACACTGAATTTGCGTCGCAATGATATACTATGGGTTCTATGACATCTCCTTCTAAATCGAGTAACGTTTCTAATTAAATAATTGGATTTTCTTTTGGGATACGAGTATCTCCTTTCCGATGCACAATTCCTTTTTAACAGCATCGCTCGCTCCCTCACATTGACGAATTAACACAGATATTGTGTCGTTATTAAATACTATGGGTTCTATGACATCTCCTTCTAAATCGAGTAATGTTTCTATGGAAACGACCGGATTTTCTTTTGGGATACGACTATCTCCTTTCCGACGCACTATTCCTTCTTTACTGCATCCCTCGCTCCCTCACTTTGACGAATTAACACATAAATTGCGTCGCTATGAAATACTATGTGTTCTATGACATCTCCTTCCAAATCGAGTTACGTTTCTATTGAAACGACAGGATTTTTTTTTGGGATACGACTATCCCCTTTAAGAAGCACTTTTCCTTCTTTACTGCATCCCTCGCACCCTCACATTGAAGAATTAACACAGAATATGCGTCGCCATGAAATACTATGTGTTCTATAACATTCCCTTCTAAATCGAGAAACGTTTGTATGGGAAAGACTTGATTTTCTTTTGGGAAACGAGTATCTCCAATCCGATGCTCCATTCGTTCTTTACTGCATCCCTCCCTCTCTCACATTGACGAAATAACACAGAAATCGAGTCTCTATGAAATGCTATGGGTTCTATGACATCTCCTTCTAAATCGAGTAACGTTTCTATGGAAAGGACAAATGGCTCTGAGCACTATGGGACTTAACATCTATGGTCATCAGTCCCCTAGAACTTAGAACTATTTAAACCTAACTAACCTAAGGACATCACACAACACCCAGCCATCACGAGGCAGAGAAAATCCCTGACCCCGCCGGGAATCTAACCCGGGAACCCGGGCGTGGGAAGCGAGAACGCTACCGCACGACCACGAGATGCGGGCTATGGAAAGGATAGGATTTTCTTTTGGGATACGAAAATCTCCTTTCCGATGCACTGTTCCTTCTTTACTGCATTCCTCGCTCCCTCACATTGACGATTTACCACAGAGATTTCGTCGCCGTGAAATACTAGGGGTTCTATGACATCTCCTTCTAATTCGAGTAACGTTTCTATGGAAAAGACGGAATTTTCTTTTGGGATACGACTATCTCCTTTAAGAAGCACTTTTCCTTCTTTACTGCATCCCTCGCACCCTCACATTGACGAATTAACACAGAAATTGCGTCGCCATGAAATACTATGTGTCCTATGACTTCTCCTTCTAAATCGAGTTACGTTGCCATTGAGAAGATAGGATTTTCTTTTGGGATTCTACCATCTCCTTTCCGATGCACTATTCCTTCTTTACCGCATCCCTCGCTCCCTCACATTAACGTATTAACACAGAAATTGCGTCTCTATGAAATGCTAAGGGTTCTATGACATCTCCTTCTAAATCGACTAATGTTTCTGAGGAAACGGCAGGATTTTCTTCTGGGATACGAGTAACTCCTTTCCGATGCACTGTTCCTAATTTACTGCATCCCTCGCTCCCCCACATTGACGAATCAACACAGAAATTGCATCGCTATGAAATACTATGGGTTCTATGACATATCCTTCTAAATCAAGAAACGTTTCTATGGAAAAGACCTGATTTTCTTTTGGGAAACGAGTATCTCCATTCCGAAGCTCCATTCCTTCTTTACTGCATCCCTCTCTCCCTCACATTGACGAAATAACACAGAAATTGCGTCTCTATGAAATGCTATGGGTTCAATGACATCTCCTTCTAAATCGAGTAATGTTTCTGAGGAAACGGCAGGATTTTCTTTTGGGATACGAGTAACTTCTTTCCAATGCACTATTCCTAATTTACTGCATCCCTCGCGCCCCCACATTGACGAATTAACACAGAAATTGCGTCCCTATGAAATACTATGGGTTCTATAACATCTAATTCTAAATCGATAAACGGTTCTATGGAAACGACAGGATTTTCTTTGGGATATGAGTATCTCCTTTCCGATGCACTATTCCTTCTATACTGCATCGTTCGCTAGATCACATTGACGTATTAACACAGATATGGCACCGCTATGAGATACTATGGGTTCTATGACTTCTCCTTGTAAATCGAGTGACGTTTGTATGGAAACGACAGAATTTTCTTTTGGGATACGAGTATCTCCTTTCCGATGCACTAATAATTCCTTAGTGCATCATTCACTCCCTTACTTTGACGAATTAACACAGAAATTGCGTCGCTATGAAATACTATAAGTACTGCGACATCTCCTTCTAAATCGAGTGACGTTGCTATGGAAACGACAGAATTTTCTTTTCGGGTATGAGTATCACCCTTCCGTTGCACTATTCCTTCTTTTTTGCGTCCCTCGGTCCATCACATTGATGAATTAACACAGAAATTGCGTCGCTATGAAATACTATGGGTTCTATGACATCTCCTTCTAAATCGAGAAATTTTTCTTTTGAAACGCCAGGATTTTCATTTGGGATACGAGTATCTCCTTTCCGATGCACTAATCCTTCTTTACTGCATCCCTCGCTCCCTCACACTGACGAATTTACACAGAAATTGCGGCGCTATGAAATACTATTGATTCTATTGCATCACCTTCTAAAACGAGTAACGTTTGTATGGAAACAATAGGATTTTCCTTTGGGATACGTGTATCTCCTGTCCGATGAACTATTTCTTCTTTAATGCATACCTCTCCCCTCAACATTGACGAATTAACACAGGAATTGCGTCGCTATGAAATACTATGTGTTCTATGACATCTCCTTCTAAATCGAGTAACGTTTCAATGGAAACGACTGGATTTTCATTTGGGATAAGACTATCTCCTTAACGATGCACTATTCCTTCTTTACTGCATCCCTCGTTAACTCACAATGACGAATTAACACATAAATAGCGCCGCTATTAAATACTATGAGTTCTATGACATCTCCTTCTAAATCGTGTGACGTTTTTATGGAAACCACAGGATTTTCTTTTGGGATACGAGTTTCTCCTTTCAGATGCACTATTCTCTCTTTAATGCATACCTCGCTCCTTCACATTGACGAATTAACACAGAAATTGCGTCGCTATGATACACTACGTGTTATATGACATCTCCTTCTAATTCGAGTAACTTATCAATGGAAACGACAGGATTTTCTTTTGGGATATGAGTATCTCCTTTCCGATGCACTATTCCTTCTTTACTGCATCCCTCCGTCCCTCACATTGACGAATTAACACAGAAATTGCGTCGCTATGAAATACTATGTGTTCTATGACTTCTCCTCTAAATCGAGTAACGTTTCTATGGAACGACAGGATTTTCTTTTGGGATACGAGTATCTCCATTACGATGCACTATTCCTTCTTTACTGCATCGCTCGCTTCCTCACATTAACGAATTAACGAAGAAATTGCGTCTCTGTGAAATACTATGGGTTCTATGACTTCTCCTTCAAAATCGAGTTACGTTTCTATGGAAAAGACTGTATTTTCTTTAGGGATACGACTATCGCAATTCCGATGCGTTATTCATTGTTTACAGCTTCCCTCGCTCCCTCACATTGACGATTTAACACAGAAATTGCGTCGCTATGAAATACTATGAGTTCTATGACTTCTCCCTCTAAATCGAGTAACGATTCTATGGAACGACAGGATTTTCTTTTGGGATACAAGTATCTCCATTCCGATGCACTATTCCTTCTTTACTGAATCCCTGGCTCCCTGACATTGACGAATAAACACAAGAATTTCGTCGCTATGAAAACTATGGGTTCTATGACATCTCCTTCTAAATCGGGTAAAGTTTCTATGGAAACGACAGGATTTTCTTTTGGGATTCGAGTATCTCCTTTCCGATGCACTATTCCTTCTTTACTGCATTCCTCGCGCCCTCACATTGACGAATTAACACAGAAATTGCGTCGCTACTAAATACTATGGGTTCTATGACTTCTCCTTATAAATCGAATAACGTTTCTATGGAAACGACTGGATTTTCTTTCGGGATACAAGTATCTCCTTTCCGATGCACAATTCCTTCTTTAATGCATACCTCGCTCCTTCACATTGACGAATTAACACAGAAATTACGTCGCTATGATATACTATGTGTTCAATGACATCTCCTTCTAAATCGACTATCGTTTCTATGGAAACGACTGGATTTCCTTTTGGGATACGACTATCTCCTTTACGATGCACTATTCTTGCTTTACTGCATCCCTCGCTGCCTCTCATTGACGAATTAACACAGAAATTGCGTCGATATGAAGTACTATGAGTTCTATGACATCTCCTTCTAAATCGAGTAACTTATCAATGGAAACGACAGGATTTTCTTTTGGGATATGAGTATCTCCTTTACGATGCACTATTCCTTCTTTACTGTATCACTCGCTCCCTCACATTGACGAACTAACACAGAAATTGCGTCGCTATTAAGTACCATGGGTTCCATGACATCTCGTTCTAAATTGAGTAACGTTTCTATGGATGCGACAGGATTTTGTTTTGGGATACGACTATCTCCATTACGATTCACTATTGCTTCTTTACTGCATCCCTCGCTTCCTCACATTAACAAATTAACTCTGAAATAGCGTCTCTATGATACACTATGGGTTCAATGACTTTATCGTCTAAATCGAGTAACGTTTCTATCGATACAACTGGATTTTCTTTTGGGTTCCGTGTATCTCCTTTCCGATGCACTATTCCTTCTTTATGACATCCCTCGCTCCCTCACATTGACGAATTAACACAGAAATTGCGTCGCTTTTAAATACTATGGCTCCTATGACTTCTTCTACTAAATCGAGTAACGTTTCTATGGAGACGACAGGATTTACCTTTCGGATACGTTTATCTCCTTTCCGATGCACTATTACTTCTTTACTGCACCCCTCGCTCCATCACATTGACGAATTAACACAGAAATTGCGTCGCTACGATATACTATGGGTTCTATGACATCTCCATCTAAATAAAGGAACGTTTATATGGAAACAACTGGATTTCCTATTGGGATACGACTATCTCCTTTACGATGCACTATTCCTTCTTTACTGCATCCCACGCTTCCTCACATTAACAAATTAACACTGAAATAGCGTCTCTATGATACACTATGGGTTGAATGGCTTCACCGTCTAAATCGAGTAACGTTTCTATGGAAACGATAGGATTGTCTTTTGGGTTCCGAGTATCTCCTTTCCGATGCACTATTCCTTCTTTACTGCATCCCTCACTCCTTCACATTGACGAATTAACACAGAAATTGCGTCGCTGTTATACACTATGTGTTATATGACATCTCCTTCTAAATCTAGTAACTTATCAATGGAAACGACAGGATTTTCTTTTGGGATATGAGTGTCTCCTTTCCGATGCACTATTCCTTCTTTACTGCATCCCTCCCTCCCTCACATTGACGAATTAACACAGAAATTGCGTCGCTACGAAATACTTTGGGATCTATGACTTCTCCCACTAAATCGAGTAACGTTTCCATGGTACGACAGGATTTTCCTTGGGATCCGTGTATCCACTTTCCGATGCACTATTCCTTCTTTACTGCATCCCTCGCTCCCTCACATTGACGAATTAAGACAGAAATTGCGTCGCTTTTAAATACTATGCTTCTATGACTTCTTCTACTAAATCGAGTAACGTTTCTATGTAAACGACAGGATTTTCTTTTGAGATACGACTGTCTCCTTTCCGATGCACTATTACATCTTTACTGCATCCCTCGCTCCCTCACATTGACGAATTAACACAGAAATTGCGTCGCTACCGAATACTATGGGTTCTATGACATCTCCTTCTAAATAAAGTAACGTTTCTATGGGAACGACTGGATTTTCTTTTGGGATACGACTATCTCCTTTACGATGCACTATTCCTTCTTTACTGAATCCCTCGCTCCCTCACGTTGACGAACTAACACAGAAATTGCAACTCTATGAAATACTGTGGGTTCTATGACTTCTCCTTATAAATTGAGTAACGTTTCTATGGAGACGACTGGATTTCCTTTTGGGTTACGACTATCTCCTTTACGATGCTCTATTCCTGCTTTACTGCATCCCTCGCTGCCTCCCATTGACGAATTAACACAGAAATTGCGTCGCTATGAAGTACTTAGAGTTCTATGACATCTCCTTCTAAATCGAGTAACTTATCAATGGAAACGAAAGGATTTTCTTTGGGATCCGTGTATCTACTTTCCGATGCACTATTCCTTCTTTACTGCATCCCTCGCTCCCTCACATTTTGCATTGTCCTTGTTTCATATGTGCTTAATTCTGATTTGTGAAAAAATGCCGCGAAAAACTGTTAATAGTACATCGCGATGTGCAATGAATGAAGTAGCCGATTCGAATAATTTGACCGATCACACTAGCGACAGTTTGTGTAGTAATTATAAAGCTCCATTTACAGACAATCAGTGCGTACTGATCACCAGTAATGATTTTGATGCAAATGATGAGCAAACAAATTCAATTGTGTCCTCTGTTAATTTAAAGACAATTGATGACGCGGGACGTTCTGTTACAACCAACGCTGCCCAGTTCGACACGCCAGATTTGCAAAATTTACGTAGCAGACAAATAATTGTTTCTAACGAAAATGAACAGTATACTCAAAGTAGGACAGATTTATTTGATTCTGAGGTAGTGACTAACAGTGCACATCCGATTGGGAAACCTTTTCGAGAATCACAGAATGACCAAATGGTTACACAAAACGTGACAATTGCAGGTACGCCATCAAACAGCACAGAAAATAGAGTAGGTAATATTGGCTTGGATCAAATTATGGCAGTATTGCTACAGTTTAAAAAGGAACACAACGACAATTTCAAACGACTTAATGAATCGTACAAACAACTTAATGAAAGTTTCGACAACCATTTCAAACAACTCAATGAAAAATATGACAGGTCGATCAAACAATTTAATGAAAGTTTCAAACAGTCGAATGAAAAACACGACAACCTTAACGAACAGAACAAACAACTTAGTGAACAGATTACAGCTGTTACCGTGCAACGTCATGATACTAAAGAACAATTACGTGACGAAATTAAGGCTTGTGCTAGTAACAGTAGTGAAGAAATTAGATCTGTTGCACAATAATTACGTAATAGACATGCAGGCACGACAGAATCACTTAGAGATGAAATTAGTGCAGTCGCTGAACAATGTTCTGAAAATGCGACACAGATACGCGACGAGTTTAATTTAAAGTCACCAGAACTTTCACGCACTCTGGATACGGAAGTCGATAAGAAATTTGAACAACAGATCAGCCAAATTGACGAACGTATTAACGTGACAGAAATGAAAAATGTTTCAGTCACTAACACGTCACAGCATACGCCACATTCCGAAATTTTACACACTCACACAACCAGTATAACTTAAGTAATTTACAGAAACCACGTCACTTAGAATATGAAGTGACACAGACAAACAGATTTTTATGCAATCCTGAACCTGTTCACACATTCAGAGACGATAACGTTGATTACGAGCAACTTTTATCCGTAAACAAATCTAAGGTATTTAATAATGACAGAACACAGATCACGCTTTGGACTGGATACCACAATTTGCTTTTGTATTTTCATCAGCATTGCCTATAATGCAGAAACTAGAATTGGATTTGATACAACAACTTGCTTTTGAATTTTCATCGGCATTGCCTGTAATGCAGAAGTTAAAATTTATTTGTAGCGCGTAATTGACCTCAGGGGATTCATTACGCTTTAATGAATATGTACCGTAGCGTGCACAGGGCCCCGAGCCGTAGCAGTGCTATTTCATCTTTAGTTTTCTGCACTGCTGCTTTCTCTTCTACTATCCTTTATATCTATTAAAACAGCAACTGTCGATCTATCTAGGATTAAGAAACGTGTAAAGAAAACCTGATACGACAAGTTTTTACCGAAAGTGACAATTTTATCATTATACGTTCCCGAAATGACAAGAACTACCAGCGTAATTTTAATATCAGAGAAAATTTTAATCATCAGTATGTGTAAAATTATCAGCAACAGCGAACGCATTTTGGTAACAATAGAGGTTTTTTACCGCAACAGCATGAAAGCCAACCGGTTAGGATACCTAACCAACAATGTAATGTACAAGGTCAACCAAGCTTTAATGTTTCGCCGCCTACACATATAGCGTCAGCTCCAACAAATAGTAACGCACAGCAACAAGGAAATAACTACGTACAGAAAACACACTGTTTCAATTCCTATCGCAATGCACCGTATAGAAATGACTATTATGACAGACGTGAAAGTAATGAGCACAATTTTCAGCGTACGTTTAATAACAGTCGGTTTTACCAGCAGCAGAATGAACCACAATAACAGATTATCATGAATGAACCAGACAGTAGATATCATCCCGAACGTAATACGTCAGGAAGAAATAACAGAACCGTACAAATAGTTGAAATGCCACAGCATCCTCCCGAAAATAATAGCACGTCAGATAGAATTTGACTAAATACAGTACAGGTTGCATCTTCCAGTAACGCAAGCAATACTTTTGACACGCAGAATCTTGTTCACGAGAATGTTATTTGAAACATGCTTTGTTCAATGCACCACTTTTATCACATCCAGATCTTACTAGAAATTTTTCCATTGCCACCGACAGTTCTAACACCGCTTTCGGCGTATATATTTTTCAGGAAATTGAAGAATATGGCACTACAGTAATTAAAAACATAGCCTTTGCGAGTCGCATTCTGTCACCTTCTGAACGCAATTATTCTGTTACAGAACTTAAAACATTATGTGTTGTATGGGCATTTACGAGATTTTGGCATTTCCTTTATGGAAGACATACCACTGTTTACACAGACCATAGAGCTATACAGTTTTTACTTTCGGCTAAATTTACACACGACAGATTAAGTAGATGGAAACTTTATTTACAAGAATTTAATTTTACAATTGTTCACATTCCCGGCACACAAAATATTCTAGCAGACTCACTATCCCGTTCTCTTAGCAACAATCAGCAAGACATCGCAAACAACTTCTGCAAAGCAAATTTCAGCGTCATGTACAGTCAACAAGTTTCATTTGAAAATTTCATTTCGTCGTCATTACAAGAGATAGCACAAGAGCAGAGTAAAGACAACGTGTGGAAAGAAATTAAACACCTTTGGCAAGATAGGAATAAGGTTACCATTAGAAACCATTACACTGTACGCAATGACATTCTGTTTCGCCGCTCTCACCCTGACAGCAACAATTGGTTATTATGCATTCCTGATGAACTTGTTAACAAATTAATCTGGTATACTCATTTAAGTTACGCACATTACGGAGCCAGAAAATGTTTTCTTATACTGAGACAGAACTGTTATTTTACCAACATGGAGAAACGTGTTCGACGAGTTTTAGCGTCATGTAAAATCTGCCAGAAAGCTAAATCAGACACGACTTCACATGTTCCTCCATTACATCCCATTGTACCTGTTAAATTGAGACACATGGCCGCTGTAGACATTTTTGGTCCGATTCCCAGAACTAATAGAGGTTTTTGCTACATCTTTGTCGCTGTTGAACTCACTTCAAAATTTGTTACCTTCACTCCGTTACGCAAAGCTACTGCTAAAACTGTTTCGAAAGCATTTGTAAAACATTTTCTATTTCATGTAGGGCATGTACTGAAAGTAATTTCCGACAATGGATCACAGTTTCGATCTGCTATATGGACACGTATTTTACGAGCTAGAAACATTTCTCCGATCTATATATCCAGGTATCATGCTTCTTCGAACCCTTGTGAACGATTAATGAAAGAAATTGGTAAACTGTGTAGAATATACTGCCATAAAAAACATATTGATTGGGACACACACATACTCTCATTCCAGGGTGTAATTAATTCCATACCAAATGAATCTACTATGCTATCTCCGTCTGTTATACTGAAAAATGTTGCACCACCTAACAAAATTAAAGAATTAGTATCCTTTCCTACATCGCGTCGACTACGCCACCATTAAATAATTGACATTGCGCTGAACAACATCAAACGTGCCGCAGAGCGCCGGAGAAGACAGCAAAAACAGGTTTGTAAACGCCGTGACTTTCACATTGGACAGAAGATATTAATACGTACACACTATTTATCCAACAGAGGAAAGAGTAGATGCAGTAAATTTGAGCTTCTATACGCAGGTCCATATCGAATTCGCAGCATTCCTCACCCCAATGTAGTACACGTCGAAACTTTGAGAACCAGAAAAAGCAAGGGCAATCACCATGTCTCCAACATCAAACCCTTTATTGAATGAACATATTTTATGATTTATCAGACTGTAATGCCATTTCCTAATTTTTTTATGACCACTTATGCAATTATATTTATGTGACTACTTACTGATGATTATCGTATTTTTTCTTGGCAAGTCCCTGGCGAGGTAAGGTTAGCAGGTCGCTCTTCTTGTCGTTACACATCAGACTGTGCACATTTTCCATTTTTCATGTATGTATGATTGTTTCCTGTTTTGTTTGTATGCACTATGAAATATTTAAGATATAACAAACACCAGTTGACTTTAACATTTTGCCTTATGATATCTCAACATCGTGACTACTTTACTTTTTTTTTTTTTTTTTTTTTTTTTTTGCTGCTACATTGTGATACACTGTGTACATTTTTGCCTCTGAACACTGTCTATGTTTTTGATATATTACGTTTTCTGTCATGCTATGCTGTATGCTCAAATATATCACTAGAAACTAGCTTTTATTTAATGGGTATATGATTTAAATGCAAGACATTAATCATTGTTCATCATTTTCAGAAAGCAATAACGTGTCAAAGAAATAAATTAAACAAACCACAGTGGATTACTATGAAATGGGAATTTCCCCTTCGGAATGAACGGAAGAAGATGCAATACCTCGTCACAAAGAGTAAATGGATCAGAATTAACAAACATTAACAAGAATATACTATACACATCGTACATATATATTTAATACACAATTCATTACCTGTTAATTCGAAGTTCACTACTTTTCAGCATAATATGCGTTTCTTCTTTCAGTTTAATAATCCATTTTGTATTTTGCAGGAGAAATTATTCATGAAATTAATGTGCTATAAGCAGTTGGTCATTACCGTTGCATTTTTTTCCCATTTGTGTGTCATTTATGAATGTGATCACATATACTTTACTTGTTTCATAACCTTGCTACAGCTGACTCATGACGAATGACGTTACACATCTTCATTTACAGCAATAACTCAAATACAAATATTTTTATGCCCCAGTAATTAATTATCGATCCCAACGCAATGCAATGCTAGCACAAAAAAACATGTATTACCAGTCCCAAATAATGCTACCAGTTTAAGAGAATTCTGAGTAATACTGAATAATGTTTTCTAGTCACAGACCTTGAATAATAGTTACAGTATGTTACATTTTCAATATGTCCTATGTCACTTGAATGATGAGTTCTGCGTAATGTTTTCTAACCACAGACCTTGAGTAATAGTTACAGTGTGTTACATTTTAAATATGTCCTATGTCACTATCATTCATGATCAGTTCTGAGTAATACTGAATGATGCTTTGTAATAATGCACAAATGCTATGCCAATAATTTCTGTAAATAATATTTTTCTTATACTCTATAAATCCTATGCCAATAATTGACTCTCATTTTGAATGATAACTTCTGAATAATACTGAATAAGGTTTTATAAAAATATAAGAATACCTTGTAACTGGCCAATGAATGCCAATAATTATTTTAAATATGTCGTATGTCACTTGAATGATGAAAAATGTTTTGTATTATTCAATACTTGCTATATGTTTAGTAACTGGCCAAAGAGTACCAATAATTGTTTTAAATATGTCATATGTCACTTGAGTGATGAAAAATGTTTTGTATTATTCAATACTTGCTATATGTTTTGTAACTGGCCAATGAGTGCCAATGATTACTATAACTAAGTGAATTATGTTAATACTATGCCATTCATTAGCTCCTGTTTTGAATGATGACTTCTGATGGTTTGTAACTGGCCAATGAGTGCCAGTGATTACTATAACTAAGTGAATTACGTTAATACTATGCCATTCATTAGCTACTGTTTTGAATGATGACTTCTGATGGTTTGTAACTGGTCAGTGAGTGCCAATGTTCTCTGTAAACAGATTACTTATGAACATTATTCTGTAAAACTTCATACATGGTACAGAAATGTTCAGTAACTGGGCGATGAGTGCCACCAATTACTCAAATCAGTTGTTAGACCAGTGTAATTCTCAATGAAGACTAGTATGTGACTTAATGTCCTTCACCTTCTGACCTAATTACCAGAAATTACTGCAATATCCGTTCGTCTTGTCTATCCTCATGATCATGGAGCACTATGTTTGGTTTTTGCACTAATTCTATGTTGGTGTACCTTACAAGAACGTGGTGTTGACACGACATGCTGTCCACCACCTTGAGCGATGGAGATGTTATTATGGTCCCAGTGTTTGGTGTACCTAATGTACTACCAAAATGATAACATGGAATATTACTACGACATTTCAGTGTCTTGGCTACACTGATTAATACTTCAAGGAAAAGAACTTGAGATTGTCTCACTTGGTGTTGTGCTTCTGTAGAAAGATATGGACTCTCAGTGCAGCTGCATGCAACCTAAAGTGCTACAACCATGATGCAATCCTTCCCTTTCCTATCCTAGTTCTTGTAAAATGGTAAAAAAAGTATATCAGTGTGTGTGCACCTTTGTCATTTTGTTAACATGATTTGTATTCATTGCCTATACATTTGTGATTTCCTGATATGTTCAATACTACAGTGCGTGTGCACTTTATGTCATTTGTTAATATGATTTGTACTCATTCCGTGTACATTTTGTGATTTGCTGATATGGCTCTGAGCACTATGGGACTTAACTTCTAAGGTCATCAGTCCCCTAGAACTTAGAACTACTTAAACCTAACTAACCTAAGGACTTCACACACATCCATGCCCGAGGCAGGATTCGAACCTGCGACCGTAGCGGCCACGCGGTTCCAGACTGTAGCGCCTTTAACCGCTTGGCCACACCGGCCGGCTTGCTGTTATGTTCTGAACTACAGTGCGTGTGCACTTTTGTCATTTGTTAATATGATTTGTACTCGTTGTGAATACATTTTGTCATTGCTTGATATGTTCTGTACTCAGTGCATGTGCACTATATTTTATTTCATGTTCTGCACTTATATATATGTATATATTCTGTGATTGTAAATTTAGTTAATTAAGAAAAATTTGTTGCTCATGGCAAGTCCAATTGACTCACCATGGCTAGGAAATTCCCCCCCCCCCCCCCCCCCCAGTGGAGGGTTATGTAAGACGTATGCGTTGCCGGCGATGGGTGATGCATGGCAGAGTCTCTGACCAGAGAGTAGTATGTAGTTAGTTGTTGCTTGTCGCTAGTGGGCATTAGTCTTCAGTCCGTGCTAGTAAGCAGTTGTCTGCAGTAGTCTTGAGTAGTCTGCAGTAGTCGACAGCAGTCGGCGCGTGCTTGCGCGTGTCTGCAGTCTGCTCTGGTCGGGACTTTGGAGGATGAGTATTATTGTAGAAGGTAAAGAAGCAGACTTGCGCATATCTAGTAATGTATATTAACTGTCATTCATTTCTTTTTTAAAAAAAAAGCCTCAATAATAATTTTTATAATATAAAGTAATTTTTTAAAGAAAAGCATTCATTTCAATTTAAAGAATATTTCCAATGCATGATCATTCCTTCCAAGAATCAGAAAAAAAAAATATACGCCAGCGTTACACGAAGCTGTGCCGAAAAATTTCTACATAAGAGCAGATATATTCGCAGTTTTTATTGAGGTAAGAATTTTTCCTGTTTTTTTATTCAGAATACAGGGCCGAGGCGCAGGGCTGCTGTCGTCATAAAATTTACCAGGTTACTGAATTTTCTTATTATTTCCGGATTTAGGAATTGAATTTTATGGTTACATTAAATGTGAATGCATTTCTGCACGGAGGCTATAAATAGGAGCCAATTTTGATCAGAGGTTACATTAAAAATCAATTTTGTTCAGAGGTTACAACATTTAAAATTCATTTAATTATTATTTTTGTGGGGAGTTAACACTTGGTTCATATTATAAATAAAATTTCTGTGGGGAGGTTACAACCATGCACCACGTTTTTTGACATACCTGAATTTTTTCTGCTCCTCATCTTAAAAAATACTTGAATGTGCAGTGTCTGCGCGAAATGGTCTCCTCAGTCTCCCTATCTTTGATGTCTACTATTTCAATGCCCGACGAAGCCAAAAGTCTGGTTTGTACATTATAGTCTAAAGCGTAGAATTCTTGAAACAGCTCTGTGTTGTCCCTGTTATTTTTAGTGTTTTACACCGGTATCGACATTTGCAGGTAGCAATCTATAAAGGGAGCACGACGTAATGATAAGTATAGTTGACCACTTTAACGCCAAAGGTAAAGGCTATGACTTTGCATTACAATATAATGTTTGCGAATAAGGTATGGAATCTTCCATTTCACAGTTATATTGTGTTGGATTGACATACAACATTTATGTATCCAGCTGTTCAGCAGGTACTGGTTTGCTATTGTGGGCCAAATATGGTTGCCCCGAATTCCGTTTGTGTTTCTTCACAATCCTCTTTCATTTACTATACTTAATTTTCCGTTTCCGGCCCCTTTTTATATCTTCGCACATGCTCTGACTTAACGTCACACAACGTTCCTGCTCCATGTTTACAACGTTTCTGCATCCGAGCGCCTCGCGACGAATGGGAAACAAACGAAAAATGGCGCTTAATGTACATGTTTGCCAACATTACTTCATACAAGCCTTACTCTTGGCACATACAACGTTTATACGTGACAAACCTTAGAAAAGTGAGGGTTACAACGTTTTTCCCGGCAGGTATTCAATCGTTGTCTTGTTTTTCATTCATTCTACAGTTTGAGATTTTCATTAAGTTGTAGCAATACTGCCATAACTTGATCCATTCCAAAATTAGCGACTCTATTCTCTGTGCTGTGTGATGGTGTATCTGCATTTGTCACGTTTTGCATAACCATTTGGTCATTGTCTGATTCTTGAAAAGGTTTGCTAATTGGATGTGCACTGTTGGTCATTACATCGAAATCAAATAAATCTGACGTATTTTGAGTACATTGTTCATTTTCGTCAGAAGCATTTATATGTTCACTGTGTAAATTTTGCAAATCAGGTGCACCAAACTGGGTAGCGTTCATTGTAGCGGAACGAGCCCCGTCATCAATTATCGTTAAATTTACTGTGGACATAATTGCATTTGTTTGATCATCATTTAGATTAGAATCATTACTGGTGGTCGGCACGCACTGATTACCTGTGATTGGAGGATTAGCAGTATGACTCTGAGTGTCGCTAGTATTATCAGTCAAATTATTCAAGTCGGCTTTTCGCTCATTACGCATCGCGATGTACTGTTAGCAGTTTTTCGCGGCATTTTCACAGCTCAAAGGTAGGCACAAAATCAGACAAAGCACAGCAGAAATGGAACAAATACAACAACAACAAAGAGCAATAAATTGCCTATGATCTGTGAAAGAAGGAGTGAAAAATTAGTAAATGCGTTGCGCCAGATGCAAATTACATTTAACATTAGGTAAATAAGAGCAGATATAAAGCTAACTACTTCACAGAAATTCACAAAAAAATACTATCCTGGCCGGCTGTCGGCAAGTGTAACCTCTCAACAGTTTAATTCCGTAACCTCGGAATAAAACTGGGTGACTAACCTCTCAATAAAATTGTGACTCATATACAACCTTTCAATAATTAACTGACGGTGAATCTAAACTGGTAAATCCCGACGTCAGCAGTGCTGCGCCATGGCCCTGAAAAGTCATTCTGAATAAACTGAAAATTCTTACCTCAATTATGTCGCCGGATAACGCGTATATATCTGCTCCTATACGAAATTTTTCTGTCACAGCCCAGTGCAATGCTGGCCGCTAGATTTGTCATGTATTAAAAGGAACAACTGATTTTTCTTTACGATAATCCGGATGACCATGGATAGGAGAAATTAGTAAATTTTTAAATTCTGATGAATGATTGTCAAAAGTTAATTTTATAAGAAAGATTATTATTAAAAGATTCTTTTTAAAAACATTTACATGGGGCTTGATATAGCAATAGTACAAAATCAGTTCTTACAAAGCACCTATGCGCGCGGCTATAAATAGTAATTTTTGGTTTTACCTTATACTACATCGCTCAGGCACCGTCATCGCTCTCCGTGACCGCAACTGCAACTCCATACGAGATACAACTGCTCTCTGTGAGCTGTACAACTGGACAACTGCTCTCTAAGAGCGACCTGACCCAACCGCCCGACTGCGAGCTGCTACTACTGCTGCTGCTGCCGACACTGCTCCCTGGTGTGAGATTCTATTGTAGCCTACATATCGCAGGCAGCGCGTGAGCATTCCACCGAAGTTACATCTGCTCGAGTGCGCCAGCAATAAATTCCTTAGTCATGGACCTCTTACATGCGTAGGGTAATTTTACACGCTAAGAAGGATATCCGATGAAGTTGAAACTGTGACGAAAGCTTTCTAAAAATGTAAAATTCGCATTGTGCCAACTCATACTCGTATTAGTCGCCATGTAACAACGTATCACGCTTGCATGTTACCCTTCTTATACTATATTATTTTATAACGTTAATTGAATTCCCTTTCAGTATTTGACGGAACGTAATAGAAATTACAAGAGGAAACACTGTCTTTACGTTCTGCAATTGTTTCAGTGTGTCACGTGTCAGGTTCCTTGCTGAACCTCAGGAGACATGCGACGGCGGCATCGCCAAATGAAAGATCTATGCGACGGGCAGTAAACATTACATGATTCAAAGCTATGGCGTTAAAAATACCGAAGGTTGCCTTCAGTGCAGATTTTGGGCAAATATTAAATAGTATGTCTAAATTACTGGATATTACTGTCGGAATTTTCTCGTTGTCTCATTTACGGGTGATGTTAAGTTACTTCGTAAAAGAAGTAGTACTCGCTTTGATGTTCATTACTAAACTCTTTTCATTAACTCGGAGCTTACAGTCTCTTTCACACAAGGTGGAAGAAGTTTAATATTAACTTCCACGTTCCGTGTCTGCCTTTTACTCGTAGACTAGAGTGCAGATTCCTTCATTTGTTTCCCCTGAGACCTCAGGTAAAATAGGGACCAGCGGTCAAACAAAATACTGATGACAGAACTAAAGAGAACTTCTGCAGCAATTCCCGTAGGAACTGTAACTTTTAACTCGCCACCTGTGACAATTCAACTGTTGTAGAACTCCCACAGAGCACAGAGAATAAACAGTGCTACCAAAATGAACTGGTCGCTAATGCTTGGAATATTAAATCACACCTTATAAAGCACCAATCGTTCATTGCTGTAAATACTGCCCAGTTCGTTCTCGTCGCATCGGTTTTTCAGGTGTCGGACTTCGTTGCAGCTATAGTGCGAGTCAGATTAAACACTATAGCATCCGCTTGCTTAAAGCAAATTCGTACGAAGGCTGGGATTCGAGTCCGGGTCTGCTGCTCACTAGCCAGATGCGCCAACCTCTACGCCTCCCTGGCACTGTGGCTGTCCACGCCTCCTTCCTCAAACCAAATTCCCATTCACGCCTCACCCCACAAAAACTCGAACAGCGCTTCAGATGCCCCTGCGAGATTTTCCATTCTTCTCGAATTCGTGCCAGTATTTTGTACCATGACTTATTAAACTGATGTTTCGGTAATACGCACACACACACACACATACACACACACACACACACACACACACACACACACAAATACGCACACACACATACGCTTGTCAGCACGTGTGTTATTTAGAATACAAATTATTCTTCAAGTCTGGGGATTTTTTGCCAGATACATATTTGCATAGCAGGTAAATAATTTTTAAAGGTTTACATCTTGATTTCAGCGCTCAGAATTATGTTCTGTGATTACAATTTCGCCATGAAACCATTTTAATCGTCTCTGTTTATACACTCCTGGAAATTGAAATAAGAACACCGCGAATTCATTGTCCCAGGAAGGGGAAACTTTATTGACACATTCCTTGGGTCAGATACATCACATGATCACACTGACAGACCCACAGGCACATAGACACAGGCAACAGAGCATGCACAGTGTCGGCACTAGTACAGTGTATATCCACCTTTCGCAGCAATGCAGGCTGCTATTCTCCCATGGAGACGATCGTAGAGATGCTGGATGTAGTCCTGTGGAACGGCTTGCCATGCCATTTCCACCTGGCGCCTCAGTTGGACCAGCGTTCGTGCTGGACGTGCAGACCGCGTGAGACGACGCTTCATCCAGTCCCAAACATGCTCAATGGGGGACAGATCCGGAGATCTTGCTGGCCCCGGTAGATGACTTACCCCAGGAGCAACAGTGTCCCTAATTTGCTGGGAAGTGGCGGTGCTGTTCCCTACAGCACTGCGTAGGATCCTACGGTCTTGGCGTGCATCCGTGCGTCGCCGCGGTCCGGTCCCAGGTCGACGGGCACGTGCACCTTCCGCCGACCACTGGCGACAACATCGATGTACTGTGGAGACCTCACGCCCCACGTGTTGAGCAATTCGGCGGTACGTCCACCCGGCCTCCCGCATGCCCACTATACGCCCTCGCTCAAAGTCCGTCAACTGCACATACGGTTCACGTCCACGCTGTCGCGGCATGCTACCAGTGTTAAAGACTGCGATGGAGCTCCGTATGCCACGGCAAACTGGCTGACACTGACGGCGGCGGTGCACAAACGCTGCGCAGCTAGCGCCATTCGACGGCCAACACCGCGGTTCCTGGTGTGTCCGCTGTGCCGTGCGTGTGATCATTGCTTGTACAGCCCTCTCGCAGTGTCCGGAGCAAGTATGGTGGGTCTGACACACCGGTGTCAATGTGTTCTTTTTTCCATTTCCGGGAGTGTATAATAATACTGTCCAATGTAATAATACTAGAACCCAATATCTTTACACGCACTCATCCATGAACCCCCTCCACAGAATATTGAAACGAAAAGTCAAATCATCTGTCATCAAAATTTTCAACCACTCGCTAACAGCTAGTACACCCACCCCCCTCCCGCCACCCCATCCCCCCCTCCCAAAAAAAAACTCGTCGTCTCTATCCGCCTCTCTTTCTCACTCATACACACACGGTATAAACATCATAAATAGAAGTTAGTCTCGAACATATACTTCGTTTGGTTGGCAACAAATAGGTAAACATGCCAAAGAAGATAAAACACGTAACGGAGTCGCAATATTTACTTTGTGTAAAACAGTGTATGACGAAATAGTTGTATGGAGTGACAAAAGAACAATAGTCCACAACAAAAAAGGGTGAGAAACATGGCGAACAGTGTGTGGAAGGCGACAACGCAAAGATGTGATTATATGGCAGTGATAAAAATGGTAGTGTGACCTCCAGACCAGATGTGAGAAAACGCAGATCAGCAAGTCGTAATTAATTAATTTTTTACAAAAGAAAATCGCGAAGTGAAGTGTTTAATAACCTACAACTAACAAAACTGTATCGTTATAGATCTCACTGATGATGCCTTAGATCAGGAGAAGGCGGAAAGCGTATGGGATAAATAAAGTAATTAGCAGCAGGAAAAGGCAGTTTTATTTACAAAACAAGTATTTATATGGAGATGTGTTGACAGTCTGTATGGTTACATCGTGAATTAAACATAGTATAGGGAAATAGCGGTTTGTTGCTTTAATTTTGTACATCAGTATATATACTCATAGGAGATACTTGATGACATTGGTTTCATGTAGTGTTTGTATAAGGTTTGAGAGATCTGCGTTGAGAAATTTTCCCATTGTCTTTCTCTGTGAGTGACTGTGTTTTGACTAAGAGCCATATCGGAATTCCGGTCTTCCTGTTTACTGCTTAGTATCGTGCTTCTTGGGGCTTTCTTAAGGCTCCTCTGAGCATTTTTGCGCGAATGATCCACTGCCAATTAAAACTTCGTCCTTTGGAACTCGTGCACTGTGGGTCCTTTGCCAACGTATGTGCCAGTTTATCGAAGTCGTGTGAGATACAACTGCTTCTGCACCATTTTTCCGTGGTTCCTCTAAAGGCTACCAAACGATCGGTAACACTAGACTGCGTTTCTTAAAATTTTCGTCACATTATCTCTCGTAGCTCTGTGTTGCAGAATCGATTTTGTTTTCCTGACTCTGAAAATTACTTTCACTCTTTTGTATAACATCACAATTTTTCCTTAAATAACAGCCGGCCGGTGTGGCCGTGCGGTTAAAGGCGCTTCAGTTTGGAACCGCATGACCGCTACGGTCGCAGGTTCGAATCCTGCCTCGGGCATGGATGTGTGTGATGTCCTTAGGTTAGTTAGGTTTAAGTAGTTCTGAGTTCTAGGGGACTGATGACCACTGATGTTAAGTCCCATAGTGCTCAGAGCCATTTGAACCATTTGAACCTTAAATAACACCTCATATTTCAAAGATTTAAGTAGTCGGAGCACAAATATTGAAAATTACTCACTCTATTTTTGTATAATTATAGTTTTATTTTTTGGTAATAGACGCATACTACATGAATCACAAACAGTTGTCTCAGAACATCATGACTAGTGTTGCATTTAATATTCAAAATTTCTCATTTTTTATTTCCTTGCAGAATTTTCTGCTTTGCTAACCCTCATCAGCAGCCATCACATTTTCATCCCGTCTTCACCGCTACCTGCGATCCGTCTCCTTAATGTCCCGTATTTTCAGGGAAGTAGTCAACACGTGAGTGTACGAAATGGCCTTTTACACTCATGCTGCCAGCCCAATTCTCGCAACTTGCCGACACGATTTTGACAAAGTTCTTGTAATTTTGGATGCTTTTTGTTCCATAAAAAGTTTTCACACGGAGGCCTGATGATACTTCATGTACCGTACTCTTTTCTCTAACATTCAAAGTCTTTGTGGATTTGAGAGCCAAGAAACAACACAGATTTCAGCTTCTTGACTAATGGAGGGAAATTACATTGAGAAGTACTGAAAATGGGCTTTGTAATGTGGAAGAAATCTTGCAAAGTACTTCATCAATCGCAATGCCGGACCCGGTGGTGAAGCACGTGCCTGGAGATGGAGAGGACGGGCTCGATTCGGTCGGACCACAGAAGTATTCAGTCTTCGGCTCTCAAGGAAGTAACGAGTCGCAGGAACGTGACGCGATTCGTATTCCACTTTTAACTGTAGATCCTCTGTCACAAGTTGGATAACGCAGGTAGTTTACGTACACGCAAGTCGCCGAAGTCGAATAGAAAGATTTGTATCCGCCCACTAAACTATACAAAATTAAAGCCGTTGTACCCCATGTATGAATACCAGCTTGATGTGCAGCGCTGGAAGCATTATTTCTGGTAGTCCAAAAGAGATTCATGCAAGATATTTTTAGTGCCAGGCACAGATGTCTCTCATTTGGCAAAACATAGTATTCTAATTCTTCCTCTTTGACCGACTACTCACTCTCCTAAAAATCAGGACACTTTTGTGTATCCAGACAGCTTTCCTAAAATTTGTACGGCTGAAAGTAAAACAAACTTTATTACGTTATGAAGATACTGCACTAGCAACAATATTTTTTGATCGAACAATCCACGGGTGTACTGCCGGTTGATAGCGTCCAACGGGCACAATACTACTGTGATCAGGCACGTCGACATCGTCAGGCGATAACATGCAGAATGATGAAATTATTGTTACTACGGAATGATTTTTTTTGTATTACTTCATGTACATCACTTGCAAATTAGATATTTCGTGTTGACAGTAACAATTTTATTTTGAAAGACGAAGACAACAAAAGAAATTATCTTGTCCATACAAGGTACCACAGGCATAAATGTCTTGAATGAAAGCGACGTTTTTTCACTTAAACTGTTGTATTTATTAGGAAGTCACCTTAGTTGTTGTGGTCGAGCGGTTCTAGGCGCTTCAGTCCGGAATCTCACGGCTGCTGCGTTAGTTAGGTTTAAGTATTCCTAAGTCTAGGGCACGGAAGACCTCAGATGTTAAGTCCCATAATGCTCAGAGCCATTTGAACGAAGTCATCTTAGTTCCAAATATAGTTTCGGATTAAGAAGCCATTTTCAAAAAATGGTGAATTGGCTCTAAGCACTATGGGACTTAACATCTGAGGTCATCAGTCCCCTAGACTTGGAACTACTTAAACCTAAATAACCTAAGGACATCACACACGTCCATGCCCGAGGCAGGATTCGACCCTGCGGCCGTAGCAGCAGCGCGGTTCCGGACTGAAGCGCCTAGAACCGCTCAGCAACAGCGCCATTTTTAAGAGACTGCCTTAGAAGAAGGTGTCAGTCATTTGAAAATAACAGCCCATTCACTCCCTGTATACATTTTCTGATGGTTTTACAAATTACAGTGTTTGTTATCGATTGAAAAGTAGCCGGCGCGCTTAAGACACATCTTTTCCGTCTGAAGCGCCCTGACTACGTGTCAATCTATTACGAACAGTGCGACTTGCAAAAACATCACGCGTGGTAGAACATTCTGTAGCTAAGAAGTGATATTAATGCATACGTAGTCCAAGAGGACAAATGTCAGCTCCTTGGGTGAAACAACGGATATCTCCGTCATTGGGAATGGAAGGGGGATCAGTCATTATAGCAAGTTGAATGCTGAGCATTAAAATTGGCGTACTTTGATGGGGGTATGCAACGAACGCCACATTGGTGCACTACGGGCTTCGACGTGAGAATGATTAGAATTTCACTAGACCGCATAAAGTGTAACGGGCGATCAAAAAGTTTCTGTTCGAAGGTCGTACAGTCCGGAAACGGAACGCTAATGAAACAAAATTGCCGTGAGCACTGAGGCAGATATCTCATCGACGCACCAGGTTGCAGATCCCAATTTGATGAAACGCCGTGTCCCGCTGCGTGAAGAAATCTGCAGCTCCCTGCTGCACATCCTCGTACTGCAGGAACCGTCGTCCCTTCAGATCGTTTTCTGAGGCACCGGCGACGTGATAATCGCACGGGCAGAAATTATGACTGTAGGGCGACCGTTCGAGTGTCTCCCGTTTCGAGTTGGCGTAACTTCTGCGTTACGACATTTACGATAGGGGGACGTGCGTTATCACGAAGCACCAGCACGCGTCTAGGGTTTTGACAGACGTGCTGCCGCATACACATTCTTCAATCTCCGATGGATGTCTACTGGTGTTTGTCCTTCAGCAGCACATTAGTCCTGTCTGGACGCATTTGGCAATAATGGTGCCACAATTCACGTTTCCGCATTTGCGTCGGGAAGGCACGAATGCCACACTAGTCCCTCGCCTACAGGCCGGTGCTTATACACCCGCATCGCAGCCGCGCAGCAGCAACGCCCTGAAACTGAGACGTTTGGTTGCCCATTGAGCATAGGAGTGGCACCATCTACATTCTATACATCAGAACTGATTTCACAACGAGTTGCTCATTCATTAATTGCATGTGTATGCTGGGCGTTTGTAAGGCGATCATGTTATGTCTGGTATAAGAAAGAGAAACATCTACGAGCCTGTGACGGAATTCTACTGCGGCAGCATCATTGACCATCGAGACTACAGTTTATCATTCCGTGATACTGATGATAGAGTTGGTCACGATCCATTGGCTGCCATGCAGGTATGCAGTCACGATTCTTGAGGGCCACACAGGAAACCGTGTAAGATCTAAATGGTCCCCGTAACAGCTGCCCCAGACGACAGTGATATTGCATTTTTCGACTGTGCAGGCTCGTACAATAAGTGAAATTTCATTACTTTCTGTCCCTCATGGCACTGGATATTTCATGACCAGCAATGTGCAGCAAAGAGGTTGTAGGTTTGGGCTCTGCATATGAAAGATCTGGTTTTGCATGAGCAGGGTGGCGCTGCCTTTGCACGTAGAAGGCACTGGTTTCGCATGAGGAGGGTTTTGGCTTTACATGAGGGAGGCTCTGGCTTTTCATGAGGAGGGCTCGAGTTTGGCATCAGGAAAGGACTGGTTTTGCATGAGGAGAATTTTAGATTTGCACGAGAAGAGTGCTGGATTCACATAGGGAGGGGACACTGGCTTTGCGCGAGTAGAGCACTGGCTTTGTACGAGGAGGGTTCTGGATTCACACGAGGAGAGCACTCACTTTGCATCACGATGAGTAGGAGTCTGGCTTTGCACAAGGAGGATTTTGGCTTTGCCTGAGGAGAATTGTGGCTTTACATGAAGAGGTCTCGGGCTTTGGCATGAAGAGAGCCCTGGCTTTGCACGAGGATGGTCTCTAGCTCTGCTTGAGGAGAGCACTGCCTTTGCTTAAGGAGGGCGCTGCCTTTTCAGGAGGGGGCCAATAGTTTTGCATTGGAGACACTGCCAGTGTTTTCACAGACTCCGATTAAACAGCCGTTTATTGGGAAAGCAAGCACTGGAGCTAATTACCTTCACATTTCGTTCGTTTGTAAATAAGAAAAGAGTAGCTGAGTAAAAGAAAACGAGCTGAGGGTATATGAGACTACAGTAGTCTTACATTTCTGGCACAGTTCTTTATTTTTTATAAATTTATCGAATATACTCATAACTGAGGTCTGTGACTGTAAATTAACTTACTCCATGAAACACGACCATCTGCCATTTTTAGTGCTTTATTCCGAAATATGCATTTTGGGTTTTCACTTATCTTCAGTATTGCTGGAATACAGTCGTGTATTAACATTAGGTTTGTTTCTCTGCAGCTGCTGTGTGTAGATTACCAATTCATTTAGTTACGATATTTTCAGGGGTGTTGCAGTTTAGTAGCTGTACTCTTACGTAATTTGTAAGATTTCGCTTTCTGCTACATTTTTTTCCTCTGTATTATAGGATTAAATGTATGTATAGTATATAATATTGTTTCTTGACTATATTACTGCCATTTCTGTGCTATGCAACAATTATTGATCCACTAGTCCAATTAAATATCGAAACTGTACTTTTTAGGTAATATAACCTTATATCAAAGGTATATTATATTCCTTTTGTGTCATTTTTGTTAATTTACTTCTCATAATGCCAATGCTTCACTGGTTAAATAATCATTGAAAATCTCTTCAAATAGGGTAACTGCCAATTTCTTAGTTTTCACGTCATTAGTCAAGAATGTTAGTGTTTATCTTTGTACCAATGAGTATTCAATTACATGCCTGACTTCAGAAGTAGTTTCTGGATAAAGACGAGAATGGTTACTTGACATCGAGTGTTTTTATTCAGAAATAAAAAAAGAAAAAAGACGCCTACGTCTGCTCCCATGACCAAGGCTGCATCGTGTTAGTACATCAATGACTCTAAAAGATGTGTTATGAATAAAATAGTGAAACGAGAAGCTACAAGTTATAGAACAGAAGTAAGTGCATCTAACTACATCAGTTATAAATGTCCAATACAGGAAACATAGTAGCTGCAGCAATAGTTATTTGCTATGTCTTTATCTATGTATATCCTTTCAAGGCACTATACAGTGTATGGCACAGCCTGTTCGGTAAAAAAAAAAAAAAATTGCACAAGATGGTTGCAGCGCTCACAATGTAGTAGCATTAATGATATGGATATGTATTAAATCCACTGAAGATAGGTGAAAATGGCGAATGTCGTAGCACAAATAAAGCTACACTATGTGATCAAAAGTATCCGGAAACCTAGCTCAAAATGAGTTACAAATTCGTGGCACCCTCCATCGGTAATGCTGGAATTCAATATTGTGTTGACCCATCCTTAGCCTTTATGACAGCTTCCACTCTCGCAGGCATACGTTCGATCAGGTGCTCGAAGGTTCTTCACGGAGTTCTGCACTAAGGAGTGATATCGATGCCAGTCGGTGAGTCCTGGTACGAAGTCGGCGTTCCGAAACATCCCAAAGCTGTTCTGAAGGATTCAAGTCAGGACTCTGTGCAGGTCAGTCCTTTACAGGGATGTTATTTTCGTGTAACCACTCCTACACGGACCGTGCATTATGAACCGGTGCTCGATCGGGTTGAAAGATGTAATCACCATCCTCGAATTGCTCTTTAACAGTGGGGAGCAAGAAGGTGCTTAAAACATCAGTGTAGGCCTGTGCTGTGATAGTACCACGGAAAACAACAAGAGGTGCAAGCCCCTTCCATGAAAACACGACCGCATCATCGACTCCGAATTTTACTGTTGGCACTACATATGCTGGCAGACGACGTTCATTGGGCATTCGCCATACCCACAATCTGCCAACAGATCGGCATATTGTGTACCGTGATTCGTCACTCCACACAACGTTTTTCCACTGTTCAGTCGTCCAATGTTTACGCTCCTTACACTGAGCGAGGCGTCGTTTGGAATTTACCAGTATGATGGGCGACTTACGAGCAGCCGCTCGACAGTGAAATGCAAGTTTTCTCACTTCCCGCCTAACTCTCATAGTACTTGCAGTGGATCCTGATGCAAATGGGAATTCCCGTGTGATGGTCTGGATAGATGTCTGCCTATTACACATTACGACCCTCTTCAACCATCGCCGGTTTCTGTCAGTCAACAGACGAAGTCGGCCTGTACGCTTTTGGGTTGCATATGTCGCTTCACGTTTCCACTTAGCTATCATCGGAAACAGTGGACCTAGGGATGTTTAGGAGTGTGGAAATCTCGCGTACAGACGTATAGCACAAGCGACACCCAATCACCTGACCACGTTCGAAGTCCGTGAGTTCCGCGAAGCGGCCCATTCTCCTCTCTCACCATGTCTAATGACTACTGAGGTCGCCAATATGGAGTACCTGGCAGTAGGTGGCAGCACAATGCACCTTATATGAAAAACGTATGTTTTTGGGGGTGTCCAGATACTTTTGATCACATGGTGTATATGCAAAGTGGCTGCCTGCTGTACTTTTTCAAGTAGCTTCTTATGTATGTATCTCTTGTGCAAACAATTGGCAGTAGCTCATTTTTTTCTCGTGGTACAGATCAAAACCACCAGACAATGGTAATAAGATGCATTCACATACATTTATTTGACTGTTACCCTCCCAAGATTCGTACAGATAACAGTGAGTATCTACACTCAGATGGCTATGTGTCCCACCTGCCTCATGCATCTCCCCCTCCTCCCCGCTCTATCCATTTCCTCTTCCTCTTGCTCTGTCCATCTTCTCCTCTATTCATCTAATCTGTTTGCAACCATACTCATCGGCACAAGTGGATGATGCAATACTTCTTAGTAAACCAGGCTTATACTTATCCCACAACATGTATGTCATACAGGGCACGCTACACATCAGGGGCTTGAAAATCGTTTATTTGCCCCTGACATACTGGGAGTCATGGAAAGAAGGTCACTGAAGCAAGCTGGTAATGATCGAATACAGCACACCTGTCAAGCAGAGCAGTCTGTATTTTGGAGCCTGGGAAATGTGTCTTGCTCTTATCATGTAGGCTGTGTTGCAAAGCAGGTAGGTTTGGCTGCTCAGTACTGTTCCCACACAACATGCTTGTCGTGCAGGGTAGCCTCTACGCCAGGGTCTGCGGAAGAGAGGTGCCTATCGGATCAAGGAGGTTATCAATCCTGCAGTGGTGATACTTGTGCTGCCTGCTGTTTCTGTGGCAAATTTGCTTGAAATAAATCCAGAGGTTTGGGAGGAGATCCCACACATACACACATAAATGCACTCTGTTAAATATATGTAACAGACAGACAGATATTGCTTTGTGAAAAATGCAGTGCACAAGAAAGCAAGGACTGAACAACTCAAAACTTAGAGTAGTTATATGACATTTTACTATCAACAAACAACTGGGTTTTCAGAAGGATGTTGTAAATGCAAAGCCAGTAGCATGCCCTCTTGGGAGTCACAAATAGACGATGTTGCACCAAGGTTAGTGAGTTAAGAGTCGTCCAAATACGTGCAAAACGGTTTGTCAACAAGAGAGGGTCCAAACGAGACAGCCGGCCGCAGTGGCCGAGCGGTTCTAGGCGCTTCAGTCTGGAACCGCGCGACCGCTACGGTCGCATGTTCGAATCCTGCCTCGGGCATGGATGTGTGTGATTTCCTTAGGTTAGTTAGGTTTAAGTAGTTCTAAGTTCTAGGGGAGTGATAACCTCAGATGTTAAGTCCCATAGTGCTCAGAGCCAAGCCAAACGAGACATATGTATGGGTTCAAATGGTTCAGATGGCTCTGAGCACTATGGGACTTAACATCTGAGGTCATCAGTCCCCTAGAATTAGGACTACTTAGGCCTAACTAACCTACAGACATGACACACATCCATGCCTGAGGCAGGATTTGAACCTGCGACTGTAGCAGCAGCACGGTTCCAGACTGAAACGTCTAGAACTGCTCGGCTACAGTGGCCGGCTGGGAGATGGGTTTCCGATATCGTGATATAAGGACTTCACATGAAATTGATGAGTGTGTGCGACCAGTACATAGAAGAGAGTTGCACATGCCAAGCACCGTGTAACCAATGGTAGGGGTGACCATCATACAGTCCCTATGGGCATCACGGACTATACAAAGATGGCCACGGCACGACTTGCAAGTCACACGAAGCTCTTGTCCCAGTGTGGCTCCTGTTGTTGATTTGACAGATATGACCTCCTCGTCGCCTTGATGACGCTGTGCATTCAGCCACTCTCTTAGCGACCAATGTGGTTGTTATTCTCTGTACAGTAGCCAGTAGCCAAACTGAGATTATTCCTGGTGCTTTGTTACGATGTTTCGTAAGAGATGTATACGTGAAGAGGAGAATAGTGTTTTAGAAAGAGTAGGAAGAGAAAAAGTACGTGTGGTACTGCTGAGTGAGATGGGAGTCTATACACTCATCACCAGAGTGAGTGATCATAAACTGTTTTCTACAACGCCGGGTGGGATAGGAAATGATGCTGTCAAAGAATTTTCTGCAAAGAAAAAGGAAAATTAGTGGGTTTTAGATATGATTTTTATTTCGATGTTGTTCAGTGTTTGCATATCAAGTCCAGTGTATGATAAGCATACGATTTCATTAGAGTGAAAATCTTATTTATGGCTTATAATGAAACTAAGCCTCTTTCGGAAAGAACTTTAGGGTAAAACGTTTGCCCATTTGAAGCGTATAAAGAAAATTACTGTAAATCTTCCTGGACTCGTATAGACAAAGAAAAATCATTTATGTAAAATATTTGACCTTGTCAAAGAAATAAATGGTTTACTTTGTGATTTGAGAGCAGTTCACTAACGAAATGAAAATATGTCTTCATTATTGTTAACTATAGTCTCCAAACAATGCGGCTCTCTTCGAACCGTATCAGTGAGTTCGCAGCTTCCAGAGGTAAAGTTATTGGCCACAGCTGGACTGTAAGGTCCTATGGTGGTCGTCAACACACACTCGATGAACGCTAAATTACTGATCCATTGGCTAATAATAAAATTTCGTTGCTGTACCTTAAGAAGCTCATAAATTAAGATATATGTATCTCTCCTTCCTTCTATGTGCTACTATTCAGCACGTTGATACAGTTTCTGCTCTATGTATTATCACGTTAAGTGGTAGGCAAAAGCGTCCATCGCGACGTCACTACATTTCTCGTGTTCACAGGTATGGTGTTTATGCAACCATTTGTTTTCAAGTCCTTTTCGTACAACGGGGGTTTCGTGAGCCGAGACCATTAAGGCCAACAGTTTCGCGTGAAGTGGTCGTCGAAGCGGAAGGCCGTCGGGACTATGGTCCCCTTGCCAGGGTCAAGTCTTCATAGCTTTGCATTGGTCAAGCAGCAAATATCTGTACAGAAGCGATCTTGGAACAGGAGTATTGCCATAGTATGAGGTTTGGACGCCGAACCTCTCCTTTGTAACAAGTAATGCAGGAAATGAAACGTGCAACACCCTCACCGATTCAAAAGGTGAACATTTCGTTAGCAGTCCGAAGTAACCGATGATAATGTTCTATGTGTTCGTTAATGTCATCCACTAAAACACAAAAATGAGTCGCCATTAATTTAATGCAGATGGTTCGGACAGACAGTCCTGCGAAGTACTTCTGAACACGTTTTTCCAAAAACTGCCCTGAACAACCCACACGCAATGAAAATACGAGGGCGGTTCAGAAAGTAACCTCCGATTGGTCACAGTGCGGGTTGTGGGGGGAGTAGCGACGCCATCTGTGCGTTCACGCACTCAACAGGTCAGTCGGCATCAAGCCGTGGTCGAGTGAACGTCGTACCTGCGCTAGTTTAGTTTTTGTGGCAGTTTGAAATGTATGCTGCAATAGAAAACCCCGCCAAATGTGAAGTGCGTGCTGTCATAAGGTTTTTTACAGCCAAAGGATATTCTGCAGCAGCTATTCATCGTGAGCTTTGTGCCGTGTACGGACCAAGAGTTATGAGTGAAGGAGTTGTCCGTGAATGGGTACGTTTATTCTAAAGTGGACGAGAAAACGTTCATGATGAAGAGAGGAGTGGTAGACCATCATTGGTGACTGACGAACTCGTTCAGGCAGTTGATGCAAAAGTTCGTGAAAATCTACGTTTCTCAAGGTCGGAGTTGTCTACTGGTTTTCCACAGATTTCTAAGACTCTCTTGTACGAGATAGTGACAGCAAGATTGGGTTACCGTAAGTTCTGTGCACGATGGGTGCCCAAAATTCTTACCGACCACCACAAAACTCAAAGAATGGCCTCTGCATTAGACTTTCTGTCACGTTATGAGGACGAAGGAGAACCATTGTTAAACAGAATTGTGACCAGTGACGAAACCTGGATTAAGTACGTGAACCCTGAGACAAAAGAACAATCAAAGATGTGGGCACATTCAAATTCGCCTACCAAACCAAGAAAAGCCTCGCAAGATTTTTCTGCCAGAAAACTGATGGCAACAGTGTTTTGGGATGCCAAAGGGGTGTTGTTGGTTGAATTCATGGAACGTGGTACGACCATTAATCAAGACGTGTACTGTGAAACAATAAAAAAGTTACAACGGGCTGTACAGAACAAACGCCGTGGTATGCTGACTTCCAGTATCGTTTTTTTGCACGATAACGCCCGTCCTCACTCTGCTCGCAGAACAACGGCCCTTCTTGAGTCCTTCAAGTGGGACGTTATCAACCATCCACCTTAAAGCCCAGACCTGGCGCCAAGTGATTATCACCTCTTCATGCATTTGAAGAAATGGCTCGGGTCACAGCGGTTTGATGACGACGAAGAGCTCAAAGATGCGGTCACAGGCTGGCTCCAGGCACAAGCGGGTGATTTTTATGCAGAAGGAATTTCAAAGCTTGTGAAGAGATACGATAAGTGCCTCAATCGCTATGGAGACTATGTAGAAAAATAGTGCAAAGATGTAGTTGTAAGATGTATATATTAAAATATTTTTATTTAACTTGGTGTATTTTTTTAAATCAACCGGAGGTTACTTTCTGAACGGCCCTCGTATTTTAGACCTTGTAGTTCCAAACAGGCCCGACCTTATCGACAGTGTCAGTGCAGAAACAGGGATTAGTACTCATGATGTCATAATGGCGGCGATGGTTACCGAAGAAGACCAGAAGAATGTTGATGATAGAAAAAGCAGATAAGCATTTGTTAGCATCCAACTTGAGACAGTGACTGGACATCATTTAGCTCCAGTGTGACGGACATCGGCAAAGTTTAAAGCAATTGTAAAACGCCCTCTGGGGTATACAGGGTGGTCCATTGATCGTGACCGGGCCAAATATCTCACGAAATAAGCGTCAAACGAAAAAACTACAAAGAACGAAAACTTGTCTAGCTTGAAGGAGGGAACCAGATGGCGCTATAGTTGGCCAGCTGGGTGCCGCTGCCATACTTCAAACGGATACCAACTGCATTTTTTAAAATTGGAACCCCCTTTTTTATTACATATTCGTGTAGTACGTAAAGAAATATGAATGTTTTAGTTGGACCACTTTTTTCGCTTTGTGACAGATGGCGCTGTAATAGTCACAAACATATGGCTCACAATTTTAGACGAACAGTTGGTAACAGGTAGGTTTTTTAAATTAAAATGCAGAACGTAGGTACGTTTTAACATTTTATTTAGGTTGTATCAATGTGATATATGTACCTTTGCGAATTTATCATTTCTGAGAACGCATGCTGTTACAGCGTGATTACCTGTAAATACCACATTACTGCAATAAATGCTCAAAATAATGTCCGTCAACCTCAATGCATTTGGCAATACGTGTAACGACATTCCTCTCAACAGCGAGTAGTTCACCTTCCGTAATGTTCGCACATGCATTGACAATGCGCTGACGCATGTTGTCAGGCGTTGTCGGTGGGTCAGGATAGCAAATATCCTTCAACTTTCCCCGCAGAAACAACTCCGGGGACGTCAGATCCGGTGAACGTGCGGGTCATGGTATGGTGCTTCGACGACAAATCCACCTGTCATGAAATATGCTATTCAATACCGCTTCAACCGCACGCGAGCTATGTGCCGGACATCCATCATGTTGGAAGTACATCGCCATTCTGTCATGGAGTGAAAAATCTTGTAGTAACATCGGTAGAACGTTGCGTAGGAAATCAGCATACATTGCACCATTTAGATTGCCATACATAAAATGGGGGCCATTTATACTTCCTTCCATAATGCCGCACCATACATTAACCCGTCAAGGTCGCTGATGTTCCACTTCTCTCAGAAATCGTGGATTTTCCGTTGCCCAATAGTGCATATTACGCTGTTTTACGTTACCACTGTTGGTGAATGACGCTTCGTCGCTAAGTAGAACGCGTGCAAAAAATCTGTCAGCGTCCCGTAATTTCTATTGTGCCCAGTGGCAGAACTGTACACGACGTTCAAAGTCGTCGCCATGCAATCCCTGGTGCATAGAAATATGATACGGGTGCAATTGATGTTGACGTAGCATTCTCAACACCAACGTTTTTGAGATTCCCGATTCTCGCGAAATTTGTCTGCTACTGATGCGCGGATTAGCTGCGACAGCAGCCTAAACACCTACTTGGGCATCATCATTTGTTGCAGGTCGTGGTTGACGTTTCACATGTGACTGAACACTTCCTGTTTCCTTAAATAACTTAAGTATCCGGCGAACGGTCCGGAAACTTGGATGATGTCGTCCAGGACACCTAGCAGAACACATAGCACACGCCCGTTGGGCATTTTGATCACAATAACCATACATCAACACGATACCGACCTTTTCCGCAATTGGTAAACGGTCCATTTTAACACAGGTAATGTATCACGAAGCAAATATCGTCCACACTGGCGGAATGTTACGTGATACCACGTACTTACACGTTTGTGACTATTACAGCCCCATCTATCACAAAGCGAAAAAAGTGGTCCAACTAAAGCATTCATATTTCTTTACGTACCACACGAATATGTAATAAAAAATGGGGGTTCCTATTTAAACAAACGCAGTTGATATCCGTTTGACCTATGGCAGCGCCATCTAGCGGGCCAACCATAGCGCCATCTCGTTTGCCCCTTCAAGCTAGACGAGTTTCGTTCTTTGTAGTTTTTTCGTTTGATGCTTATTTCGTGAGATATTTGGGCCGGTTACTATCAATGGACCACCCTGTATATGGCAAATAAGTGGATTAAGAATGAAAAGGACAGCCGGCGAGTTTGCATAGCGCGTCTAAGCTTTAGTAAAGCTTCACATTGCCTCTTAGCATTTATTGTGATTCGTCTTGCGAAAAAAATTTAACAGAAAAATGTCTTTCGGCTCACAAAAAATCGCGGCTATGATGTTCAGTGTTGGAGGTCCTCGTTTGAAATTTTGTGGTTTCGTCGTGGAGTTTGAATGATGCCACTCACTGGTTTGACGTTTATTCTCTGGAATGTAGTGCGCAATCCACGTTTCATCACCGGTCACAGTTTGACTCGAAAACTGGTCACCGTCATAGTGATAGCGCTCCAAAACGGTTAAAGAATGTGCCTTTCTCTTTGTTTTGCGTTCTTCTGTCGGCATTCGCGGCACCCATCTCGCACACATTTTTTTAGTGAAATTTGTCAGTAACAATGTGAAAAAGTACTGATCTTGAAACTGGTGGACATTTCTGATACAGCTCGTCAGTAGTAAATTCATCATGAACATTGTTCGATCCTTCATTAAACAGCCTACACCATTTAAGCATATTTCCGTCGTTCAGTACAGCTGCACCATAAATTTCAAAAGCTGCAGGTGAATTTCAGCAGGACGGAATAGTTTTTCATTTAAGATGTGAACGCTGGAGCACACCACACAATCGACGGGATTAGTGATTGACATGGCGACAAACGGAGCGGCATAACCATACAACCAACTCCGGCAGAAACGCGAAACGTAACGGCAGCGCAGTGAGACACTGGGCAAGATTGGCCGACCGTCACGTGACATGATGCGTGACGCGGTGTGCTATCGCTTCTTACTTTAAAAATGACAGTCGTATTTTGTGTGCGTGTGTAGTGTATGTTTGTATTGGATGATGACGATGATGTTGATGATGATGACGCTGACGATAGTAGCTCCTAGGGAGCTGCCGAGCTAATCGTCGCCATTCGACGGACGTGTCACTGGCAGTGAAATTTTTTCCACCACCAGTATTCGAACCGGCATACTCCTGGATCGAGCGCCACCGCAAAAGCCTTAGCCACTACGGCGACAGCGGCAGCTTGTACGCTCGCTACTATAAAAACTGTGTGACAGATGACGCTACTCGTTAAACATAGCATTAAGAAGTGTATTTTACTGTTCGCTTGGCGTGCTGCTGTGAGATGGTTCAAATGGCTCTGAGCACTATGGGACTTAACATCTGAGGTCATCAGTCCCCTAGAACTTACAACTACTTAAACCTAACTAACCTAAGGACATCCATGCCCGAGGCAGAATTCGAACTTGCGACCGCAGCAACCGCGCAGTTCCGGAGTGAAGCGCCCAGAACCGCTCGGCCACAGCGGCCGGCCAGTGCTGCTGTCGCCGTGGTTAACAAAACTGAGCAGCAGCGTCGCGTCTGTGTGTCAAGACAGCGTTAATAGAGACATAAATATTTTAGAAATGAAGTCGTAGAATCTATAGAATAAACTACTCAGTCAATATCTTTGGATTTGAAGCAGCTTGAGATCGTCGAGAGCGTAGTATCCACAATTCACATGTTGATAAATACTGCCATATTATCAATTACATTGCTGTTATTGGCAAACGTCTTCGCCATGTCCTAAGAGACAAGGAGGCATATATCGCTCAAGTTAAATTATATAAAAAAAACAGCTTTTACATGAAACGCCATACACTAAAAATAAATGTATTTTGATAGAGATTTTGTGTTCTATTCTCGAGAAGTCGATGATGATGTGAATTCCGGCAATAAATGAATAAAAGTAATACATATTGGGCAAATTACGTCAACATATACAGGGTGTCTCTTCTAGGAGTCATCAGGAGCATTTTGTCTGGTGTTTCGAAATATTTTTACAAATTTCGTTTTTGCGCTGTGTAGCTGGTGTCAGCCGAGACGATCGACGTTCGACATGTCTTTCATGCGTTGCCCAGCGTGGACGGGAAGCTTCGGTTTGTTTCCTATTACAAACAAAATTATTTTTAAAGCTGAATTTTATGTGCCAATTGGCAGAGCGGTCCCAGATTAGTCTAGTGCGATGTTTCTTTTATCGATATGTGTTACGAGAGACAGTAAAAGATGAGGAATAATCAGTACTGCAGATGCTACAGCAAAGCCCTGCCACTGTCAAGCGTGCAGCGCTACTCACTCGCAGCTGGAATACTGATTATTCCTCGTCTTTTACTGTCTCTCGTAACACATACCGATGAAAGAAATATCGCACTACACTAATCTCGGACCGCTCTGACGAGTGGCACATAAAATTCAGATTTAAAAATAATTTTGCTTGTGATGGGAAACAAACCGATGTTTCCGTCGAATCTGGGCGTCACACGAAACACGTGAGGAGCACTGATTGTTGGGCTGACTACAACTACACAACGCAAAAGCGAAATTGCAAACATCTGCTGAAACACCAGGGAAACGGCGCCGCCGGCCGGTGTGGCCGTGCGGTTCTAGGCGCTTCAGTCTGGAACCGCGTGTCCGCTACGGTCGCAGGATCGCATGGATGTGTGTGATGTCCTTAGGTTAGTTAGGTTTAAGTAGTTCTAAGTTCTAGGGAACTGATGACCACAGATGTTAGGTCCCATAGTGCTCAGAGCCATTAGATTTTTTTTGAAACTGCGCCTGAAGTCTCTTAGGAGAGACACCCTGTATATAATAGAGTATTTCAGTTGTCCCTACCAATATCGTTTTATGCAACCTGCAATGTAGTGTCTGGACTTCAAAACCCACGCGCGAGATTTTCATATTCTGTTGCTCGCTACGGGCAAATTATTAGCCCTACAGAAAAGAATGAACAAGTCCTTTTTGTAGGAAACGTAATGTAGCTAAATTTTGTTCAAAGTTCTCGCGGGAGGCCACGACTTTCAAGTTATTCAAGAAAAACGCACAAAAGTGACTTTCAAATGTACCTCCGCCACCACACTCATCTCTCACCGATGAGGATTTATGGGTGTGTTGTCCGTGACTCTCCCTCCCACCACTGTACAAACATTCCCGACTACACGAACTATTCCCAATGTTCGACTTTTTTTGGTCTCCATTAATCTCGGCTCGATTATGGGTGCACGGTGTACGGGTCTGCGAGGCCTTCTTGCTTAAAGATGTTGGACGTTGTGCACCATGAAGGGCTTCGGTTGGCCACTGGGGCATTCAGAACTAGTCCCATACCACGCCTCTGTGCAGAGGCTGGTGAACCGCCACTTCATATGCGGCGGCGGCTACGTACGGTGCGCCAGGCGTATAAAACTTTGTCCACACCATACACACCTGCATACCATACCGTTGCTCAGCTTCCTCTGGCACGGCTATTTCATAACCGGCAACGAGCGACGCGGCCCTATGGGATTCGCGCACAGGATTGCCTTTCTGCGATGAATATGGCTGGTCTTCATGTTTTCCGTCGAAGTTGGAGCAGATTTCCACCTTGGCTCCTCCGGAGACAGAGACTTATTTTAGATTTGACTAATTTTAAGAAAGATAGTACACCAGATTTTACATTCCAATCTCAGTTTTTTAACATTTTAGATGCGCATCACGGTTTTACCGTCGTTTACACTGATGGCTCCAAACAGGAGAATTTCCTTGGCTGTTCTGCAGTGTTCCCTGATCGTGTTACCCGGATTCACCTCCCTGATGAATATACCGTCTTCGCAGCGGAGCTCCACGTGATCCTGAAAGCACTGGAGTGGATGAATCGCGTTCGGAGCAATCGATTTCTCCTCTGCTCCGATTCTCTTAATGCCTTACAATCATTTCAGAATCTGCACCCAACTGAGGAGATGGTTCAGCTGATATATGACTAACTGTTCTTGCTCCTACGGCGGGGTAAGCAGGTGTCCTACTGCTGGGTGCCTGGTCATGTAGGAATATGGGGCAATGAACAGGCCGATCGGGCTGCCAAGAAAGCCTGCAGAGAGCAGGATGTGGTCCAGTGTCCTATTCCCTTGCAGTCTGTGCTTTCTGCACTCCACAAGAAGTGCATGGAGTTGTGGGAGGAATAATGGCTGGCGGTGGTGAAGTCAACAACTCGGCCATGGCGTTTCTCCTGCCGGTTGCTCAGGCGGGAAGAAGTCACCCTCGCGCGTCTTCGGATTGGGCACTGTCCTCTCACACATAGCTTTCTATTACAGAGGGAGAATCCCCCATTTTGTGATGGTTATGGTGTGCACATCTCTGTCCGCCACATTTTAACAGACTGCATTTTATACCGTGATGCAAGGGCAGAAGCACAAGTTGATGGGCGTCTGCCCTGTGTTTTAGCTAATGATGAGACGTGTGTGTCTAGGGTTTTAATGTTTTGTGATGTGTCTGGACTCTGGCCGAAACTTTTAGGCTGTAGGTCTTAGTGTATTGCACAGTGGCTGGCTCCTCCCTTTATCCTTGCGGTCTGCCAGCCACTTCCGTCTGCTATATTGTTTTAGCTCCCTCTACCACTTTATTCCTGTGTTGTTTTACTGCTGCCGGCATGCTTCGTCCCACGCTTCGGTGTGGGTAGGCCCATATTTTTCCAAGCTTGTTACCTGTGTTTTACGTTCTCTTTTATCTTACTGTTCTGAGTCTTTTCTTGACACCCGTCTCAATCTGTTACTGAGCGGGCGCTGAAGACCTTGCCGTCGTGCGCCCATACAACCCTTTCCATCCATCATCTGTTTACTGGGCTGTTATGCCGCCAGTATAGTTGGCTATTTCGTTAACAGTATCAATGTGAACGCGCCCGTGAGGGTACGGAAAGAAAAACGAGTTTTGTAAACGTCACGCTAAAACTAATTACGTTGACAATTCAATCCAAACTTAAACCTTACAAACGCACTAGTTACGTAGTCAGAAGACCTGACGAATATAACAATATAACTACGAGGGTTGGAACTTTAACAGTTAACTATTTACAGCTCGTACAAAATAGATACGTGTTTCAAAGTTTTACTGACCTTCAAAGGAGTCACCAGCATTGTGTATAATCCGTTGCCAGCAATGCGGAAGTCGTAGGATACTCTTAGCAGTGCCACTGGTGTTGACAGTACGAGCGGCGCGGTCTATTGCCCGATGAACTTGTAGCAGTTCGGTAGCAAATGCCGTGAAGTGTTTCCTTCAGTTTAGAAATCGAGTTGAGCTCACGAGGGCTTAAGTCAGGGGAGTGCAGTAGGTGGTATAGCACTTAGCAGCACCATCAGTCAAACAAATTAGTAACAGCTTGCACTGTACGTGCTTGAGCATTGTGCTGCAAAATGATGGTCAGGTCTTGCAGAAAGTGTCATCACTTCTGCCTCTAAGCTGGTCGTAGGATGTGTTCCAAAACCACAACTGGCACTGCTAAGAGTATCCTACGACTTCCACATCGCTGGCAACGGATTATACACAATGCTGATGACTACTTTGAAGGTCAGTGAAACTTTGAAACACGTATCTATTTTGTACGAGCCGTAAATAGGTAGTTGCCACTGTTAAAATTCCAGCACTCGTACTTATTTTATGCTGTTAAAATTCACAGAATTGCTAGGTAAAATTTACACAAACATCAATTGCAGAATATGTGATTGCTCTGCTAAGTCGGTGCCTAATAAGGCCAGTCAAGGCAGCTCTAAAAAGGCCGAATGTGAGAAATAATTTGTCAATCT
Organism: Schistocerca americana; assembly: GCF_021461395.2. Classification (NCBI taxonomy): domain Eukaryota; kingdom Metazoa; phylum Arthropoda; class Insecta; order Orthoptera; family Acrididae; genus Schistocerca; species Schistocerca americana. The sequence goes on along the minus strand of NC_060119.1, from coordinate 51,346,500 downwards.
CAAATTTTTGTGCAGTGGTAGGACGGATTTCCATGAACAACATACTAGAAATCCTGACCTATTGGGGCTGAGTGAGGGGGTATTTTGAAGGTCACTTTTGAGTGTTTTTGTTGAATAACTCAAAAACTACGGTCTCTATCGAAAACGTATCCCAGCGGTTAACTACATTACATTTCCTACAAAAAGGTTCTGTTCATTGTCCCTGTAGGATTAATGGTTTGCCAGTGACAGACTATGAAAATCTCGCCCGTGGTATATTGCGGGTTGCATAAAATTAAATTCGTAGGGGCAGCTGAATCTCATATATTGTGCAGAAAATGGAAGCGCCAGCTCGGCTAGCAGGTTTACCATTCAGTTAGTACTTGTGCGGTCCGCTGTTGTGTCCCATCGTCGCTTGCCCCGGAATACACACACCATTTGCACTGACGCATCTGCCGCCCGCGACTGGTGGCGGGCATTAATGCAGATGAACGGCACCTGGATCCGCGCTGCCGCCCACAGCCGGATAGAGTCATTCGCTCCCCGAGCACGCGAGCCCCGGCAGCTGCCGGCGTCCGCCGTGGCGTCTGTCCGGTCAGGGGCCGTCACTCTTCCTAAAGATGGCGCTCTTCCTCCGTCAAACGAGTTCCATGTCTTTGACGAAACTGCTCTAAAAGCGGTATCCTTCAATATAAGGAGCCCAATACTGAAAGCGATCTATATTGCCTACTAATGGGAATCCAACTGTTTCAGTGATATTTCCGCCATCTAACAGTACAAACTTCTTTATCCTGTACTAGCTTAGCCCTCACTGCTTCGCTCGCGTAGATTCTATCCCCTGCAGAGATATTTTTTTTCCTTTATTCGAACTTTTATGTTGTTCACAAATTGGAACATCTTCTAAGCTTTTCAAGCTAATGAAGGCCGTATCAGCAAGGTCTTTCCGGAATGTACCTCTGACCAAAAAGCGATTCTGCTAGCTGGAGTCCAAAGTTTTTGTTAAACACGCATTTTGTGTTCTTTTGGATGTATTTCTATAGCAACTTTCATCCACTAACAAGTTTCCTTAATATCCAAGCGAGAAGTGAAATACAAGTTTCATTAATTTAGCTTTAAAATTTGTTTAATGCAACGAAATAATATTTTCTTGAAAGTTTTTATCTCTTATTGCACTCCCTTCGGGGGTTGAATTTCCAAAACCACTGAAACATTTACTTTTTGGTTTCTGACTGAGAAACCAAATACCATTTTGCTCTTTGTGGTGTCACCGCCAGACACCACACTTGCTAGGTGGTAGCCTTTAAATCGGCCGCGGTCCGTTAGTATACGTCGGACCCGCGTGTCGCCACTGTCAGTGATTGCAGACCGAGCGCCGCCACACGGCAGGTCTAGAGAGACTTCCTAGCACTCGCCCCAGTTGTACAACCGACTTTGCTAGCGATGGTTCACTGACAAAATACGCTCTCATTTGCCGAGACGATAGTTAGCATAGCCTTCAGCTACGTCATTTGCTACGACCTAGCAAGGCGCCATTACCAGTTACTATTGATACTGAATCATGTACCGTCAAGAGCGACGTTCACCATTGGTGGATTAAAGTTAAGTATTCCACCAGCTACGTCCGTTTTTTCTAAATTCTAATTTCCAGGGCCTGTTCCACACCTCACGCCAGCCTGCGTGAGCTAACACGCGTGCCTTTCGGCTTCCTCTAGTAGCACGGTGTTGCGTCTCCTGCCAACCACAACACTCTCAACGCCGATATACTTTCAAAAGGCCCTTCATCCCCTATTGTACCCCGTTATCAGTGGAATTTCCGACCATCCCTTCTTAAACGATACCGGCAGTATCGGGTGTACACCCTCTCCAAACTTCAAGTTTCTATCCTTAGCGCTTTGGGCTGGGCCGTCGTGAGTTAGTGAATCAGTGTGAGCGTATTTCATCTCCTTATGGGTTTAATTTCCAAAAAACTGTGACAAGCATATATTTTATTCTAACACAGAAGCCAAATACAAATTTTTATGCTTGCGTAGTGAAATATTTCCATAGAAAGATTCATCCCCCTTTCCACCCCCATAAGGATTGAATTTCCAAGAACAATAACTTACGTGTTTTTTTCTTATTTTTGACTAAGTAAAAAGCGATTTTTCGTAGCTACAAAAATGCTTGCATAATGAAATGATTCTACAGAGAATTTCATCCCTTATTTCACCCCCTTACGGGTTGAATTTCCAAAGATACTGAAACACTTATCTTTTTAATTTGTAACCGAGAAGTCAAATACCAATGTTCATAGATGTAGCTTTAGAAATACTTCAGCACTTGTTTAATAATGATATATTTTCAAAAAAAGTTTTCACCCTCTATTTCATCTCCATAGCATTAAGTTTCCAAAAATGCTGAAACTAGTACTTGTTTATTTCTAGCCGAGGAACCAAGTACCAATTTGCGTGGGTCTAACTTCAGAATTGCCTTAATAGCGACTTTTTTCAAAGAAAACCCATCATCCCTGTTTCGCCCCCTTAGGATTGGAATTTCGGAAAATCCCTCCTTAAACGACGCCTACAGTATAAAGTCCACACCATCTCCAAATTTGAAGTTTCTATACTTAGCGGTTCGGGCTGGACGGTGATGAGTCAGTCAGTCAGGACGCTGCCTTTTACGAGAGCCAATCAATTATTATCCACGATTTAGTTAATACTTTTGTTCATTTTGGTAGTACTGTTGTTTTACGTTGATGACGCATGCTTTGTTTATTTGTTGTCATATCTTTGTAACTTTGAAGCTGCTGGGTTAGTTTCGTTATCGCTGCCGTGCTGTTAATCATGGCTGCTCCGCTGTCTATTTTTTATTTTGACAAAGAAGTCAAAACGAATTTTCGTAGATGTAGCTACAAAAATGCTTGCTTAATGAAATATTTCCACAGAGAATTTCATCCCTTTTTTCACCCCCTTATGGGTCGAATTTCTAAAGACGCTGAACGCATCCTCCATATAGTCCCGATCTCGCCCCTATTTGCACCAAAGAAGAGCAACGTTCAGTGATCCGTTTTTTGTGGTCAGAGGGAGTATCAGGGGCCGAAATTAATCGAAGACTTCCGGTACAGTACGGCAGCAGTGTTTTGTCACAACGGAGTGTCTACGAATGGCCTGAAAAATTCCGAAATGTTCGCACAAGGGTTACGCCAGAAATGAAGAAACCATTGTGCGTTCACGTCAAATAATTCTCTGAAACAGACGATTCACTATTTACGAAATGGCACATCGTCTGCAAATTAGTCATGGTTCTGCCTACTTCGGTTTCATAAAGTTTGTGCAAGATTACTCCCAAAACAACTCACAGCGGTTGGACATCTGCAAAAAACATTTGGATCGCTATGGGGACAACTTCTTAGACGGGATCATTATTGGTGACGAGACATGTGTCCATCATTACGAGCCGGAAAGTAAACGGCAGAGTATGGAATGGAAACATCCAAATTCGCTGTGCAAGAAAGAGTTCAAGACCCAACCGTCCGCAGGAAAACTGATGCTTACGGCTTTCTGGAACGCACAAGGTCCACTACTGGAACATTACGGGGAAAAGGACACAACAGTAAACAGTGTACGTTACAGTGAGATGCTTACTGCCAGCCTAAAGCCTGCAATTCGAAGCTAACGCCGAGTATTGCTGTCAAAAGGTGTTCTGCTGTTGCACGACAATATCCGTCCGCATACTCCTCCCCACACTGCTGAAACGCTCCAGAAACTCAAATCTGAAGTACTGGATCATCCTTTATATAGTCCCGATGTTGCCCCTTCTGACTACCGCTTGTTTGGTCCACTGAAACAGGCATTAAGGAGCCGCCGATTTGCCTCGGACGAAGTTGTGAAAGTAGCGGTGCATTAGTGGCTCGCAGCTCAAGCTAGAACCTTCTTTTGTGAGGACATCGGGAAGCTTGTACAATGATGGACCAAGTGCGTTGAAACGCAAGGAGACTATTTCGAGAAATGGTGTTCTTGTGAGTTTCCTATTTGATTACAATAAAATTTTATAACTACTTTGCTGATAATAATGGACTTACCCTCGTATATTCAGATATTACTGTCATGATTTCGGCCTTAGTCCATTATCAAGAAGAGAAGTGTTGGGTATAATTAGACTTGATTAATGAAACTATCGTCAAGCTGCATTGAACTGGGTGTCCCAGCTTGCAGGTAAGTACAAAATGATACATTTCCATAGTTTTGTGCTTATCTACACTCTGGGACATCCAGCTCAGTGCAGCTTGACGATAACTTCACTTAACAAAGTCTAATTATAAAAATGTTCAAACGTGAGTGAAATTTTATGGGACTTAACTGCTAAGTCATCAGTCTCTAAGCTTACACACTACGTAACCTAAATTATCCTAAGGACAAACACACACACCCATGCCTGAGGGAGGACTCGAACCCCCGCCGGAACCAGCCGCACAGTCCATGACTGCGGCGCCTGAGACCGCTCGGCTAATACCGCGCGGCGTCTAATTATACCCAGCATTTCTGTTCTTGATAATGGACTAAGGCCGAAATCATGATAGTAATATGAAATAAAGAAGTTTTTACAGTCATATGGCGGAAATATCGTTCAAACATTATTACCTGACTGTGGCCCAAAAATATGAGATGATTATCGGAATCTGATGGCTTGCAGGGACGAAAAATTTATTGTATTTACCTAAATTAAATACGCAAAACGCTGTCAAAAATCTGCTCATTAAGAAAGAATATTCTTATTCAAAAATTGATACACAGGTAAGACAAGGATTAAAGTTAGATACTATATATACGTCTAGACGTAGCGTAACTGATGGCGTGCAAGTCACCCAGGCTCTATTCATCTAGAATTTGAGGAAGAGAGCACTTAGCGACTACGAAAAACTGTACACGTAATGTCTGACCTTCTGGAAATTTTTCTCGCTGACACCGCCCACAAAACAATGAATGCAGAAATGTTTGGCTGTACATTTTCTCTGTTCGTGCAGTGTAACTCTAGTATCAGGTATTACGTTTTCATTTATTAGTTCTTTACTACTGACTATTCGCAATATATTTTGATGCCAGTACCCACATATACCAATCTATGTAACAGCAAAATTATATTATTGTACGACACATATTTCACGAGATATGACATTTTCACGTGGAAGTTCGAATGTTTGAAGAATAGTGTTTTGGGGAGGGTATGAGTTACTGGTTATGTACAGTCGTACATATTTGTATTTGCTTCATATAAAAATATGAAGCAAATACCAATATTATTATATTTCATGCATCTTTTCTTACGATCAACTTAACATCACTTTTCAAACGTATCGCTTATAAACGGGACATTAAGCACAGGTAAAATACATACAGTACACTGGAGAGTTTTTTTGGGACAATACGCTACACGTAAATGAGAAAACACTTTCTGGCAATTACGCGTAGTATTGCATAAATATGTTCCCTCCCTTCAGATTTTCTGTCTAATAATTTTAATTAATTCGATATATGGTAAAATACAACTCAAAAGGACCTCACCAAAAAACTTTATGGAAAGCGTCAGGCCTTCCATAGCGTGACGTAGTTGAACCGCCTATGTGCGAACTGGGTGGCGTCTCATTAATTTGGCAAATACACTTAATTTTTATTTCTAGGTTGACTATACTCTCGTCTAAAGGTGATGTCACACACCAGAGATAAAATTTTGGTCGTTGGAAAACGTGCAAATATTTTTTGAGAGTAGAAAACTCGAGGACTTCAGAACAGCTAACTTTAGTTTACTGCAAACATTTTTAAATCAGATAAATGCACGTGATAAGTTACGCAAGGGCTTCGAATATTGTGTCGCCTACTCGTGGGTTTCACCGTTCTTCGAACGCTTTTCATAAATGGTCAGAACCGTTTGTTTCAGTGGATTTTCTCATTTGCAGACAATACCGCCTCTAAAATGGTTTCCCGTTCGTCTGTGCTTCGCTTATGCGCTTCCTTTAAGGGTGTAGGACGCCAAACGAGCCGACTTGGAGCAGGAGAGGCACCACAGCAGATTTTAATTTCCACTGTCTATACTTTTACAAACAATTTCATAAAAAATTTGTCAGCATGACCAGGAAGGATTCAGGATTCACACTCAAGGCAGTGGAAGTTCAAAAACATAACAAAATAGTTTTTTTACATGTGAAATTCCATCATTTTTTTCACTTACTATTGCCTGCATTTGTTGCTATAGGTACACTTTTCTTCAATAAGTAAGAGAGATTCTTCGATGAATTTTGCACAGAATACAATCCATACTTACAGGTGTATGAAACTCTAGAATTTTCCAAATATATTAAGCGCCTATCCCCGCAATGTTAAAATGTGCCTACTGTAGGGAACATTTTCGCACAAACTACTGGAGACAGAGAGATAAAATTTTTACTGTATGTGCATTGATATGTTGTAACAATACTGAAAACACAGTTCATTGTCGAAGTATTTTTACAGACATATTTTACATTTATTTTTAAGTAAATTTTTTCCAATCATTTTTACTAGGTTATCACCCCTAAGTGTTTTGTAAAGAAAATAATTAAAAAATCGTTGTTTCAGTGTGTAAAGGAAACCCATGTGATTGTCATAATAATTTCAGACTTCTAGGTGCACCAGTAGCTGAGATAATGTCCCTAGAAGAAGTAAAAAAGCAAACTTACGGGAAACGGAGAAAGGTGATAAAAACATTCTTCATCCATAGTCAATACCCCCTTCACAGTCTTTATAATCATCTTCAAGTCTTCTTTTGGCACCCCTCTGCACCTGTCTTGCTCTTCTCACTAATGTCTTGGTTATATTGCCAGCAAGCCTAATTCTGTGCACGTACTGTACGGGAACCAACACGCAACTCCAACTTTTGAAGGACCTGTCATTTTGTTATATTCCCAAGATTGAAGGTTTCCACAGCATCATACACACCAAAATGCAGTGCATTAATTCCGACGAACACTGTTTTTAGGAGACGATACCATACCACACTACTCAAGCACTCGTTGGGGTTCTGCGTTTCTCCGTGAAGATATTTCTTCAGAAGACTTCTATCAGCCAGATTTCTGAAAATGGGCTTTATTTCTTCCATAATGGCTAATGGTAGACTGTGGTGGTGAATGTATTTCTCTCCAGTAGTTAGTCCCCTATTGTGTTTACACCAGCTCTTTTCACCTTTGGGGCACAAACCACGTTCTGGGTGCTCATCTGTGGATGCGGTGTGGAAATACAAAGCCCATATAGCTTTCCTCATTTCTTCAAGATTGCCTGTATTTTGCCTGATTTCAAGGCCATACAAATTCTGAATTTTATCAGTTATGTAATTAGTCAATCTTCCTTTGCCATGCAAGTTTTTCCCTTTCATACCTGATTTCAACCTTCTCAGCCTGGCACCCATTCTCTTCTGCACGCGTCCGACACATTCAAGTTTGCTTATATTTACTCTGTTCCCATATGGTTTGCTTTCCAAAACTTATTTGAATGCTTTAGAGTCACCATCTCCCAGATACTTGACATAGCGAACATTATACCACTCTGAACAGCGATGAAAATTTTATTTATCCCCAGAAACCTCCATTCCGCCACTACTACCATAATAATTAGCAACACAGTCATCACTATGTTCATTTTTCAGCCTGTCATCCATCTACAATATTTAGATGGTGGTGGTTAGTGTTTAACGTCCCGTAGACAATATTTAGACATTATTGCAACATCAATAACCTTGCCAGTGTCAACGCTAGTTGCTGTTACAAAACCATTGTTGCAGATGTGACCCCTTTTTTGCCACGTGCCATCAAAAGCTACTGTGAGGTCACGACATGACATTTTTTGCAGCACACACTACATTCAAGAGCTTCGCACAATATACTCGTATCAATGCGTTCAAAAACTTCTTTCCCTTTATCAAGTAAATTATATTTCTCTTCCAAAACTCTTAGTTTTTTATGAGGAGCACTGTTTTCATTTGTAGTAAGTTCGTTCGGCAAATCAGTAGTAAGTGGACTCACATTTTCCAACAGTGATGATGAAGAATTGCTTTGCTTTGCTAATGAATCATCATTTCTTTTCGTTTGCCAGTTCACACGCTTTTTAAACACTTTTGCTCTACCTCTAGGCATTTTCACTGCGAAAAAGGAAGAACTAAATACGAAATAACTCGACAACAACAACTTTCATAAAGCACACTGTTTACAAACAATTCTGTCACAAAGTCAAAGAGTAACTTGAGGAAACCAGAAGGAAACATTTTCGAACAAATAGTGTATAAAGAGTCGCTGGAAAGCGGGATACTTGAATTCATGTCACATAAATGTACTGCCAAAAACTAAAGCGCAATACTCAATCTCACAAATCCATAAAAATAAAATAGTTATAAATCTAGTAGAGCTATATACCATACGTCATTTTAAAGAGGAAACTTGGTGGAATACAATGCATCAATAAAACGAAAATCGATTTTTAAACCCAAATTCCGATTCCGTGTACCCTTAATAACTGTGGAAAAATTGAGATAATTAACAATAACATTTGGGCTTTTTCTAAACACGAAGTTCAAAATGTAATAGGTCATTCTTTTTTTTATCATAAATTAAATAAAATCTAGTGTTTCATACATCTGTAAGTATGGTTTGTATGCTGTGCAAAAGTTTATTTTGTTATGTTTTTGAACTTCCATTGCTATGAGTGTGAATCCTGATCCCTCCTGGACATGCTGACAAATTTTTATGAATTTGTTTGTAAAAGTATAGACAGTGAAAATTAAAATCTGCTGTGTTGCCCCTCCTGCTCCACATCGGCCCATTACACGTCCTACCTCCCCCCCCCCCCCCCCCCCCCCCAAAGCCGTCGGCACACGGACCGTGCATTCGAACGCCAGCGTTGAGCGTGACGAATTCTAATGTCATAGGAAAAAGCACGTTGGCAAGTCTTTCAGAACATGCAGAGCGATATTCTTACCACGTCTGATATTCTGAACGTGCGTTTGGACGCAGACCGGTGAGATGGAAGAACGCCTCCTACGTCACTCGACGCCATCTCTGTTCAGCACAGGGCCAGGAGAAGCCATATTGGATACCAGTTGAGGCCCATATGTGTATATACTGTTTATAAGCACGAGCAAATTAAAAATCTTTTGAAAACACATCGATAGCTGTTGTAAGAAAATGAGGGAAACGTGATACTGTTGGTTAAAGAATTTATGTAACCTTCGAATTTTGAAAATACACTACGGCTGTTTAAGATAACGGCACATTAAGAATCTACCAAAAACACAACTGTATTGATACAATTTGTTACAAATAAATGTCAGCTAATAACATACAGTATCAACGAATAGAGCCTTCAAGAGATGCTAAGATACTTTTTTTTGGTCATCAGTCTACTGACTGGTTTGATGCGGCCCGCCACGAATACCTTTCCTGTGCTAACCTCTTCATCTCAGAGTAGCACTTGCAACCTACGTCCTCAATTATTTGCTTGACGTATTCCAATCTCTGTCTTCCTCTACAGTTTTTGCCCTCTACAGCTCCCTCTAATACCATGGAAGTCATTCCATCATGTCTTAGCAGATGTCCTATCATCCTGTCCCTTCTCCTTATCAGTGTTTTCCACATATTCCTTTCCTCTCCGATTCTGCATAGAACCTCCTCATTCCTTACCTTATCAGTCCACCTAATTTTCAACATTCGTCTATAGCACCACATCTCAAATGCTTCGATTCTCTTCTGTTCCGGTTTTCCCACAGTCCATGTTTCACTACCATACAATGCTGTACTCCAGACGTACATCCTCATAAATTTCTTCCTCAAATTAAGGCCGGTATTTGATATTAGTAGACTTCTCTTGGCCAGAAATGCCTTTTTTGCCATAGCGAGTCTGTTTTTGATGTCCTCCTTGCTCCGTCCGTCATTGGTTACTTTACTGGCTAGGTATCAGAATTCCTTACCTTCATTGACTTCGTGACCGTCAATCCTGATGTTGAGTTTCTCGCTGTTCTCATTTCTACTACTTCTCATTAACTTCGTCTTTCTCCGATTTACTCTCAAACCATACTGTGTACTCATTAGACTGTTCATTCCGTTCAGCAGATCATTTAATTCTTCTTCACTTTCACTCAGGATAGCAATGTCATCAGCGAATCTTATCATTGATATCCTTTCACCTTGTATTTTAATTCCACTCCTGAACCTTTCTTTTATGTCCATCATTGCTTCCTCGATGTACAGATTGAAGAGTAGGGGCGAGAGTCTACAGCCTTGTCTTACACCCTTCTTAATACGAGCACTTCGTTCTTGATCGTCCACTCTTATTATTCCCTCTTGGTTGTTGTACATATTGTATATGACCCGTCTCTCCCTATAGCTTACCCCTACTTTTTTCAGAATCTCGAACAGCTTGCACCATTTTATATTGTCGAACGCTTTTTCCAGGTCGACAAATCCTATGAAAATGTCTTGATTTTCCTTTAGTCTTGCTTCCATGATTAGCCGTAACGTCAGAATTGCCTCTCTCGTCCCTTTACTTTTCCTAAAGCCAAACTGATCGTCACCTAGCGCATTCTCAATTTTCTTTTCCATTCTTCTGTATATTATTCTTGTAAGCAGTTTCGATGCATGAGCTGTTAAGCTGCTTGTGCGATAATTCTCGCACTTGTCAGCTCTTGCCATCTTCGGAATTGTGTGGATGATGCTTTTCCGAAAGTCAGATGGTATATCGTCAGACTCATATATTCTACACACCAACGTGAATAGTCGTTTTGTTGCCACTTCCCCCAATGATTTTAGAAATTCTGATGGAATGTTATCCATCCCTTCTGCCTTATTTGACCGTAAGTCCTCCAAAGCTCTTTTAAATTCCGATTCTAATACTGGATCCCCTATCTCTTCTAAATCGACTCCTGTTTCTTCTACTATCACATCAGACAAATCTTCACCCTCATAGAGGCTTTCAACGTATTCTTTCCACCTATCTGCTCTCTCCTCTGCATTTAACAGTGGAATTCCCGTTGCACTCTTAATGTTACCACCGTTGCTTTTAATGTCACCAAAGGTTGTTTTGACTTTCCTGTATGCTGAGTCTGTCCTTCCGACAATCATATCTTTTTCGATGTCTTCACATTTTTCCTGCAGCCATTTCGTCTTAGCTTCCCTCCACTTCCTATTTATTTCATTCCTCAGCGACTTGTATTTCTGTATTCCTGATTTTCACTGAACATGTTTGTACTTCCTCAATCAACTGAAGTATTCCTTCTGTTACCCATGGTTTATTCGCAGCTACCTTCTTTGTACCTATGTTTTCCTTCCCAACTTCTGTGATGGCCCTTTTTAGAGATGTCCATTCCTCTTCAACTGTACTGCCTACTGCGCTATTCCTTATTGCTGTATCTACAGCTTTAGAGAACTTCAAACGTATCTCGTCATTCCTTAGTACTTCCGTATCCCACTTCTTTGCGTATTGATTCTTCCTGACTAATGTCTTGAACTTCAGCCTACTCTTCACCACTACTATATTGTGATCTGAGTCTATATCTGCTCCTGGGTACGCCTTACAATCCAGTATCTGATTTCGGAATCTCTGTCTGACCATGATGTAATCTAATTGAAATCTTCCCGTATCTCCCGACCTTTTCCAAGTATACCTCCTCCTCTTGTGATTCTTGAACAGGGTATTCACTATTGCTAGCTGAAACTTGTTACAGAACTCAATTAGTCTTTCTCCTCTTTCATTCCTTGTCCCAAGCCCATATTCTCCTGTAACCTTTTCTTCTACTCCTTCCCCTACAACTGCATTCCAGTCGCCCATGACTATTAGACTTTCGTCCCCCTTTACAAACTGCATTACCCTTTCAATATCCTCATACACTTTCTCTATCTGTTCATGTTCAGCTTGCGGCGTCGGCATGTATACCTGAACTATCGTTGTCGGTGTTGGTCTGCTGTCGATTCTGATTAGAACAACCCTGTCACTGAACTCTTCACAGTAACACACCATCTGCCCTACCTTCCTATTCATAACGAATGCTACACCTGTTATACCATTTTCTGCTGCTGTTGATATTACCCGATACTCATCTGACCAGAAATCCTTGTCTTCCTTCCACTTCACTTCACTGACCCCTACTATATCGAGATTGAGCCTTTGCATTTCCCTTTTCAGATTTTCTAGTTTCCCTACCACGTTCAAGCTTCTGACATTCCACGCCCCGACTCGTAGAACGTTATCCTTTCGTTGATTATTCAATCTTTTTCTCATGGTAACCTCCCCCTTGGCCGTCCCCTCCAGGAGATCCGAATGGGGGACTATTTCGGAATCTTTTGCCAATGGAGAGATCATCATGACACTTCTTCAAATACAGGCCACATGTCCTGTGGATACACGTTACGTGTCTTTAATGCAGTGGTTTCCATTGCCTTCTGCATCCTCATGTCGTTGATCATTGCTGATTCTTCCGCCTTTAGGGGCAATTTCCCACCCCTAGGACAAAAGAGTGCCCTGAACCTCTATCCGCTCCTCCGCCCTCTTTTGACAAGGCCGTTGGCAGAATGAGGCTGACTTCTTATGCCGGAAGTCTTCGGCCGCCAATGCTGATTATTTATCAAAATTTAGGCAGTGGCGGGGATCGAACCCGGGACCGAAGACGTTTTGATTATGAATCAAAGACGCTACCCCCCTTTTTTTTTTCCTCTCTCGTTCGTTGTATCTGCTCGGGGCGGACGTCGTGACATCCGTTTTAAGTTCGTTGTTGATCGATTGACTCCGTTTTTTTATTACAGAGGGCAACTAACCCTCTGACCGAACACGCTGAGCTACCGTGCAGGCACCCCTAGACCACGGATACAAGATACAGCCGCGTATTATTCGTGGTTAATGCAACGTAATGAATAGATGCGAGACATTGTAACTTAATAGCTGATGTCTTGATGGTTTGCATCGCACTGAAATATAGTACCTTTTCTTCTACATCTACATCTACATTTATACTCCGCAAACCACCCAATGGTGGCGGAGGGCTTACAAACCTTCTCGTTGCCTAGTAGGTTCTGATACATTCTTAGTAGTTTAATTGAAGTACGTTCTATGAATTTCGATGTTAAGATACCAGTATGTAAATATAAGTGTGCCCTTTCTGATGAGTGCGTTAGTTCGATCGACTTTATCTACAAGTCAGCTCGCACTACTTGCATTGGGACACTTTTGCAGCCGGCCGGAGTGGCCGAGCGGTTCTAGGCGCTACAGTCTGGAACCGGGCGACCGCTACGGTCGCATGTTAGAATCCTGCCTCGGGCATGGATGTGTGTGATGTCGTTAGGTTAGTTAGGTTTAAGTAGTCCTGCGTTCTAGGGGACTGATGACCTCAGAAGGTAAGTCTCATAGTGCTCAGGGCCATTTTTGAACACTTTTGCACTTTCCTGTTTCGAGTTTTGAATTTCACACGTTTTTAAGAATGTGCTGCTGAATAGGAGCAATATCAAGTAAGAACGACCTGAGCGATTTACGAATTAATGAGAATGATAATTTTTATCTTAACTGCTGAACTAACGCAAATTTCTATTGTGCCCTTTGTAATACAACTTTTATGAGCCTATGTAACGGTCTACGGGTTGCACGCAGTTGTACGGTACGTAACACGTGCTCTCCAGCCGGCCTATCTGGAATGCTGACCATTTGCTCGGTCAGTAGATGTGCGTCCGGCCGCAGTGCGATGCAGCGAGTGAGCAACCGGCCGCCGTCCGCAGCGCGCCGTTTTAACTGGCGTGGCCTCCGGAACTAATACGTCTCTTTTCTTAGCTCTCCACGGAGCCTTTCTATACGACCGTCATTAGGATGTCAGACACAGAGATGATGGGAATGTGTAGCGTCCGTGTTTTATAATCAGCCTTTGTTAATAAAACTGTTTAAACTTACTTTTCGGTGTTCGCGTATTGCCGTACCTCGAGGACCCACCGCTTACAAATCCTGACAAAATATTTGTGTAATCATCATCCGGGGCAACAAGACCAACTACCCCAATATACCTATGTCCTTCAAATAGTTCAAATTGCTCTAAGCACTATGGGACTTAACGTCTGAGGTCATCAGTCCCGTAGCCTTAGAACTACTTAAACATAACTAACCTAAGGACATCACATACATCCATGCCTGAGGCAGAATTCGAACCTGCGACCGTAGCAGCAGCGCGGTTCCGGACTGAAGCGCCTACAACCGCTCGGCCACAACGGCCGGCACCTATGTCGTTATTGACTGAACACGGTACTTTCCTTCTTGCCTCGACATGTTCACGGTTATTGAAGTTTTTGTTTGTAAACTGAAGCGACAAAAATAATGAGATAGCGATACGTACATTTACGGATGACGACAGTATCACGTACACAAGTTATAAAAGGGGAGTGCGTTGGCGGAGTTGTCCTTTGTACTCAGGTGATTCATCTGAAAAGGTTCCCGACGTGATTACGGCCGCACGACCGGAATAAACAGACGCTGAACGCGGAATGGTAGTTCGAGCTAGAAGGATGGGACATTCCATTTCGCAAATTTATAGGGTATTCAATATGCAAGAGCCCGTGGTATAAACACTGCGCCGAGAATACCGCATTTCGAGCATTACGTCTCAGAGTGGACAGCGAAGTGGCCAACGGACTTTACTTAACGACCGAGAGTAGCGGCGTTCACATAGAGTTGTCTGTACTAACAGACAAGCAGCACTGCATGATACAACCGCACCAATCAATGTAGAACGTACGACGAACGTATCCGTTAGGAAAACGCGTCTGAATTTGACGTTAATGGGCTATGACAACAGAAGACCGACGCGGGTGCCCTTGCTAACAGCACGACATCACCTGCAGCGCCTCTGCTGGGCTCGCGACGATTTCGGTACGATATGAAGACGGCATCTCTTCTTTCGGACGTGTCCGAAAGAACAGATCGTTAACGCTAACTTTCTTCAGTGCGGATGCACACGAATTGCCTGAACTCTTACGGGGCTCCGTGGATTGTCTGCCGCGAGTAATGGGTATAATGGCAGGGGCACTACGAATGTAGTGTGTGGACTATAAGTTACAAGGGTCTCACGGGGGGCGTGCCGGCGATAAGTCTCTGCAGTCGTACTACCCTCTGCGCCCTCGGTGGCTCAGATGGATAGAGCATCTGCCATGTAAGCAGGAGATCCCGGATTCGAGTCACAGTCGGGGACACATTTTCAATTGTCCCCGTTGATGTATATCAACGCCTATCAGCAGCTAATGGTAGTGATTTAATTTTAATATCAGTATGATGCTAGACGACTGGAAGTCAGAGTCCTGGTCAGATGAATTCCGATTCCAGTTGGTGAGAGCTGACGGTGTGGTTCAAGAGTGGTGCAGACCTCACGAAGCCGTGCACCCAACATGTCAACGAGGCACTGTGCAACCTGGTGGTGGTTTCGTAATGGTGTGGGTTGCGTCTACAAGGATCATTGACTGGAAACGGCTATGTTCAGCTACTTGTAGACCATTTGCAGCCATTCGTGGCCTTCATGTTTCCAAACGACAGAATTTTTATGGATGACAATGCGCCATGTATACCAGGCCACAGTTGTTGATGATCAGTCTGAAGAACATTCTTGACAGTTGAGAGAATGATTTGGCCACCCCGATCGCCTGCCATGAATCCCATCGAGCGCTTATGGGACATAACCGAGAGTTCCTGCTCCGGCAACACTTTCGCAATTATACAGGGTAACCCATTTATCTTGACCACCCTAAATAACTGTTTGTCCAGATGCAAATTACAAAATGTTTCAAGCAAATGTTCTTTAGTCGTCAGGGGGACATCAAACAGCACAATTTCCTTCGTTTCAGCTTTGTTTTTTACAAAGATGTGAACAGCGATATGGCTTTTTTAAATGGCACCCTGTATTTTTCATTCGGTAATTTATTTCCTCTCCTAAAGACCTATTCAAACATGTATCACAGTGTGCCATTCACTGAAACACAACGTTATTAATTACATAACACGACATTGACTTTGACTCTGCTGTACCACTGCCCAGGAGTAGAACATTTAAAGGTGCTCAAAGTGGTGACCCTGGACACCGATACACTGGTGCACTCGCTGAATGAAACAATTATTTACTCCACTCTACATCTACATACAAACCACCACATGGTGTGTGGCGGAGGGTTGAGAGGCACCCACATGCCTTGCTCATACTGTGGCATCAAGCAATCAGGCCTGCAAGATGAGTGGTCTGCCAAGCGAGTGGATTCATTCTTATTTATCGAGTAACATGAACTCTCGTACTCACAATTAAGTTGAAAATTATCCTCCTGTGTGAATAATACGCAACGGAAACGCACTTCTGACTATCAGTGATTTACAGAACTCAGACTGTTCACTACGCACTGGCAATACCACATTTTCTTTATGTCTTTTATTTAACGGCTTTTATCAACACGTGGCCACCGCACTGAACATGAATGGCGCACACATTATAAATTCGGGACATCATGACAACATACAATTCGAAGGAAAAGTCCACTAATCTTTTTCTTTTCACTATCTTATTTATTCCGATAAATTCTATAACCTAAACACACAAATTCTATAACCTACAACAATAACACATGGGAAATTCCGCCCAGTGGGCATGGCTTTACATTGGTGAATCTCTATATTATGGTCTCGTAATTATTTAACGCTACAGTGCACTTTCTGGATAGGATGGTGGATCTTTTATTATTTCTCACACTTCGACTCTCACAATCATCATCACGAAACTTTCCTCCAGACCGAGCGGTACAGAAGGAACAAGCATAACCCACTAATCTTTTGAAACTACCTCGCTACTCTCCCATGCAAACCACACATACCCAAATTACATGGCATACACCACACTACAATATGAAATACTACGCAAGTAATAGTCACAACATTATCACTTTCAGCTTTCCTACTTCAATTAATATTTATCCCAGTTTCACACGACACTGCCCCACTTCGTAATTCTACTTTCCTACTATGAACTCTGGAGATATATGCACGTCTTCCTGTGCAATGCAAGCCAAGTGGCGTTGCTGGATAGACAGCCGACTCACCTTGTTTCTCTCTCAGAGTTTGAATCTATCGTCACACGGAATCATATCACGCAAAGAAATATTAAGAACGTATTCATCACACACGCGAGTCCTCAACTGATACCATGGACGAGTACTTCTCTTTATCCTTTGTCTCATACACAGTTTGAGACTCACACAGTACTCACCACGTGGAAGTACTCGTCTCTAATTTCAAGTCCTGCACACGACATTTCTTAAATATTTCAACTTATGGTACACACGCTATTTCTTAAATATTTCAACTTATTGTACACACGCTGGTAATTCAGCTTAACTTAGGCACACGGAAGTATTTCAACTTATTGCTACACGTGGTTTCATTGTGACCATTGGTCACTTCCGAAGACAATCCCATTAATATTACCTGCCTGACATTTACTTCTCCCCACAAAAGTTGCTGAAATAGAGAAACTATTATTTCAAACTACTCTTAAATATTCCACATGCATACCATGTCTCCACTCTTTCGTCATTACGGAGCACAACTAAAACAGGTCATTACAGCACAAGATCCAGCGGCAGAGTGCTGAAACATGGCCGTTCTCGAGGTCCTCTCCCGCCTCTGCTGAAGTGGGGGAGCACCTTGCTACCGTATTGGTCAGCCACATTACAGGCGCTCAAAGCTCAGGTAAATTTCATCTCTTTGGTCCCACCAAAGGTGGCCAAAGGATCGACTCAAAGATGATCATATATTCACATTCACTATCTGCGGTTAGCAGACGACCATACATTCATTCATTTCACAGATCTCAACTGGATGTAGGGATTTACTTTGTGGGAGTGCACATGTGATCAATTAAATAAATAGATTGTCATTCCTTCCCACACTGGTATCCGGCTTCGCTGTATTAATTGAAATTGAGTTATTTTACAAAAAAAATGTGTTGTTCTGACAAAAATAATGTAGTATGTTGTACCTATTTTCAATGTCGGACGGTACTGTACCCTTTCAGGGTATCCTGTACCGCTACTAGTCATTTCCTTTTCTGTTCCAATTGCAGATACAGCGAGGGAAAAACGACTGTCTATATGTCTCACAACGCTCTCTAATTTCTCGTATCTTATCTTCGTGGTCCTTAACGTGACACGTAGGTTGGTGGTCAGCCTACATCATCGGTTCTCTAAATTTTCACAGCAGTGCCACTCCCCATTATCCTTCAGCCGATCTTCAGCATGTTAGTAAGGCCAAGTTTTGAACTGGGAACAGGGAGGGTTATGTATAAAACAAAGGTAAGCCTAAACACTGATTGCGGATTAGGCCTTAGCGCTATTCTGACTGGTTACCTGGTGCCTACAAGGCAGTATGAGAAGCGATGTATGATCGTCGGACATGTGATCAGCACGTTACCAACCCCTTACAATGCGACTGCCTTTTTATTCAAGCAGTTCCTCATTAGGCCTCTTAAGGCCGAATATACACCGTTCAGAAAAATCCGAGGAGGCTTCGGGAATCCAATCTAGGGCCTTGCACACCAAAGGCAGCAACGCTAATCGTTGATTTACAGAGGCTGTCATTATGTACTGTGTAATGCACAGGTTGATGTCGTGACGATATTACGAACTTCCGTGGATGATGGAGAACAGTAAATGTATCACTTTAAGGTAAGGGGTCCTGGTCCAGAATCGACCGACTCGGAAGTTATAAGCGAGAATCGTTTTGATGCACTAATGTACACACTGTTCATCAGAGACACACTATCCAGATTCCTGGAACATATCCCACTTGCTATTCGTTGACAGATGTCGTTCCAGTATGACGGAGTTCGGTCTCACTTTGCGCTGTGGCTTCGTGAACATCTGGATGAGACATTTCGTGAAACGTGGATAGGCGAAGGAGGTCCTGTTTCGTGGCCAGTACGTTCACTTCACCTCACCACAATTTATTCTTGTGCAGCCATGTGAAACGTCCTGTATACAATACCCCTGTCCAGATTGAAGGCAAACATTCTCGCTGCCTGCGACAGTCTTCAAATGACACCAAGTGTCTTACGACGGGTACAACACAATTTTCTGTGATGGTACCATGCCTGCATTGACTTTGGGAGACGCCATTTTCAACAACTGTTGAAAATGTAGCAGCTAGTGAAACTTGTGCACGTAAATGGAGGTCATAATTACTGTATCACAGAATTAGTATGTCCAACGACCTTGCCACTATGGTAACAAAGTTTCCATTCAGATCGCCGAAGTTACGAGCTGTCGGGCTTGTCTAGCACTTCGCTGGTTGACTGTCCAGGTCTGGCAAGCGCTGTTGGCGAGTGGGGTGCACTCAGCCCTCGTGTGGCCAGCTGAGGAGTTAACTGACTGAGAAGTAGCGGCTCCGGTCAGGCAAACTGACAACGGCGGAGAGAGCGGTGTGCCTCTCCACGTGCGCATTCAGTGACGCCTATCGGTTGAGGATGACCCAGCGGTCGGTCGATACCGTTGGGTCTTCCGAGGCCTGTTTCGATGGAGTAGTAGTAGAAGTAGAAGACTTAGGATTTTCATTCTCTCTTATATAAAATGAGATGCGCAGTTTCTAGTTCATCAACAGTGGAGATTATCAAAGGGAGTTCTGGAGGATTCAGAGCGAATTCTGTACTTCACAATGAGGGTTTGGAAGTTTGGGCCCTTAGTTTTAGCGCTGCGCCAGGCTCAAGCGGAACTTAGACCTTTCGATACGGTCGTTTATGCACTAGGGTACTTATCTCAGATTGATGCATTTAGCATTCTCCATCATCCCTGAAATTTGTGACGGCATCATGGAATCACCCTATAGAGAAATGATAGTGATGTGTAAGAAAATCTTAATGTCGAAGCAATATACTCAATTCCACGCTTGTGCAGGCGAAGCGTAGGAATGAAACAATACACTGAGGTGAGGAACGTTATGGGATAATGATAGACACATATATAGATGGCGGTAGCATCGCATAAAGGACTATAAAAGGGCAGAACATTGTCGGAGCCGTCGTTTTTACTAAGGTAATCCACTTGGAAAGGTTTCTGACCTGACGTGATTGTGGCCGCACGAAGCGAATTAACAGACTTTGAACGCGGAATGGTAGTTGGAGCTAGACGCACAGGATATTCCATTTCGAAAATCGTTAGGGAATTTAATATTTGGTGGCTCACAGTGTCAAGAGTGCGCCGAGGATACCAGAGTCCAGGCATCACCTCTCACCACGGACAACGCGGTGGCCGACGGCCTTCACTTAACGACCGAGAGCAACGGCGTTTGTGCAGAGTTGTCTGTGCTGACAGACAAGCCACACTGCATGACATAACCGCATAGAGCCCATCGTCAGCGGAGAATATAGGATGACTGTGTGATGATGGATAAAGGAAAATGTAGGAATTTGAGGTAAAGGACACTGGTCTGCAAATGACCAAATAAAAAGTTACAAGAGAAAATCGTTCTGCTACCTCTGACAGTGATACACGTATTGGTGCTGTTGTTGCTGGGCAATTTTCAAAGGTGATACTATGGACCACAACAAGAAAAATATGTCCATTAAAGATGGACTTTAAAATGCACACCTTAATAGCTATGAGCACTTGTACAGTAAGCGGATGTCGTTTCGCAGTAGCAAAGATGAACAAGCGTTCCTAGCTCCTAAGGTATGAACTTTAGAGCCCATGTTTAATGCAAGGTTTTTTCTTGTTTTGGTCCACATTACCATTTCTCAGAATATGGATAGCAAACAGTTTTCAGTAGAAGTAGTCCACTTTCAGACATATCAGGACGATTCTCGCATTTCTCGCTTCGAACTTCCGGCTCAGTCGTTTCCCCAATAGGGTCGCTTATCTCAAACTGATACATTTACCATTCTCCGTCATCCCCCAGAGGTAATAACATCATCACGGAACCACCCTGCATAAATGTGACCTACTGTCAATTGGACATATTTACTGTATCCGTATACTGCCTACATAAGAACCAATAGATATGCGAAAAACAGTATAAGACTGAAAATAGGTGGCAAATCACGACTACATATTTGTAAACAGGTGATATAAATGTGCTTCCGGGTGAGGTGTCACCGCCGGACACCACACTTGCTAGGTGGTAGCCTTTAAATCGGCCGTGGTCCGTCAGTATACGTCGGACCCGCGTGTCGGCACTATCAGTCATTGCAGACCGAGCGCCGCCACACGGCAAGTCTAGTCTAGAGAGACTCACTAGCACTCGCCCCAGTTGTACAGTGTACAACCGACTTTGCTAGCGATGGTTCACTGTCTGCATACGCTCTCAATTGCAGAGACGACAGTTTAGCATAGCCTTCAGTTACGTCATTTGCTACGACCTAACAAGGCGCCGTATTCAGTTACTATTGTGAACAGATAATATTGTGAATCATGTACCGTCAAGAGCGACGTTCATCATTAATGGATTAAAGTTAAGTATCAAAGTAATTACGTCCGCTTTCTGAATTGTAATTCCTTGTCATGTTCCAGACCTCACGTCAGTAGAATCCTTCCCTCCTCACGCCAGCCTGCGTGAGGTAAAACGCGTGCATTTCGGCCCCCACTAGTAACACGGTGTTGGCTCTTCTGCCAACACAACACCGGGAAACGCTACACACCTCCTAACAGAATACACACATCAAACAAAGTTTTACATCGCCCCATTTCTCAGAACTGCTGAAGATAGGCGTTGACTGTGGATATTGTATCACAGACACCGTCCCTCTGACTCTTCAGATATGTCACTAAACCCGCCCAAAGATCTAAACAACCATGCATGAGCAGCGCCTATTAGATGGAGGGGGTCCGACAACCTATCAGTTCCAGTCATTCCACTAGGAAGGAGGTAAAAGGCTCGTGTTGTCTGTAGTTCAACCATGCTTAGACAGTCAATACCGCTGTTCGATCGCGTCCGCATTGTTACTTTGTGCCAGGAAGGGCTCTCAACAAGGAAAGTGTCCAGGCGTCTCGGAGTGAACCAAAGCGACATGGAGGGGATACAGGGAGACAGGAACTGTCGATGACATGCCTCATTCAGGCCGCCGGAGGGCTACTACTGCAGTGGATGACCGATACCTTAGGATTATGGCTCGGAGGAACCCTGACAGCAACGCTACAGTGTTGAATAATGCTTTTCGTGCAGCCACAGGACGTCGTGTTATGACTCAAACTGTGCGTAATAAGCTACATGATGAGCAACTTCACTACCGACGTCCATGGCGATGTCCATCTTTGAAACCACGACACTATGCAGCGCGGTACAGATCGGCCCAACAACATGACGAATAGACAGCTCAGGACGGGCATCACGTCCTCTTCACCGATCAGTGTCGCATATGCCTTTAACCAGACAATCGTCGGAGACATGTTTGGAGGCAACTCGGTCAGGCTGAATGCTTTAGACACACTGTCCAGCGAGTTCAGCAAGGTGGAGGTTCCCTACTGTTCTGGGGTGGCATTATATGGGGCCGACGTACGTCGCTGGTGGTCACGGAAGGCGCCGTAACGGCTGTACGATACGTAAATGCCATCTTCCGACCGATAGTGCAACCATATCGGCAGCATATTGGGGAGGCATTCGTCTTCATGGACGACAATCCGCGCCCCCATCGTGCACATCTTGTAAATGACTTCCTTCGGGAGAACAACATCGCTCGCCTAGAGGGGCCAGCATGTTCTCCAGACATGAACCCTATCGTACATGCCTAGGATAGATTTAAAGGGCTGTTTATGGACGACGTGACCCCCAAATCACTTTGAGGGATGTACGTCGAATTGCCGTTGAGGAGTGGGACGATCTGGACCAACAGTGCCATGATAAACTTGTGCTGCGGCGAATACAGTCATGCATCAATGCAAGAAGATGTGCTACTGGATATTAGACGTACCGGCGTGTACAGCAATGTGGACCACCACCTAGTCTCCCAGAGTGACTGCGCGATTTGAGGCGCCATGTCACGGATTGCACAGTGCTTCCCGCCCGAGGTTCGACTCCTCCCTGGGGCATGGGTGTGTGTGTTGTCGTTAGCGTAAGCTAGTTTAAGTTAGATTAAGTAGTGTGTAAGTCTAGGGACTGATGGCCTCAACAGTTAGGTCCCCTAGGAATTCATACACACATTTGAACATTTTTGAACCGCCACCTCTGAAGATCTCTCTGTATGGTGGTGCAACATGCAATGTGTGGTTTTCATGAGCAATAAAAAGGCCGGAAATGACGTTTACGTTGATCTCTATTCCAATTTTCTGTATAGGTTCCGAAACTCTCCTTACCGAGGTGATGCAAAAGTTTTTTATGAGTGTACGTACAGTTATATAATTTCGGTCATATTATATACCATTGATGATAGAAACAAAACAGCTATTCAGTTGTGCAGGATGGAATTTTTGTTGCCCACGTGGAAGACGTAATACGGGTATTCTGCAGGAGAAAGGGATTCGCCTGTAGCTGTCCTTCCGCCTTAGCGACTCTGATAACAAATGGTGCCGTCGGCTCGGAGAGCAAAACACTTTATCAGGGGCGCCGCCTTCTCCAGGCCGCAGAATTACGTTCCGCAGTTCGCGCCACTGCTGGTCTTTAATGCAATTTCCAGCGACGCGATCCGACTGGATTATCGTACCACTGGCCAACACTTTACTGCAGCTGGGGTGAGCGAAGCGTATGCAAATATCTCCGATCCCACTTAGTAGATACAGGAAAGCTCTACACAAAACTTCCGCTTTTGTGATGCAGTCTTTCCATTGTAAGTGGATTGTAATTCCATTAGGCGATTCATATCTTCAAATCACGTAGCCAAGGCATTTTATCCTCTCAAGAGGCCAGGCAAAGTAATTCAACGTTCAGCGAGCCACAGGAGAGTTGAGTGGTGTACCAAAGATGCAGAAAACGAACTGCCCCCTTACCTAGCCGTCGCATTCCGCGAGGAAAAGAGAGCCAAGGTCACCCGCCTAGCGAGCAACGAAGAGGCACGGTCATAACGTGTACTTGTATTTTCATTAATTATTGATAAGAAAATTGATAAGAGCCATAAGAATAACACATATGGGAAGTTAATTTTCCAGCAACACGGGAAAAGTAAATATACTGGACGGGTTCAACAATGACCAAAGATAATAAAACAATGTAAGAACAATATATAATTAGAGACTGAGACAGAGAGTATCCCAGAGTGACCCAGAGAGCATGTAATTGTATTTTCATTAATTATTGATAAGAAAATTGATAAGAGCCATAAGAATAAGACGTACGGGAAGTTAATTTTCCAGCAACACGGGTTAAGTAAATATACTGGACGGGTTCAACAATGATCAAAGATAATAAAACGATGTAAGAACAATATAATATGGGTTAAGTAAATATACTGGACGGCTCCAACAATGACCAAAGATAATAAAACAATGTAAGAACAATATATAATTAGAGACGGGTTCAAGAATGACCAAAGATAATAAAACAATGTAAGAACAATATATAATTAGAGACTGAGACAGAGAGCATCCCAGAGTGACCCAGAGAGCATCCCAGAGAGCATCCCAGAGTGCCCCAGAGAGCAACAACAAGAAGAAGAATCGCTTCTCGGCTTTTGGCAAGATGAATGTGTAGTTTTTTTTAAATATAATAAAACGATTAATCAGATTCCACTGAGGTTCTACTTCATTAATGACAAGATTAAAGGACAATTAGTGTCTTTTATTAAAAAAAAAAAAAAAATTCTCGAGCGGTCTGGCGCGACCAATAACCACCACAATCAATATTTTGTTCACACTGCATACGCAGGAACGCTGTGCCACAAGCGACGTCGCCAAGCACGTCGCTGAGGCATTGCTGTGGCACGTTAACACAAGTGAACGTAGCAAGCCAATGTGCCACAGCAATGCCTCAGCGACGTGCTTGGCGACGTCGCCTGCGGCACAGCGTTCCTGTGTATCGTGCTTTGAAGGCCATAGACATTGATCTGGCTGGACAGTTCAATAAGCAACAATTAATTGGAGGCCCGAATGTTTTTCGAGGCCTCCGTTTGCAATTCACTTGTGATGTACAGGCTCTGTTTGGAGGTAGTATGTGGCTCACACTTGCTGTAGTGTGGGGGAATCACTGTGACTACGGTGGCCTTGAAGCCTTCCCAGATGCAAATATTTTGGTCTGGAAAACATGGAGTATAGCAGAGACTACAGGACTCTTGGCTAAAGTTCCTTATGGTACGCTTGTTCTATCTATGCCTTTTGTTTTGAATACTAGAAGAAAGAAGAAATTGAATGCAGATGAGTACCTGTTCATATGGGCTAAAGTTGGCAACGGAAACCGTAAAATTAAAATTACTGGTGACCGTATGTTGTATTATAGACAATAAAGATTGATCCACTTACCCGAGAACCATCCTTATCTATCCCGTGAGATTTTTTTTTTAAAAAAGACTAAAAATACTTTTCATTTGGAAGCAGTAGGCTGGGCCCCTCTTGATTGCTCGCTAGGCGGGTGACCTTGAAGCGGACTTGGTTGCTGCGCTGAGCACTTGGTGCGCTCTTATTGGCTGGGCAGGCTGTGGCGCGCAGTATGAATCGGGGCGGGAATTCAAATCCCGCCCGAATTATATATTATTCTTACATTGTTTTATTATCTTTGGTCATTGTTGAACCCGTCCAGTATATTTACTTAACCCGTGATGCTGTGTGAGACAGAGTATAAAAATAAACCAAGACTTCTCCCTTTGAGTATTGCCGCTACGTTCCCAGGTGTTCTGCTCGCGGGAAACAGCCAAAATTCCTCGGGTCATTTGAGATTCTGGGACACCCCAGTCGTGCTGTTGCTATTCTACTCGCCGCTGTGTCCGCGTTACCTAGAATCGTGACAAAACTGTTCTTCGCTCTAAGTTTTTAGTTTCCGCTGCCTCGGGCACACGTGCGAATGTCCACGGCTTCCCTTGACAGCATGTTGATGTGTGCAGCGTCTTCGCCTGTCGCTCATCCTCTGGGGGCCTGCCCTCTGTGAAGCGTGCCGACATGGGCGCGCGGCCGCCGCTCCACCTGGCCGCCGGGCTTCCCAGCTAGGAACGCATCAGAAGAATTCCTTTCATGCACAAAGTGCACCAAGTTTGCAAAGAGAAGAATCATAGCCCTTTACCGATGGTCAATGACACAATAATTCACCTCCATCACACTTCATATATTGCCATAAACTAATGACTGATTTTAAAAGCAGTTATCTCCTTTAGTTAAAACATGAAAAGCTTTGACACTTTTCAATACATTCCCGTTGCAAAGAATTTTTATAGGGAGTATGGCTTACTTCATTCGCAGTAAGTCATATGTACAAATAAAAATTTTAAACCCTCTATCTCTGGATGTGTAAGACAAATTTCTATCATTGAACAGCTGTTTTTGCGGATTTGGCAAGGATTTACACCTGGCCAACACCAGCATAAATAAATACATTATTAGTTTCCCACTCAAACACTGTATTCATATCTTCACAATGACATCCTATCAAAACCTTATTTCGTGTCTAACTGCCACTATTGAAAGTCTAACAGAAAAACATGTGAAATTTCCCGAAAACTGGCAGAAATGCCTTCAAAAATGTGAGCGTATAAAGCTTATATCCTAACGTCACCAAGACATAAGAAACTTCTACTCCGAATTTTTCTTTTGTTTCATTTACTGCTTGCTCAATATACAGATTTGCAAGATACCACGTGTGTGAGGGAGAAAGAGGTGTGAATTTTTTACGTAAGTATTAAAAACTGAGTTTCTTGGCCAATGCCTTCTGGAAAAAATAAGAAAAGCATGTCTATTATTGACTGATAAGAAAACTTTACCTTCTGCATAAACATTAAAACATTAAATTTCAAGTTGCGCTCTTCAGAGCTAATAAAACAAAAGTGAAACTGAAGCAAACATATTAAAAATGTCCTACATCTTTCGGCAGAGTACCTGATATTATATTTAACAGATTACAGACATCCTTATTAGTATTTACATACGCTCACATGAGTAACATTTGTTTTATGTCGTACGCTTACAGCATCCATACCAACTCTGTATTCTGTTTGCAGGCATTCATTCATTTCTATTTTTTTTCAGTATAGACATTTCATCACATATATTAAACCAAAACAAAAAAGCTCTTTACCTCACAACTAACGCTAGAAGGTATAAGAACATCATAGTTATGAAATAAAGTCTTAACTAAACACAAAAACATATGAAAAACATAGTAGGCATCAGTTCCCTATAAACACATAATCGTCATAAGAGGAACATCTTAACTAACACAAGAACACATAGAACGAGAACACACAAACAAACGAATGCAAAACTTAATGTTGGCAGTCCTATTTGTTGCCTGAAGTGAGGTTCTTTGGGTTGTTTGATTTCTGTGTGTGTAACTGTAGTGCACGTATGAAAAAAAGTGTTCTCATATTTGTTTTACTTTTAACGGTCACCTGCTGCTGCTGTTGCACTAATTAGGGATCACTGTTTATAGGGAGAGAGCCATGAAGCAATTGCAGACTGCTGGGTAAGGTTACATTTCGTTTTCTGCATCTATGGTACGCCACTCAACTCTCATGTTGCTCGCTGAACGTTGAATTACTTTGCCTGGCCTCTTGATAGACAAGCCACAAACATGGTGACGTTGTGCTGCTGTGATTGGCCTCTTGATAGACAAGCCAAGTCATTGTAACGAGAAAAGGGCGGTAAGCACACTAGCCTGTGCTGTCCGCTGCCGTACTTCATCTAAGTGTCACCATCATGCGTGTTTTCCACGCTCTTCTTTTCTTCTTGTTGACGCTCATAGTATGGCGTGATTTGGGCGTTTTCTTGATGCACGAGAGGACAATTTGGTAGGCGCCGTTTGTTGCCACTTGCGCAGTATGGCGCCGGGAAGGTACATGGGATTTCCCGGATGGTTCAATATTTCCGATGGCAGACAGGAATACAGATCGACAGATGGAATATTAGGTGAGGTTTTCGCCTTCCAATTCTTCTGTGGTGTTGTTCTGTGCCTTCGCCAAGAATCCCTTGAAGAGTGACGTGTGTCAGCTGTGTTTATGTCTGGAGCGTTGAACTGGCTGCACTTCGGCGTCGCCAATTGTGCTACGCTGTCGCTGTCGGCGGTAACCAGATTACAAGGTGTTTCCTTGCAGCCGCTCGACCGTTCTGCCCAGGTTACAAGGTGTTTCCTTGCAGCCGCTCGACCGTTCTGCCCAGGGGCTGCGAAGCCTGGTCCCTTGTGACCGGTAAGCTCCCCTTTCTCTCTCTATGTTCAGCCTCCCAAAGTTCCTTGTCGTTTCTGTGTACAGAACTTTAAAGTACATTTTAGAAACAAATACAAATCTCCCCTACTTGCATTCATTTAGATGTTATTATAGTAAGGCCCTTGTTGCTGGTCACCTCCCGTGACCTTTCCATACATCACAATTTACTGCAGAACTTCTCAAGCGTTCGATCGTTATTTTCATTTAAAAGGACTGAGTTATTTTACTCAATTCAGTTATAAAAGTTACATCCACTTTTATTAAATGGTTCAAATGGCTCTGAGCACTATGGAACTTAACATCTATGGTCATCAGTCCCCTAGAACTTAGAACTACTTAAACCTAACTAACCTAAGGACATCACACAACACCCAGTCATCACGCACTTTTATTGCAATAATAAACAAAACAATATAACTTATACCCGCAGTGGTCTACCGATTCTAGGCGCTCAGTCCGGAACCTCGCGACTGCTACGGTCGCAGGTTCGAATTCTGCCTCGGGCATGGATGTGTATGATGTCCTTAGGTTAGTTAGGTTTAAGTAGTTCTAAGTTCTAGGAGACTGATGACCACAGCTGTTAGTGCTCAGAGCAATTTGAACCAATATAACCTATACCAATCTAATTATCTAGGCCTTTGGATTACAAAAAGAAATATCATTTCTATGAAAATATACATTTACACTCTTCTTTCTATCTGTTTACTAATAGTTTTTAACAATAATATTCCAGCTGGAATCTCGTTTTACGTTCTTTTCTATCGTACCTTTATGTTTGGGACATGTGGATGTGCTGAGGAATTTAAGGATGGCCATCTGGAACAGTTATTAAAAGACAATTACAACAATTGGCACTGTTGTTTGGCTGCAGTACTCGTGTGAGTCTGTTACGTGGTCTTCTTCTTTGTCTCCCGTCTGTAACATTAGAATACATTCAATGGTTAGTGTCTCTATGCGTCTTTTTACTTACATCCTTGTGTTTACGCTCTGCAGTTTATGTTACCCTTTTCACTGGATTTAGGCTTTCTTTGTCAGTCCTTCCTTGCGTACCTTTTGGTCCGATTCTGTCTTCCTTTGATCTTCCTTGACGTTCAGTTTTCCTTCTTTCGTTCCCTATCCTACACATAAAAAAACAGAATGTTTAATTATTACAGCTAACTGCTTTAATCTCGCATCGTTTGATTTTCCGTCGCGTAACTCGGATGTTGTTACATTTCCTAGAATTTTTTGTTCGCCATGTTGAAGGCTTGCCCTACAATCCATTTCTCCCCACACCGAAGACAAGACACAAAAATAAGACACTACACAAAACATGATGTACCTGATACACTCTAAATCCTAGTCATTTCAAGAACTTATTACTAACTGTTGTGTACATAGTTCCGCGTAGTCAGCGCGCACACAACTTTCCCAATAGAGCGCGCCCCGCTAAGCACAACAGCGCAGGCGCAGCGCTCGTCCGTCTCCGCACTACGAGATGTCGCTGCCATAAAGACGGACCAAATTCTGCTTCCGCCGATCCGCGTATTAATATGTAATGCAGCCAATGGGATTGCTGCTAACGTAGAACCTTTTCTCATCGCGGATCACACTCGCGCAGTGATACATGAACGCGCGAGGTATTATAACGAGTGTACAGACCTCCAATCAATCAGTCTGCATTAGTCTGCATTAGTCTATAGTCAAGTTTCAGTCTGCGCCTAATAAGATTATCATATTCCTGCACATAGCCATGAAGAGAAATGTATAGACACTTTGTCAAGTGTCAGAGATATGTGAGAATAAGATTAACGTACCAAGACCAAAGGAACTTCAGATTGTCAATTGTCAATAGCATCCAGAATCAAGTTAAGTAAGGTCTTTTAATAACTGTTCCAGATGGCCATCCTTAAATTCCTCAGCACATCCACATGTCCCAAACATAAAGGTACGATAGAAAAGAACGTAAAACGAGATTCCAGCTGGAATATTATTGTTAAAAACTATTGTTATTATTTTAATAAATGTGTGTGAAAATTAATGAAGTTCTGTTTAAAGTTGGTCACGGTCAATCTGTTGCTCTAAGCGTGCAAGTGGCGTTTCTATCGTCTGACCTAACGGCAGAAGATAAACACACCACGGTAAGACCACGAGACATATTGCTGATACTTGCCTACTTCGTTAGAGCGACAAGTCAAATAATCTGATGGTGTGTGTACCGAAGGTCTTACAGTACGCACACCACACTAACGCAACACAAGAAACACAAAGGCAAACAAATTACCATTTCTAACCAATAAAAGGTTTCATATGCGTTATACGATGTAACCCTAATGATAGTTGACTCTTAATGTACTCTAACTCGTATGAGTTCGGGTGGGCCGCCCTTCTTACTATAAATGGTGCATCATAAACAGAAAAAAATTTCTGGCAGAGCCCCTTTTGCTTGCGTGACAAAATGGTTCAAATGGCTCTGAGCACTATGGGACTCAACTTCTGAGGTCATTAGTCTCCTAGAACTTAGAACTAGTTAAACCTAACTAACCTAAGGACATCACACACATCCATGCCCGAGGCAGGATTCGAACCTGCGACCGTAGCGGTCTTGCGGTTCCAGACTGCAGCGCCTTTAACCGCACGGCCACTTCGGCCGGCGCTTGCATGACAGTCGGTGCGGTTTCAATAGGACTTTCTGTCCGACCTCAAAGTGTCTGACCTTCGCCCCTCTGTCTGTGAACCTTTTGCGTTTTTCTGCCGCCGCCTGTATATTTTCCAGTGCCATGTTTACTACAGCTCTGTGCTGCGTCCGCTCTCGAGAAGGGAAGTCAACCAGCTCCCTGATTCGGTGTGTCGGGTGTCTGTTTCTTAATACCGTAATCGGCCGAAACTTCGTTGTCCCTTGAGGCTCATTCATAACCTGTTGAAAATCAGATAAGAAAACCTCGCAGTTGGAGTGCTGCTTAGCGCAGTACACTCGGCCAAGGTTTCTTAAATCCTTAATCACGCGCTCGGACGGATTCGAAGACGGTGGAATGCTGAAATGAAAATGTGCTTTATACCGCGTCGTCCCAGTGTTTCAACACATTTCCTCGCCCTGAATTGCGGCCCACTGTCGGTAATGGTGCTCTCAACTTTACCTACTTGCGATAAGAAGTCCCTGCAGATTGCCTTTGATACCGTCGCTGCTGTTGCCTTACGTGACGGGGTGAACGTTGCTGTGGGTTGGCAGGAGAGCCAACACCGGTATGAGAGGAAGCCGAAAGGCACGCGTTTTAGCTCACGCAGGCTGGCGTGAGGTCTGGAACAGGCCAAAAAAATTAGAATTTAGAAAAAACGGACGTAGCTGGTGGAATACTTAAATTTAATCCATTAATGGTGAACGTCGCTCTTGACGGTACGTGATTCAGTATCAATAGTAACTGGTAATGCCGCCTTGCTAGGTCGTAGCAAATGACGTCGCTGAAGGCTATGCTAACTACCGTCTCGGCAAATGAGAGCGTATTTTGTCAGTGAACCATCGCTAGCAAAGTCGGTTTTACAACTGGGGCGAGTGCTAGGAAATCTCTCTAGACCTGCCGTGCGGCGGCGCTCGGTCTGCAATCACTGATAGTGGCGACACGCGGGTCCGACGTATACTAACGGACCGCGGCCGATTTAAAGGCTACCACCAAGCAAGTGTGGTGTCTGGCGGTGACACCACAAACGTTACGTATTTTGACATAATCTCGACCGCAACGAGCACATAGCAATAACCACGACTGGTCCCTGGTAATGGACCGAGAAGATCCGCGGCCCCTAACTGTTTCAGTCTTTGTGGGATCATCGGATACAAGGGAGCTCGGGAATTCTGGTTGTTGTGCTTGGACTTTTGGCACAACTAGCAGACGGAGAGTACCTTCCTGATGCGCCTCTCCATATTCCTAAAATGGCACACCGTTTTTAATTTTAGATAGCACTTCCTGGGGCCGAAATGTGCATAGCTCAGGTGCGTGTACCATATTATTTTATTGATCGTCTCTTCGGGGATGCACAAAACCCAAGGCGCATCCTCGATTTCCCTACGGTAGAAAAGGATGTTTTTTCTTAAGATATAAAATTGCCGAATTCTGACCTGTTCTTTATCACTCCATTGTTCCTTAATCTTTCGCAAGACTGGGTCCTTATCCTGTTTCTTGCAATATCTTGCATGGAGGCCGTTAAGAAATTCTCGAACGCAACCTTCCTCATGTAGAAGATGCTAAAATTACTTTCCTCGAGATGATCTTGTACAGCGGCGGTTAATCCGATAGGGGATCTGGACAGTGCGTCGGCGATAATATTAGTCGAACCCGGAATGTGTACGATCGAGAATTCGTATTGTTGCACATAAAGTACCCATCTTCCTAATCTCCCGTGGTGTGATTTGGCTGTTAGCAGGAATTGTAGCGCTTTATGGTCAGTGTAGACGCGATATTTTCTCCCAAACAGGAAATACCTGAACTTCTCAAACGCCCACACAACAGCCAATGCCCCTAGTTCTGTTACTGAGTAGTTCCTTTCGCATTTCGACAGGGTTCTGCTGGCGAAACCGATTTTCCGTCTTTCGATGCCCCCCTCGGACTCGAACTCCTGGAACACTACTACACCCAATCCTGTTTTCGCCGAGTCTGTAGCTATACAGAAGTCTCTGCTGAGGTCCGGATGCGATAGTATGGGAGCTTCTACTAAGGCAGCCTTTAGCTTATGGAACTCAGTCTCAGCTGTCTCTTCCCACACCCAAGGTGTTTTCTTTCCCGTAAGGGCACAGAGACGAGGGGTAGCCAGACAGTCTAGGTTTATGAATTTTTTGTAAAAATTGCATAAACCTAGAAAGCCTCTAAATTGCTTTCTGGTGGTGGGGGTGGCGAACTGTTCAAATGCCTCTAATTTCTCCGGGTCGGGATAGATCCCTTCGGCCGAGATTATGTGGCCTAAAAACTTTACCTGAGACCTTCCAAAGCATGATTTTTCTAAATTTACCGTGACACCGTATGCTTTGAAAGTACTCAATGGGTTCCCCAGTTCTTCATTAAGTTTCTCCCACGAGGCTTCGGCGATAATGATGTCATCCACATATGTCGTGATCCGATCCTTTAGGGTGTAATGCAGGATCGTATCTAGGCTTCTGATGAATGCAGCCGAGGATACATTCAACCCGAACGGCAGTCTTTTGTATTGGTAGCTACGTCCGAAGGCCAGGAACGCTGTGTATTGCCGACAGGAAGGTTTTAGTTCGTGCTGCCAAAAACTACTACGCAGCTCGATCGAAGAGAATACGGTGACGCCATAAAATTTCTCTAATAATTCTTCTGATTTTTCTGGCCTATCGGTTTCGGGTTCTATGATCGTGTTGATCTGGCGTGTATCCAGAACCAACTGAATCCAACCGTCCCTCTTTGTCACTATATGTATGGGGCTAGAGTATGACGATGTAGCGCTACAGTCTGGAGCCGCACGACCGCTACGGTCGCGTGCTCGATTACATCGTTGTCTAACATAGTTTGCAGCTCACGAGTGACCTTTTGTTTCATCGCCAATGGAATGGGGTTTGGAGTAACTCTAAACTTTCGATGTTCCTTTGAGAGGCACCCACATGCCTTCTCATACTGTGGCATCAAGCAGTCAGGCCTGCAAGAGGAGTGGTCTGCAAAGCGAGTGGATTCATTCTTATTTATCGAGTAACATGAACTCTAGTACTCACACTTAAGCTACAAGTTATCCTCCTATATGATTAATACGCAACGGAAAAACGCATCTGACTATCAGTAATTTACAGAACTCTGACTGTACACTACGCTCCACATTTTCTTTTTGTCCTTTATTCAAGGGCTTTTGTCAACACGTGGCCACCGCACTGAATATGAATGGCTCACACATTATAAATTCGGGACATTATGACAACATACAATTCGAAGGAAAAGTCCACCAATCTTTTTCTTTTGACTATCTTATTTATTCCGATAAATTCTATAACCTAAACACACAAATTCTATAACCTACAACAATAACACATGAGAAATTCCGCCCAGTGGGCATGGCTTTACATTGGTGAATCTCTATATTATGGTCTCGTAATTATTTAACGCTACAGTGCACTTTCTGGATAGGATGGTGGATCTTTTATTATATCTCACACTTCGACTCTTACAATCATCATCACGAAACTTTCCTCCAGATCGAGCGATACAGAAGGAACAAGCATAACCCACTAATCTTTTGAAACTACCTCGCTACTGTCCCATGCAAACCACACATACCCAAATTACATGACGTACATCACACTGCAATAAGAAATACAAAACACTAAATAGTCACAACACTATCACTTTCAGCTTTCCCACTTCAATTAATATTTACCCAGTTTCACACGACACTGCCCCACTTCGTAATTCTACTTTCCTACTATGAACTCTGGAGATATATGCACGTCTTCCTGTGCAATGCAAGCCAAGTGGCGTTGCT
This sequence comes from Schistocerca americana, assembly GCF_021461395.2. Taxonomy (NCBI): domain Eukaryota; kingdom Metazoa; phylum Arthropoda; class Insecta; order Orthoptera; family Acrididae; genus Schistocerca; species Schistocerca americana. The sequence goes on along the minus strand of NC_060119.1, from coordinate 51,311,748 downwards.
AGATAGACGGCCGACTCACCTTGCTTCTCTCTCAGAGTTTGAATCTAGCGTCACACGGAATCATATCACGCAAAGTAATATTAAGAACATATTCATCACACACGCGAGTCCTCAACTGATACCATGGACGAGTACTTCTCTTTATCCTTTGTCTCATAAACAGATTGAGACTCACACAGTACTCACCACGTGGAAGTACTCGTCTCTAATTTCAAGTCCTGCACACGCAATTTCTTAAATATTTCATCTTATGGTACACACGCTATTTCTTAAATATTTCAACTTATTGTACACACGCTAATAATTCAGCTTAACTTAAGCACACGGAAGTATTTCAACTTATTGGTACACGTGGTTTCGTTGTGACCGTTGGTCACTTCCGAAGATTGCTACGATCCCATTAATATTACCTGCCCCACATTTAATTCTCCCCACAAAAGTTCCTGAAATAGAGAAATTATTATTTCAAACTACTCTTAAATATTCCACATGCATACCATGTCTCCACTCTTTCGTCATTACGGAGCACAACTAAAACAGGTCTTAACAGCACAAGATCCAGCGGCAGAGTGCTGAAACATGGCCGTTCTCTAGGTCCTCTCACACCTTTGTCGAAGTGGGGGGAGCACCTTGCTACCGCATTGGTCAGCCACATTTCAGGCGCTCAAAGCTCAGGTAAATTTCATCTCTTTGTTCCCACCAAAGGTGGCCAAAGGATCGTCTCAAAGATGATCATATATTCACATTCACTATCTGCGGTTAGCAGACGACCTTACATTCATTCATTTCACAGATCTCACCAAACTGGATGTAGGGATTTACTTTGTGGGAGTGCACATGTGATCAGTTAAATAAATAAATTGTCATTCTTTCCCACACTGGTATCCGGCTTCGCTGTTTTAATTGAGATTGTGTTATTTTACAAAAAAAATGTGTTGTTCTGACAAAAATAATGAAGTATGTTGTACCTATTTTCAATGTCGGGCGGTACTGTACCCTTTCACCTTCACTCGGAACTCGTACTGGAGGTTTCGTATAGCCCCTGGTTTCGGCCAAAAAACTTATAAGTTGTCCTTTAGAATGTTCCTCAGATCTTCTCGTTCAGCCGGCCGGAGTGGCCGAACGGTTCTAGTCGCTACAGTCTGGAACTGCAAGACCGCTACGGTCGCAGGTTCGAATCCTGCCTCGGGCATGGATGTGTGTGATGACCTTAGGTTAGTTAGGTTTAAGTAGTTCCAAGTTCCAGGGGACTCATGACCTCAGATGTTAATTCCCATAGTGCTCAGATCCATTTGAACCATTTTTGAATCTTCTCGTTCCTTTATCGCTATATTCCCGCATGCGTCGACGTTGCCGTCTATCACCTGTGCTAGTTCATCCTTTACATGAACTGCCTCTTCTAGCCACCTCAGAATGCGTTGTTCGTGTTCTTCTTCCTCACCATTTCTGCCTCCTTGCTCTACAATATGTAGTCGCAGACAGTTAGTAGGGAGATGCGCCGGAATAGCCTGTTCTTCAAATCTGACCTGCCTTATCTTGCCCTTCTGGAAGGTGACCGTGCCGCTACCTATATCAATTACGGCCTGGTTCTCGTACAAGAGGTCCATGCCTATTACAATTTGATCGCCAACTTTGGGACCACAATGAAATTGCCTTCGAACTGGTAGCTCTGACAGGTAAATTCCAGTCGTACCTGTTGCCCTACTTCCATGCATTTTCCCGCGATTGCCCTCGTATTTTAATCATTTTTATTTTTAAAGGTTCAAATGGTCTGAGCGCTATGGAAGTTAACTGCTGAGGTCATCAGTCCCCTAGAACTTAGGACTAATTAAACCTAACTAACCTAAGGACATGACACACATCCATGCCCGAGGCAGGATTCGAACCTGCGTCCGTAGCGGTCGCGGAGCTCCAGACTGAAGCGCCTAGAGCCGCTCGGCCACACTAGCCGGCTCATTTTAAGGGTAGGCCATGTTTGATCACCCTTGCACCCTTCGAAGGCTGCCTTGAAATAGCCGAAAGCTGGCTTCCGCTATCTATGATTCCTTGCAAGCTTACTTTTCCAATCGCTATCCTTACTACCGGGTGTAGGTCATTCGTGGTGTTTTGTTCGTTTTCTTTAAGCAAATCTTCAAGAATTCCTTTCATGCACAAAGTACACCAAGTTTGCAAAGAGAAGAATTATAGCTCTTTACCGATGCTTAATGACACAATAATTCACCTCCATCACACTTCATATATTGCCATAAACTAATGATTGATTTTAAAAGCAATTATCTCCTTTAATTAAAAACATGAAAAGCTTTGACATTTTTCAGGTTGAATAACATCGGGGAATGTCTACAACCCTGTCGCACTCTCTTCCCAACCATTGCTTCTCGACTGTTATAACTGCCATCTGGTTTCTGTACAAATTGTAAATAGCCTTTCTCTCCCTGTATTTTACCCCAGCCACCTTCAGAATTTGAAAGAGAGTGATCCAGTCAACGTTGTCAAAAGCTTTCTCTAAGTCTACAAATGCTAGAAACGTAGGTTTACCATTCCTTAATCTATTCTCTGAAATAAGTCGTAGGGTCAGTATTGCCTCACGTGTTCCGACATTTCTACGGAATCCAAACAGATCTTCCCCGAGGTCGGCTTTTACCAGTCTTTCCATTCGTCTGTAAAGAATTCATGTTAGTATTTCGCAGCCGTGGCTGATTAAAATGATAGTTCGGTTAATTTTCACATCTGTCAACACCTGCTTTCTTTGGGATTGGAATTATTATATTCTTCTTGAAGTCTTAGGATATTTCGCCTGTCTCATACATCTTGCTCACCAGATGGTAGAGTTTTGTTAGGCCTGGCTCTCCCAAGGTTGTCAGTAGCTCTAATGGAAAGTTGTCTACTCCCGGGGCCTTGTTTCGACTTAGGTCTTTCAGTGCTCTGTCAAACTCTCCCGGCAGTATAATATCTCCTATTTCATCTTCATCTACATTCTCTTCCATTTCCATAATATTGTCCTCAAGTACATCGCCCTTGTATAAACCCTCTATATACTCCTTCCACCTTTCTGCCTTCCCTTCTTTGCTTAGAACTGAGCGCCTCTACATCCTAACATTTGTCCTCTAGCCATCCCTGCTTAGCCATTTTGCTCTTCCTGTCGATCTCATTTTTGACAGGTTTGTATTCCTTTTTGCCTGCTTCACTTACTGCATTTTTGTATTTTCTCCTTTCGTCAATTAAATTCAATATCTCTTCTGTTACCCAAGGATTTCAATTAGCCCTCATCTTTTTACCTACGTGATCCTCTGCTGTCTTCACTATTTCATCTCTCAAAACTACCCATTCTTCTTCTACTGTATTTCTTTCCCCCATTCTTGTCAATCGTTCCCTAATGCTCTCCCTGAAGCTCTCTGCAACCTCTGGTTCTTTCAGTTTATCCAGGTCCCATCTCCTCAAATTCCCACCTTTTTGCAGTTTCTTCAATTTTAATCTACAGAGCCGGCCGCGGTAGTTGAGCGGTTCTCGGCGCTACAGTCCGGAACCACGCGATTGCTACGGTTGCAGGTTCGAATCCCGCCTCGGGCATGGATGTGTTCAGATGTTAAGTCCCATAGTGCTCAGAGCCATTTGAAGCATTTTTTTATTCTACAGATCATAATCAATAGATGCTGCAGATAGGAGGCTAAAATACGGAGAGCGAAAAGCTATTTACAACTGGTGCAGAAACCAGACGCAAGTTATAATGGGCATGAAAGGGAAGCAATGGTTGAGAAGGGAGTGAGACAGGGTTGTAGCCTGTCCTCGATGTTATTCAACCTATGGATAGAGCCAGTAGTAAAAGAAACCAGAGAAACATTTGGAGTAGTAATTAAAGTTCAGGAGGAAGAAATAAAAACCTTGAGATTTGCAAATGAGATCCTCATTCTGCCAGAGACAGCTAAGGACTTGGAAGAACAGCTGAACGGAATTGACAGTGTCCTGATAGAAGCATATAAGATGCATATCAACAAAAGCAAAACAAGTGTAATGGAAAGACAAATTAAGTGAGGTGATACTGAGGGAATTACATTAAGAAACGAGACACTACATGAGTTTTGTTACTTGGGTGGCAAAATAACAGATGAGCGCTGAAGTAGAAAGTATATAAAACGTAGACTGGCAATGGGAAGGAAATCTTTTCTGATGAAGAGAAATTTATTAACAAAGAATGTATCTTTACTGTTAGGAAGTCTTTTCTGAAAGTATTTGTATTTAGTGCAGCCATGCATGGAAGTGAAACATGGACGATAGTTTACACAAGAAGAGAATAGAGGCTTTTTAAATGCGCTGCTACTGAATAATGCTGAAGAATGGATGGACAGATCATGTAACTAATGAGAAAGTGCTGAAGAGAACTTGGGAACGAAAGAAATTTGTGGCAAACCTAGCTAGAAGAAGGGATCGGGTGAGAGGACACATTCTGAAATATGAGGGGAGCATCAATTTTGTGTTGGAGGGAAGCGTGCAGGGTAAAAATCGTAGAGGGTTACCAAGAGATGAACACAGTAGTCAGATTCAGAGGTATGTAGGTTACACCAGAGATGAAGAGGTTTGCAAGGGATAGAGTAGCATGGGGAGCCGCGTCAAACCAATTTTCGGCCTGAAGATTGCAACATCATCCTAGAAAGCGTTGTCTTCGCAGGGGTGCACATGAGACTGCACGGCTGTAGCAGATGGCGTTTGCAGACCGAGAACAGCCCAGTCATCCAACCTCTGTGTTGTGGATCGTCGCGATGTCCAGAGAGGATCCGCAGCAGCGCAGACCATTACTCGATGAAACCCAGATGTTGCTCGTATGCGACTCCAAGAAGAGCACATGCCACGGGCTGTCGAACAAGAGCGAACTACCAGCGCAGACAAGTCTCCCAGGCATGTTGTGACATCTCCAAGTTTAACATGATGGATACTTGAACACGAACTCGTGTATCTGTATCATCTTCAATGTGTACAGAGCCTTACACCTTCTGGTCATCCGCCACAGAACTTGTGCCGATGGTTTGTTGGACAAAGTGCCAATGCGTCGTATTTCTCTTCAGTTTTGATTAAAGACGAGGCAGCACTTGGAAGAGAAGCAATAAAAACTTCACACAACCAACACATATGGCCCTTCACAATACCGAGGATACAGTACAGATTAGGCATCACTATCAGTTTAGTTTCATATGTGAGCTGGAATTGTAGGTGACCATCCGATAGATCATACATTCTCCGAGCAAGTCTTACAGGTGTCGTGGGGACTTCATTCAGAACAGCCTCTAAGACTTAGTGGAAGATGTAGAAATATATGCCCCTCCGAGAACTGAACTGGAACCTGCCTTGTTCTCAGCCCGAGTTACACGCGCTACCCGCTGGGCCACAGAGCCCATGCTTGTTGTCATACCTCTGCTGAGTATCTTGCAAAGCGGAAATGAGCACTAAGATTTGCCAATAATTATTTTACTGTGCTTTGAGTCGTATTCCATGACAGATAGTCGCAGCCTATTTGTAATATACGGATCCATTTGCAAAATTTCGGCAGTTCCTTAGCTTTGAACATTTTTAATGACGTTGCAGGGAGCAGGCAAAAGAATGTCCGTCTTGCACATATCGCCGCTCTCAACGAGTAGAGCATAAACACGTCAATTTTCATAAGCTTTGCACTATCAGCGTTCACGAAATTTCGTTCTATTGTTACTTAAAATTTGTAAATGCATTTTACTTCACTTGATAGCTAAATTATTTGCAGAAAAAGTACGCAAAAAGCGGGCAACTACGGCTAACATTCCTGTAACACACCCATAGCTTCGTCTTAGTTCTGGTCCGTGACGTCACTAGAGCGTCAGCCAATAACAGTGTGTTTTCGATCACGTGACGGAATCTTGATATTTAGTTATTTTTAAGCTTTGATTACATAAAAAAGAGATGTTTTGTGGGAATATTGACTGTAAATGCGACTTGAATATTATAACAACTCCGAATAACAACAACGCGAACCATATTTTTAACATAGGAATACAGCCTGTTGTAAGGTTTTATTAATAACTCGAAAACGAAGGCTTTTCAGAAACACGTTTATATAATCTTTTTTGCTTGCTTTACTGTGAGGAACCTGTCCCCTAATTTTGTGAAATCATTTTTGAAACACGCTATATTGTGATACTTCGTAGTAGATTAAAAAGTTTCATAGGTAGGATATGAGGTACTGCTGTAAGTACAGCTGCGAGGACCAGTCGAGAGTCGTGCTTGGGCAGCTCACTCGGTTTGCCTGCACGGGAGCTCAGCGTGTTGCGCCAGAGGGCTGGCTACACGCGGTAATAAAAAATGAAGTGTTCAGCAATCAACTTGGACAGCTGTAATGTGACATACGCCCTGACCAACTGTTGTGGGGAAAAAAAACGAGAGAAAAACAGAACAAAAAAAATGGGAGACGCACTTGCCCGGAAACGGCAAAGGTCCGCAGTTCGAGTGTCGATCCTGCACACAGTGTTAATCTGCCAGGAAGTTTCATATCAGCTCACATTCCTCTGCAGAGTGAAAATTTCATTCGGGGCTATGTATTGTGTTTCATCACACATTTGCATCTATACATACGACGTGCTACAATTGCAATTTTGCTATAATGATAGATATTGTTTCAAATACTACTTTACGGAGAAAAGTAACAGCATCTACAGCTATAAGAGCTGCATATTTCTCTCCTGTATTCTGCCAGTTGGTCGATGATGTGACCTGAGCGAAGGTAGAATGGAGCCATAAGGTTTCTATGAATCGACAGAGTTCACAGGAGATAGCATCGACAAGTACAGAGTCAGCTCGATGGAGAGAAGCTTGTACAACGCAGCGCCTTCTGTACCAAGTGAAGGCTCTAACGTTGCACCGACATCGGATACGCCATTTTTAATACTTTTCGTTTGAAGTATTGGAGAAGTCGAGAGACGCCTTCCTTTGGATACGGTGGAAAGAAATTTGTCGTGGGCTTATAAAAATTTATCTGATACGAGGCAACATAACCTCAGCACAAAAAGGCTGCACTGGGAGTAATGTGGAGGTTCTGTTAACTCCTAGCATTTATGTCGATAAGATGTACGGTTCGTTTGAGTAATTCTCTCGGGCTGTCAAGTAGGATGACGCAGGACTCATGGAACGGAAAACTCTCCCGCTATCCTGGATTCTCCTTGTTCCCTCAATCAATTACCAAGAGACAGAACAGACGGTAGGAGTCCACATTGTCTATACAATCAGTTAATGAAGTTATCAAGAGGCTCTAATTTTACATCCAGTAGAGAGCATGAAATCTGCGACCAAAGAAATACGTGGAAAACATAGCAAGAAGAAGGAACAGGATGGCGGGACACGTGTTAAGACATAAGGGATTATCGTCCATTGCACTCGATATAAAGGGTAAAGTTAAAGGGGAAGACTCAGACTGGAATACATCAAGTGACTGGCGACGTAGCTAGCAAGTGCTACTCTGATATGAGGAGTTTGGCGCCGAAGAGGAATTCATGGTGGGCCGCATCAAACCAGCCAGAAGACAGATAACTGAGGAATAAAGTAACTAACAGTGGTAGGGGAAGGGCGGCCATAACGGCCATTTGAATCTGAAAGTCCGTACGGAGCTTGTGTCGTACGGAAACTGCATAAATTTGTGACGCGAAACTCCACTGTTAGTTCCACACAGTCATTTGAAGGCGAAGACGCTAAACGTTCAACATGCATTCGCTCCAGACGTAAATGACTCGACGTGGCAGACGCCATATTTCTTTGGCACACTTATCTGTTTTATACTGCAACTTACAGTAACGGCACATTGAAGATTTGTCACAAACACGTCACCCCTGTTATCAGCAATATAAGCCTTCAAGAGACACTGTGATACCCAAGACTTCTTTCTGTCTTTCTTTCGCTTGTGTCTCATCCCGCAGTTTCCTCAGGGTCGGCATGGTTACAATGTGATGTGGCCTGGCTAATTTGAAGGGATTGCTGACCTCACCCTGTACCACAGGCGAAAGAATCAGTGTACCCCAGCTGTCTGCATCTAGTGTAAATCATGAAATAGTGCGAATGTGTTTCAAATGTCTGTGGGTCGTGTAACTGAGGCGGGACCAGCTCGGTATTCAACTAGTGGGATGTGGAAAACGGCCTAAAAACCACATCCAGGCTGACCAGCACACCGTGTAATGCTAATGTAAATATAATACTGCCATTAATCTGTATATTTTAAAAATTTTTTGTTCCATAATAATTTTGCAAAATGAATAAAATACTGTAACGAGAGTAAGCTCTTGTTAAGTGTAGTTTATCTGTTTAAAATAACGTCTTTGACGTAGGTGGAATAAATGTATTAAAACATATTTTGTAAATAATTATGTAATATTTCAAGTACAACTGTAATTAATTATGTTAATTTTGTATGTATATGCTGTCATGCAATTGTAGATGGTTCATACGTAGGTTTTTCGGAAGCAGAAGTGTAGGGATCATAGGTAGAACGGAACTCCGTTCTGTGGTGGAATGGAAAAGCTGGTGGGGCGCGCGAGTGAGAATTGGCGCGCGACTAGCATAGAGTCGGTAGCTGCAATGCAAGTGGTGAACACGCATTTCGTTGGTCAAGCACTAGAGGCCCCTAATTTACCTGCAAGACTGGGTTTTGGCCTCTGACATGTTCTACATGATTGGCGCAGCACGGCAATAAATTAATAGCTCAAAAATTTCACCAAGAGGAAGACAGAAATAAGTAAATCAAGAGCCGTACCTGCGCAATGTTACTACGCAGCACCGCCTCACGCCACCTTCGACATCAGTAACAGGCAAAGTACTTTATTTAGAAGTGTATCACAGTATGAACCATCCTTCTTCAATCAGTGGAATATAAGTGTTCAATGTACCTTTGTGTTTAACCGTAATTTTCCTATTTCATTTACCTCAGTAGGGTCCTTACCTAAACGAATTTATTCCGAATATCCTGATGCTTATTGAAACTTGAATAATAGTAAATTACTGGCAATAGTAATGTTTTGGTAGCAAATTCTGAATCTCATTATTAAATACTAAAGTTTGCACGTATCAGTTTAAGAGCCACCGCTTTGCGTGACCATGAGGATAAGTTTTCAATAGTATTTCTCAAAGTAAAGTAACATAAATGTTTAACTGCAACAGTCTTAACAGTAATTGTTCGTGTTGCTTCTCCATGTCAAAGAAAGCCAGATAAATATTGGTGTTAGTAAAACGTTAATAGTCCTAAAGAAATGAAATTTAGTCGTACAGAAAGTGGGATTAATAGTACTTACTGCCAAGTGACCGTAGTAAGTGAAAGTAGTTATTTATTCAGTGTCGAAAATTGACTTCATCTTTTTGTGTGGACACTGTGCCCGATTTGGCCTGATGGCCGTTTTATTAAGCGAAACAGTTTAATGTTATAACAGGCTTTGACTGATAAAAGGTTTCCAAAAGTAATTATTCTCACTGCTTTTCCCCCAAACTGTATGATTCGGAGAAAAATAGTTCGATACGTTACCACTGGGTTGAACACGGTTAAAATCTCTATCCGAGAGTGGATAGTTTGGAGTGTTAGTGCTGGGTAATTTTGTGGTGGTGCTCCGGCCGCTACTTACTGCACAGTTCTGACATTCCGAATCGCGGATCTTCCGTCTCTACGGTGGTAGAACTTAAACGTTCTGGTTCCGTACTGACGAGAACGCGAAAGTAGCAACCGGCCCTCGTCGTTAATCCGCCGGGCGGATTCGATCCTGGGACTATGCGCCTACCCGAGTCCAGGAAGCAGCGCATTAGTGCTCTCGGCTAACCTGCCGGGTCCCTGTGATACCCAAGACAAAAGGCCGAAATTACATAACTATAGTGTAGCGTAAGGGCTGAAGGAAGTAGGCCCTCCTGTGCGCTAAATGTTTCCTCTTTTGTTTGTTTTTTCTTTCATGTTAGCACTGATAATACATTCTGGGATTTTCCTATGTATGTAACACATCTACATCAACATTGATACTCTGCAAGTTGCCTTCAGTGCCTGGCAGAGGTATCACGTTATCTCACGGCAGTTGCGACACATCACCTTTCATTACGTTCTGCTTCGCAGGAAGCATGGTTCCAAAAATACAATTTCCATCTTATTATTTATGGTATCACGTTATCTCAATAAAAACCATGACTATTTTACAGCTTTATTATATCCCATTGATACATTTCACGAAAACAAAATTAAATGAATGAATCAGTCCTAACACTTTAGCAACCCAAATGAGCCAGCTTCATCACTTTTTTATTTCTTCTCTTGCTCCTACAGAATAGTTCTTGATTCATGAATTTAATAATGTAAAAGAGCCTCACTTTCACAAACAGTCTTATTAACAGCAGCTTGGTACAGCACAGCACCCAGGTGGATGTTCACAAACGAAGCACCACAATTACTTATGTGAGCATATTCATCAAAAGTAAAAGTCATCTTAGTCTCACAATGAGTTGCAAATTCTTTGACATCTTCTTCACAAATCAATAGGCTTCCAAAGTTGCCTTCATAGCTTTTAAAATGACAATAAACTTTGTCATTTGCGTCTAAGTCTTGGCTGCCATCTACAAGTACTGTCCTACATTTATAACAGTCATGAATTGTAAGCAGTTTCTTTAATACATAACCAAACACGTATCTCATGCTGTTTACCTCTCCGAGGTCTGTTTGAACTTCCACATTTGGTAGTCTGATCACTGAACTCGTGTCACTGATGTCCAACAGTGGTGAAACAAGTAATTTGGCCGCTGCTTTCATATCCACTATTGTCTGAACCCAGCTGATCCCCTCACAATTGGAGGTAGCTACACTGTGTGTGTTCATTAATTTGCTTAAAGCACAATTACTGAATGCAGCACAAAACTGTCGTGGTGATGGGTTGCTACAAAAACCGCCTTTATGCCTTATCACTGAGAAAAAGTTTTCCAGTGGATCTTGATTAATTTTGCGTGTTAATAAATATAACTTGGTTCCATCCACAACATCATCAAAAAACATGTTCAAAGCGCTTATGTTACCCAGAAGTCCTTTAACACACTTAATCCTAGGTGAAAAGATTTCTCCATCAGCATCTACTAATTTCCGTAACTGTATCTATGGCTTCCCCCCCCCCCCCCCCCCATGAACCATGGACCTTGCCGTTGGTGGGGAGGCTTGCGTGCCTCAGCGATACAGATAGCTGTACCGTAGGTACAACCACAACGGAGGGGTGTCTGTTGAGAGGCCAGACAAACGTGTGGTTCCTGAAGAGGGGCAGCAGCCTTTTCAGTAGTGCAAGGGCAACAGTCTGGATGATTGACTGATCTGGCCTTGTAATAATAACCAAAACGGCCTTGCTGTGCTGGTACTGCGAACGGCTGAAAGCAAGGGGAAACTACGGCCGTAATTTTTCCCGAGGGCATGCAGCTTTACTGTATGATTAAATGATGATGGCGTCCTCTTGGGTAAAATATTCCGGAGGTAAAATAGTCCCCCATTCGGATCTCCGGGCGGGGACTACTCAAGAGGATGTCGTTATCAGGAGAAAGAAAACTGGCGTTCTACGGATCGGAACGTGGAAAGTCAGATCCCTTAATCGGGCAGGTAGGTTAGAAAATTTGAAAAGGGAAATGGATAGGTTAAAGTTAGATATAGTGGGAATTAGTGAAGTTCGGTGGCAGGAGGAACAAGACTTCTGGTCAGGTGACTACAGGGTTATAAACACAAAGTCAAATAGGGGTAATGCAGGAGTAGGTTTAATAATGAATAGGAAAATAGGAATGCGGGTAAGCTACTACAAACAGCATAGTGAACGCATTATTGCGGCCAAGATAGATATGAAGCCCACACCTACTACAGTAGTACAAGTTTATATGCCAACTAGATCTGCAGATGACAAAGAAATTGAAGAAATATATGATGAAATAAAAGAAATTATTCAGATAGTGAAGGGAGACGAAAATTTAATAGTCATGGGTGACTGGAATTCGAGTGTAGGAAAAGGGAGAGAAGGAAACGTAGTAGGTGAATATGGATTGGGGCTAAGAAATGAAAGAGGAAGCCGCCTGGTAGAATTTTGCACAGAGCACAACTTAATCATAGCTAACACTTGGTTTAAGAATCATGATAGAAGGTTGTATACATGGAAGAACCCTGGAGATACTAAAAGGTATCACATAGATTATATAATGGTAAGACAGAGATTTAGGAACCAGGTTTTAAATTGTAAGACATTTCCAGGGGCAGATGTGGACTCCGACCACAATCTATTGGTTATGACCTGTAGATTAAAACTGAAGAAACTGCAAAAAGGTGGGAATTTAAGGAGATGGGACCTGGATAAACTGAAAGAACCAGAGGTTGTACAGAGTTTCAGGGAGAGCATAGGGGAACAATTGACAGGAATGGGGGAAAGAAATACAGTAGAAGAAGAATGGGTAGCTTTGAGGGATGAAGTATTGAAGGCAGCAGAGGATCAAGTAGGTAAAAAGACGAGGGCTAGTAGAAATCCTTTGGTATCAGAAGAAATATTGAATTTAATTGATGAAAGGAGAAAATATAAAAATTCAGTAAATGAAGCAGGCAAAAAGGAATACAAACGTCTCAAAAATGAGATCAACAGGAAGTGCAAAATGGCTAAGCAGGGATGGCTAGAGGACAAATGTAAGGATGTAGAGGCTTATCTCACTAGGGGTAAGATAGATACTGCCTACAGGAAAATTAAAGAGACCTTTAGAGATAAGAGAACCACTTGTATGAATATCAAGAGCTCAGATGTAAACCCAGTTCTAACAACGAAGGGAAAGCAGAAAGGTGGAAGGAGTATATAGAGAGTCAATACAAGGGCGATGTACTTGAGGACAATATTATGGAAATGGAAGAGGATGTAGATGAAGATGAAATGGGAGATACGATACTGCGTGAAGAGTTTGACAGAGCACTGAAAGACCTGAGTCGAAACAAGGCCCCTGGAGTAGACAACATTCCATTGGAACTACTGACGGCCTTGGGAGAGCCAGTCCTGACAAAACTCTACCATCTGGTGAGCAAAATGTATGGGACAGGCGAAATACCCTCAGACTTCAAGAAGAATATAATAATTCCAATCCCAAAGAAAACAGGCGTTGACACATGTGAAAATTGCCGAACAATCAGTTTAATAAGCCACAGCTGCAAAATACTAACACGAATTCTTTACAGACGAATGGAAAGACTAGTAGAAGCCGACCTCGGGGAAGATCAGTTTGGATTCCGTAGAAATACTGGAACACGTGAGGCAATACTGACCTTACGACTTATCTTAGAAGAAAGATTAAGGAAAGGCAAACCTACGTTTCTAGCATTTGTAGACTTAGAGAAAGCTTTTGCCAATGTTGACTGGAATACTCTCTTTCAAATTCTGAAGGTGGCAGGGGTAAAATACAGGGAGCGAAAGGCTATTTACAATTTGTACAGAAAGCAGATGGCAGTTATAAGTGTCGAGGGACATGAAAGGGAAGCAGTGGTTGGGAAGGGAGTAAGACAGGGTTGTAGCCTCTCCCTGATGTTATTCGATCTGTATATTGAGCAAGCAGTAAAGGAAACAAAAGAAAAATTCGGAGCAGGTATTAAAATCCATGGAGAAGAAATAAAAACTTTGAGGTTCGCCGATGACATTGTAATTCTGTCAGAGACAGCAAAGGACTTGGAAGAGCAGTTGAACGGAATGGATGGTGTCTTGAAAGGAGGATATAAGATGAACATCAACAAAAGCAAAACGAGGATAATGGAATGTAGTCGAATTAAGTCGGGTGATGTTGAGGGTATTAGATTAGGAAATGAGACACTTAAAGTAGTAAAGGAGTTTTGCTATTTGGGGAGCAAAATAACTGATGATGGTCGAAGTAGAGAGGATATAAAATGTAGACTGGCAATGGCAAGGAAAGCGTTTCTGAAGAAGAGAAATTTGTTAACATCGAGTACAGATTTAAGTGTCAGGAAGTCATTTCTGAAAGTATTTGTATGGAGTGTAGCCATGTATGGAAGTGAAACATACACGATAAATAGTTTGGACAAGAAGAGAATAGAAGCTTTCGAAATGTGGTGCTACAGAAGAATGCTGAAGTTTAGATGGGTAGATTGCATAACTAATGAGGAGGTACTGAATAGGATTGGGGAGAAGAGGAGTTTGTGGCACAACTTAACCAGAAGAAGGGATCGTTTGGTAGGACATGTTCTGAGGCATCAAGGGATCACCAATTTAGTATTGGAGGGCAGCGTGGAGGGTAAAAATCGTAGGGGGAGACCAAGAGATGAATAAACTAAGCAGATTCAGAAGGATGTAGGTTGCAGTAGGTACTGGGAGATGAAGAAGCTTGCACAGGATAGAGTAGCATGGAGAGCTGCATCAAACCAGTCTCGGGACTGAAGACCACAACAACAAACAACAACAACATCTATGGCTTCAGTGTATTTAAAATTTCCAAATGTCTTGAGGCACTTGTAATGCAGTTCCTTAAGGATACAGGCCCTTTAACACTATATGCATTAAATATGTCAAAAATATCGTTTACTTTTTGGCAAAAATCTGCAGTAGCAATAGCAGATGATGATATGGTGCCACAAGTAACAAGTGTCTAAATGCGTGCTGCTACTGTATGACTCAACACACGAACTGCAGTGTTTACCTTCATTTTTGAAAATGCTAGCAGTTGGACAGCTCTTTTAGTGAGCTTGGGGGCCAACTTGTACTTCCTTTCATAATCACTTGAGTATAAATGACAAATGTCCTTCCTTGAAGCAGTGCCAATCCCTCCTTCATCTGTTGTGTGGATAATGTTATACCTGAATAAATTATTGCGTATGCTTTTTATCAAGTGTGAGGTGTCATAAAAAAGATCTTACTCCCTTCGTGTACTAAGCATGGATTAACTGGTGTGATACCCAGTCTGTGCCTCCACTCCACAAAATTCGAGCCTTGGTCTGTCACACATGTTTTTACAACCAAACCAATTTCTGTGAGTTTTCTGACAACTTCAAAAAATATGCGCGTCAAATGGGTGGCTCCTACTGGTCCTTTGGAGAAATAATATACTAATGGCTGTTTAAAATTTGAGAAGATGCCGTTAATCATTATAACTAATGCAGTATTGGCAACCACAGACGTCCGTATGAAACCCATGTCTTCAAATCCAATAACACGATCCCTAGAGCTGTCATATATCAAATTTTCCGTTAGTGACATCTCATCCATAGACAAATTAACAATTATATCAGTTTATGGTAACTGCGGCACTTTCTGCTTTAAAAGATGAAATATGTTATTATTTATCCCACAATTCAACTGTATATCTTCCACATACCTTGAAACGTCCCCTTAGAAAAATCTATACAAGATTGTGCTTAAACTGACACACAATATTTTTAGCGCAACGCAATCTGACTTTCAAAAATCCCTACAAAAGAATGGCCCTGACTAACATTAACCTATACGTTTCACAAATCACTTACCTCACAAAAATCTTCATTACTCGAACTACTGCAATATAGCGAGCGCCACTACTGCCAGCTAAATAAAAGATTCAAACTACGGAAGGCACTAACTACTGATAGGCATAGTTAGCAAATGTAAGATTTTTGTAGAGAACAAACAATGTATTTACCTTAATAGTCATAATATATATAGCAGTTCATGTCATCCAGTCTAACAAATTTCAAACCTCCGCCATCTCTCTCCCCACATCCACCACTGCTGGCGGCTCGCCTCCAACTGCGCAACGCTACGCGCTGTTCACATCCAGCTGCCGATTTTCATACAGAGCGCTACGTAACGTTGCCAATAAGAAAACATAAACAGCCTACTTACAACCTTTGTAAGGTACGTACTGATGGAAGGCTAAAACAGCGTGATAAAAAACTGTATGCCTGAGTACTACAATACAACAAATTAAGTGCAAATTACTTAGTTTCATCTTCCCATCTCGCACCACGTTTTCCATTCAGTGGTATACTGATTTGGCTTATCAATAAATCGAGAGCATCTTTTTTCAAGTACTTGGAACCAACACTTTTTAAAATGAGCTTATCCTTTTGTACTTGTGTCCTGTGACGTGGTTGCAGTTTATTCTTACAATGGGCACTTTCCTTGTCACGTAGTAATTTTGTACTAAGTCTAATGATTTGCACGTTTTTACATTTCACACGATTTTCCAACACGCGAATAATTTCACGTAATCTAAGCATTTCATCTTCAAAAGATGTCTGTGTTGCAGATTCCGTTGTTAGTGATTTTATATGTCTCTCGTGTAGTAACACTTGTGGTAGTTGTTTCTTCTGTGTCAGGAGACAGTTTTGTTTTTGCAGTAACACTTTCACGTTTGTATGGCAATTTTCTCTTCATCGTCACTAGTTGTGGCTTATTCGGCACGACAAATAACGTAGGAACAGCATTGCATATCGATGTCTTCTTTTCCGTGCTCATGAACTGGTTTGACTCGAAATGTAACGCACAAAACTTCACGTTATTGTGCAAATAAAGGGCATCTTTTTGCAGCAGGTCCTGTCTTCTACTGTTTATTCACCATTTCTTGCTCCTAAAAAAGAAAAACAAATTCAGTAATTCAATAAAGTTTAGAAAAAAATCGTAAATAAAGAGCGCTCTAATATGATGTTTCATACCTCTCAGGGTCCTTAGGAAACCTGAAGAATGACAAATTTGGTGTCTTCTTCCTATTATTACTGCAATTTCTTGAACTACATACGCTGCCTTTCGTAAAAAACATCTTAAAAATGAATATAAACGATACTGTTTACATTTAATGAATACCGTATTCAGCAGCGTAGCTTCTCCACCGCTTGAGGCGCTGTTGTCGCTGTGTATAACAATGTAAGCCCAGGATAGCTACTCCAGTCAGTCAGATTGCAGGCCGAAGACGCGTCTGGAAACGAGGAAATGTCTCGCATTCTCGTCTTTCGATAAAACTTTCACGATCTGATTCGATGAGCTCAACATAATGTGTAGAGATCTCAATACAATTTTTTCGTATACAAGATACAGCACGAGAAGCTTTAGGTACGAAAACAGCAAGTGTAATGGGAGGCGGTGCTACACACGAAACACCGTAGTTTAACCGAGATGTTCAAGAATTACTTGTTAAGTCAGTGACAGGCGGGAAGACTGCATGGGGTGTAAAATTAACAGTAATAGGTCTAAATCGAATACACGAAAAATAAAACAGCATTATTGCAAGTGATAGACAAAACGCATGAAACGAGACCTTTATGGAACACAATGTGTGGTGAATGCCCCTGGAGATAATGAACGATGCTATTGAACACCTTCAGATATAGAATATGCAAAAAATTCAGTGGGAAAATTATTTTCGACCTTTCTTTGCCTGCGTTGATTGGGGTATCACGCCACCAGCATAGTCGGTTATACCCTTAACATTACTACCCTGTCCGCGAGGGTAATGAAAGAAAAACGACTTTTGTAGATGTTACGCTTAAACTTAACCCTCGCAAGCAGAGTACATTCGTAGTCTGAAAGCCACACGAATTCAACTATGTAACAGTTTTGTTTATTTTGTACTGTTAGAATTCACTAAATTGTTAGGTAAAATTTACACAGTTCTTAAGTGCTCAACTAATCCAGTGGTGGAATATAGGAATAAACTTTATTAGGCTTGTAAGCCCATTTTCGAGTACAGAACTGTTTCCCAAGATGGAAACCACGTGAAGGAAAGTGGGAAATAATTCGTGCAGTCACAAATCTTTGTCGAATAGTAGGAGCGAGTGCCGTGAACAACGTACTAGAAATCCCGACTGGTAGGGGCTGAGTGTGGGAGTAAGGATGCATTTGAAGGTCACTTTTGTACGATTTTCTTGAGTAACTCGAAAACTACGGCCTCTAGCGAAAACGGACCCCAGTGTAAAATTATTCCTACAAAAATGTCCTGTTAATTGTTTCTCAAGGATTTGTAGTTTGCGCGTGGCGAACGAGAGAATGAAAATCTCTCGCATGATCTTTGAAGGCCAGTTATAACACGGCGGGCTGCATAAAACAAGATCCGTAGGGGCAGCTGAGTCACCTTGTATATTATACACCAATTGAAATGTGTACAATGCGAAATATTTAAGAATGCTTCACGAAACATAACCTTCTATCAGTGCTAAAACTAAAGAAAATGGCGTAAACTGCTTATGGCGGTCTCCAACGAGAATTTCTTCATGTGAGTCTAAGATTTGTCATGTGACTGAAGTAACGACCAAAAGTAAACACGTGTTCCTAGCTACACTATCCGCTAGGTACAACACTCTCCCTACCTAAAACTAGCGTAATGGCATTTCAGGGAATATTCCCATTCTGTTCAACGACTATTATCAACTCAAAAGCTACAGAACAAATCCCTTATTTCTCCTATCTGGCTGCTGAAATAAGTGACAATAAAGGCTGATATACTGAAACTACGTTTCAACGTTTTTGAACACATTTGTGGTGACGGTGAGTAACAAGACAGGAAAGGGCATGAGAATAAAAGTAAATAAAGGCATCACCAGGTTTAATGAATGGGAGTGAGACAGACGGACGTCAGTAACACCGAAAGGTCGGAAATGAGGACTTCAAGAAATGTTAGAGGGTGTACAAAATATTAGACCCAATACGTAATGAACACGGAAGATCAGAACTTAACGTTTAGAATATTAGAGAGTGGACGGTAACAGAAGAAGATCGAAAGAAGGTATTAACCGGATAAATGAAGACAGATTGCCAAAATTCCCGGCGGGGTCAGGGATTTTCTCTGCCTCGTGATGGCTGGGTGTTGTGTGCTGTCCTTAGGTTAGTTAGGTTTAAGTAGTTCTAAGTTCTAGGGGACTTATGACCACAGCAGTTGAGTCCCATAGTGCTCAGAGCCATTTGAACCATTAGTGAAGTTCCGTGGCAGGAGGAACAATTGCCAAAACGCATTGGGCTAATAAGCCATAACCAAGAAGAGATTCGGGAAGGCCCAGGAAATGAGGGGAACAACTCTGAGTGTGAAGTCAGAAGACGTATTTTTCCTTCCTAAATCGTGGAGTGCAGAAGATCAAACAGACTTTTACTCATGTCGTTATTTTATAGCAGGTATCTTATCCAGTGATTCCAGTAATGATTTATTACATTTTTATTGTGTGTCTAAAGTTTTTCCGCATGTCTCTGTTGCAACATACTCAACAAGGAATGCAGGAGTATCAACTGGCCAACAATTGTAGGGGCCGTGCAGTGGGAGGCAGGGAGGGTGTACGAGGTCAGTTGCGGCGCTTCGCCAATCTTCACAACGTATCGTTCGCGGTCATTCAGTTGGAATTCACTTTTTCCCAGCATTCGACTTACTTCAGTTATTCACTGATTTTAGAAAATGTTGCAACTAGAAGGGGAACCTTTGTGCTATCGTTCATAAATAAGTAATCACAGAAATACTCATTCCTCTGCACACAGATCTACACCAGTCCGCTTATTCGTAGCTGGAGTAAACACTGTCCTATTAAATGTCATAAAGTTGTTCGATGAAAATATAAACGTCAAAATAGGCAACATTTATAGTTTAAGGCGAGATTTCGTAGATTAAGAAGTTGACATGCATTTACCTGCACGTGGTTTCCATCTTCGGAAATAGTTCTGTATTCGAAAATGGGCTTAAAGTCCTAATAAAGTTTCACGAAGCAAGGCAAAAAGAATCCCGTTTAATCAACACAATACGAAATGTTTCTCCAAGATCCTACAGTTAAATCAGTCTCTTGCAGCCAGAAGTGTGGAGTATAATATGGTGTACTGAAACCCAAAATAAAACCCACCTGCTTTCAGAGAAAAATGTTTTTGCATTACTTTCTGAACGCCCCTCGTAATTCTTGATCAGCTTCGAATGTGAAAAGCTTCTCCCACTGGAAGCGACAGTCACTGGCATGGTTAGCAGTAATTGTTGGGTCATGGATTTCCAATTTCATTTAAGTATTTCAATATTAGCACTGAAGTTCTCATATTCTTGTTCACTTTTTCTCTGAACACTTTGATTTCTGTCAAAAGTTCTGACGTAACAATGTCTTTTCATTATTCACCATTTACCTTTTATACTTAGCTCTCTGACACGTTTATTTCATAGCGTTTTCAGTTCTTTATCCTATAAGTGTCTCAAGTTTTTTGATGAAAAAAACTGAATATTTCGGAATACTTAGTCAGCTGCCCAAACTTTTGTTGCAAACTTATTAATACTGTGTCAACGACAGGGTAGAAAAAATCAGTTTCGTCTTCTCCTCTGGAAGCTGTGCTCTGCAAAGCACATCGTCATTTCTACAACCAAATTGGTTTCTTTTGGTGCCAGTTCTCTTTGTTCAAATTTTGCCCAATCTGTAAAGTTTCAGCTATCACTTTCGTAGTGAAAAAAAATCTTCCTCACGGAAATTCTCACTTAAATTTTATTTAACTTTCGAGCGATTTGGTTGTTAATTTCAAATTCATGTTTTCTGCCTGGAGGGCCTTACTTGCTGCTATAAGGGCAAAGAGAAGCTCATACCGTATGACAACACCGTCAATAAACTAGAAGTTATCTAATTCGTTCACAGCAAGTAAGTGTTCTTCGCTTTTTGTTTTCAATTCATCAATGCTATTGCTCACCCCAAGAAGGGCATCTGTGACTTCTCTTGATTGGTACGTCATAGTTTCGACACTCTCCACCCAGCTTTCCCATCGAGGTTCTGAAAGCTTCTTCACTGTTAATTTTGGTACTCTGTTCAATATGATTTCCGCTCTCTGGGAGGATGCACCGAAAACAAAGTATAGTCTTTGAATTACACGAAAAATGTGACTGCTTTTGCTGTAGGTTTTGCCGCATCTGATAGCACAAGATTAATATTCCAGCTAGCACATGTCAAATAAAATGCTCTTGGATTACATCGGGATTCTGGTTTGAACACCACTTCAATTACCTTCTATATTTGTACCATTTTCGTAACTTTGGCCTCCGCAGCCATGAATATTGAGACCTAGTTGGTCTACTTTCGATGCACGGGTTGTAGGCAAAGTTTCTCCTGTTGTTGAAGAGACATCCATAAAGTCTACAGTCATTGTGTGTTCTTATAGGTTTACAAACTTAACAAGCAATGTCATTTGTTCATTGTTGGTTGTATCAGGAGTACAATGAGGGATGACTGAAAAATATGTACTTTCTTCTAGAAAATTAACGTTTTGTACTTTGAGTGCAAGCAAATTTATGAGTTAATGTTGAATGTTTTTGTACACAAGAACGGTCAAGAATTTCTTAAGTTTTTAACCGCGATTAAAATTTTCTGCAAAACAGGGTCAAATTCTGCAATTATTTCGATTAAACCAAGAAAATTGCCATAATTATATTGACAGAGCTTTTAGCTGGCTCCTATGAAGGCCATATTATGCTCAGCCAGATACCTGGTGGCGCGTATAATTCTGTTTAGAGCCGAAAACAAGTGTTCCTTTTCTCTTTCTAGTAGTTCACTTCCATAGCTACCACTTTTTTGTTTCAACTGTCTCACACTGTATGCATCTTTTTGCAGAGTGTATGTGGGCAACTAATTGTTCATGGCCTGTAAGCCGATCTCCTAAATGAACCCAGTCACAGAGTCTGTCACTTGACAGCTTGTTTGTAGGAGATCGAAAAATTTTACAACAGTAACAAAGAACGTTTTTGGTGCATTTCGAATACACAATCCATTTTCGATCCCTTTTTTCTCCATTGGGTAAAGTTGGTACGTAAAAATGAATTGAAAATTTTCCTCCCCTCTCGTATTAAAGATAATAAAAATATACAATTTTAATAGAGCCTTTCTGTACAATTTCACTTATCATGGAGGATGTTAACGTATTAGGTCAAGTGCCTGGGTCTGGATTTGTGATTATTTCACGGTCGCTATCAGTAGACCTAGCTGAATGTGGGATACCAGTTGGTTCACATAACAATACATTTTCAGTTTTTTATAAAGCACCACATTATGAGAGGGTAGTGTTAATGACATCACCATTTGAGCATAAATTGGTTTTAATGTGTGAAGATAAGATGCTTGTCGTAGAACCTTTTCGAAAGCGTCTTTCTTTTTGCAGTTGAAAATTGTTCGTGATGAAGCTTTTTATTGTATAACCTTATTCTTTTTTTATTTTATTTTATTTTTTATTTTTTAGCACACGGGAGGAACACTATATCGTAACACAGAACGCACATACAGCACAAGAAACGGTTTGAACTGGAAACGTACATTTAAACTCATGACAACTAACAAATTATTTTGTGAGATACCGATGAAAATAATGCTTAATTGTTAGCCACAGAAGTGAGCTGCAAGAGTGCAGAGAAAGAGAAGAGCTAAGAGACAATGAATAACGTTTCTCTTAAATTACGGATGAGCAGATGTTAACAGAAGACACTGCTGCCGCATGGTGGTTATCGTTGAAACAACTGGTTTTCCGTTATATCGGTTTATTACGTCAGTGCCACGGACACCTGACCGCTCAAATTTTGAAATAACCGATTTAAGTTTTTATTTCTGTTATTTCGTGTAATAAATGTAGAAAAAAGTTGACTTCCTCAGTTTCAAGATAAATAGAATCAAAATTATGAATAGGCAATAAAAGAAATCTTAGTCCGACCATTGTTCACTCATTTTCTCGACAAGTGTTAAGTGGTTGAATACTACGAAAAATTACTAGTATTATCCTATTGATTCTAATTTTATGAAACTCAGCTCAAAAATCATGTTGTAATCAAGGATCACACCATTATTTGGGCATTATAAAAAGCCAGCGCTAAAGGATGAAAACTGAGGTTGAGGAGCTCGTATTTTGCGTGGTGGTTTGTCCTTTTTCAAGGGCTATAAGCGGATAAACGCATATTATGTAGACACAGATAGCAGGTGAGCTACTTTCTATTCTTATTGTATACGATGAACAAATTATTGTTAAGCTTAAGATTTATTACGGTTACCATAATGTTGTTGTTGTGGTCTTCAGTCTGCAGACTGGTTTGATGCAGCTCTCCATGCTACCCTATCCTGTGCAAGTTTCTTCATTTCCCAGTACGTACTGCAACCTACAGCCTTCTGAATCTGTTTAGTGTATCCATCTCTTGGTCTCCCTCTTCGATTTTTACCATCCGCGCTGCTCTCCAATACTAAACTGGTGATCCCTTGACGCCTCAGAATATGTCCTATCAACCGATCTCTTCTTCCAGTCAAGTTGTGCCACAAATTTCTCTTCTCCCCAGCTCTATTCAATACCTCCTCATCAGTTACGTGGTCTACCCGTCTAATATCCAGCATTTTTCTGTAGCACCACATTTCGAAAGCTTCCATTCTCTTTTTGTCTAAACTATTTATTGTCCACGTTTCACTTCCATACATGGCTACTCTCCAGAAAAGACTTCCTGACACTTAAATCTTTACTCGATGTTAACAAATTTCTCTTCTTCAGAAACGCTTTCCTTGCCATTGACAGTCTACATTTTATATCCTCTCTACATCGACCATCATCAGTTATTTTGCTCCCCAAATGGCAAAACTCATTTACTACTTTAAGCGTCTCATTGCCTAATCTACTTCCCACAGCATCACCCGATTTAATACGACTGCATTACATTATCCTCGTTTTGCTTTTGTTGATGTTCATCTTACATCCTCCTTTCAAGACAGTGTCCATTCCGTTCAGCTGCTCTTCCAGGTCCTTTGCTGTCTCTAACAGAATTACAATATCATCGGCGAACATCAAAGTTTTAATTTCTTCTCTATGGATTTTAATTCCTACTCCGATCATTTCCTTTGCTTCCTTTACTGCTTGCTCAATATACAGATTGAATAACATCGGGGAGATGCTACAACCCTGTCTCACTTCCTTCCCAACCACTGGTTCCCTTTCATGCCCCTCGACTCTTATAACTGCCATCTGGTTTCTGTACAAACTGCAAATAGCCTTTCGCTCCAGGGTATTTTACCCCTGCCACCTTCAGAATTTGAAAGAGATTAATCCTGTCAACGTTGTCAAACTCTTTCTCTAAGTCTGCAAATGCTAGAAACGTAGGTTTGCCTTTCCTTAATCTATTCTCTAAGATAAGTCGTAGGGTCAGTATTGCCTCACGTGTTCCAACATTTCTACGGAATCCAAACTGGTCTTCCCTGAGGTTGGCTTCTACCAGATTTTCCATTCGTCTGTAAATAATTCGTGTTAGTATTTTGCACCGTGGCTTATAGTTCGGTAATTTTCACATCTGTCCACCCCTGCTTTCTTTGGGTTTGGAATTATCGTAATTCTTCTTGAAGTCTGAGGGTATTTCACCTGTCTCATACATCTTGCGCACCAGATGGTAGAGGTTTGCCAGCGCTGGCTCTCCCAAGGCTATCAGTACTTCTAATGGAATGTGTTTCCAGACTATAGATGTAATCACGAACAATGGCTTTCGAATTTAGGCTCGTTCTGTGCACCTACGTCGCGCGTTCTTCGGTAGCCAATGAGTCTTCAGCAGTGTTCTGAGAGCTGTGCTGTGACTGTTAGCGCAATGCGACCATCATACGCGATCGTAGCGAGTTCTTTGTCGAATTTTTATTCCATTTGTTTCGAGTTGTCATGGTTGATGGTGGTGGTAGGAGACTAATTCTGCACTAGCAAGCGAGAGATATAATCTGCAGGATACACGCTTTCATCTGGTGTATGCGAGTACGGCAACTGCCACTTGTAACCGGCAACAATGCAATCCCCGTCCTTGCCTGCGCGAACCGCCATCGCTCGTGGATGGGACTCTAGGATTGGTGCCATTCTCCAATGGGATTGATGTCCGGTGACGACAGGGAGAAACTACCATATAGACCAGGTGGGGGTAAGTCTTCTACACTGCACGCACACACGTTTACGTTAAGCCACGACACATGGCAACAGGGACATAACTGTCACAGCAATGCTGTACCATTTCTTATGCCATGTATTTGTTGGTCGTTTCTGTCGGCAGTATTATTAAAATAGCGCTGATCACTTTTCTCTTTTTCTACAATAATGCAGTATTTCAAAACAATGGAAAATGTCTGAATAAAACTGCTGTTTTTCCAAAAAAAAAGATCTATTTAAAAACAAACCATGGGAAATTCCAAGTAGGAACACCAACAATGCAGGAAAGATAGGTTGCTACTTCCCGTCAAGAAGACATGTTAAGTTGCAGACAGGCATTCTGACCGCAGATGCTGGAGTTGGCGGTCGTGTTTGCATGAGGTGTGCTTGCTTGTGTGTGTGAGTGGTGTGTGTCTCGTTTTTGCTGATGAAGGCTGTGGCCGAGAGCTAGCTTTTAATTGTGCCTGTCTGAAAATAAACGCGTCTTTATTAAAAAACAAAAATTTTGCACTGCTGCTATGGCTAACTGATACTTCAGTACTTTTCCCAGCTATTAGTGACAAATAAAATCACCTGTTATTACCTAGACCCAAAAATACGGAAAAATACCGGTTATGAAGAACATAAATACCGGTATCGGTTTTAACCGGTCAGTTTTTTCCATCCTAATCCTTATCATAGACCTTGGTTCCCTCGACTCCGATGCTGCGATAGTTTTCTACGATGTACACTAGTAGCATGTGGTAATGAAACAATGGGTATATACCTAAACACTTAAATACTTGATTCATGCCTAGGATTGTCATATCTATCTGGGGCCTCGTCGGGGCGCTCTGAGATGGGGGTGTAGAAATGAAGTAAAAATTTCATTTAATATAATCACTTTTTATTTAGAAACGAAATACGTGGAATTTGTTGCTACCGAAGTAGTTGGTACACAATAATGTCCGGAAGATTTCACCTTTTCCTGCAAGTCTTTTTTTCCCTTTTAAGTATTTATAAAAATCCGTGCAAGTTAGTTTGCAGTTAAATGGCAGTGTAGGATTGATTCCACAGTCTTTGGCAGCAGTCAGTTTCTTTCATCAATCCACTGGGCCGACATCAGCGAAAGTACTCTTTCCACAGTGGCGTTGAATGTGGGAATAGAAAACAAATACTCGCATGATTTTAGCCGTTGGCATTTGCGTTCATGGTTTTCGATTTGCTTAAGAAAATATGTACACTTTTCTTCCAGTCACGCTTAGTTTCTAAAAAGCCCTTCATGGACACATATTCCTGAAAATAATTGTCGCCTGAAGTATTCACATTTTTAGTCAGGTATATAATAATGTTTTCAATCTTCACCCGATCTGGGGTTTCAGGCCCAATCAAAAACTTGATATTTATTAAAACAGAAAGCCAATCTCTCACACTAATCAAATGCTATGGTATAGAGAACCATTGTGTCTACGTCAAACTTCGAAATAAAATTAATTATTTCTTGTTTATGGTTCCCATTCTTTAATTTGTTCTAATTCATCTTGATTTTGCATGCCAATAACATTTCCAGTCTTCCTTTCATTCAGACATCTTTGTGTGTCGATTAATGATTGTATTTCTTATTTCAGTTATCGAGGCTTTATCATTCTCCACGATTTTTATATTTTTTTCAAAGAGCCGAGTTTGACTGCAGAAACATGAAGTTAATTTCACTGATCGGACTACTCAAAAAATTTGAAATTATTATAGGTGACCTGTCTTCACCGTCAAAATCTGTATTAATGGAATCCACGGCTTAAGAATCTCTCAGTTGTGGGCATTAACGACAGCCATCTTGCTTTTGAGTGAGACAGAGGAACCTGATGATTGACACCATCGTGTAAGCAGAACTCTTTCTACTTCTCTGTCCTAATCGTGTATATTGAAAAGTTATGAAATATTTTCATGACGATTATTTCCGTCAGTTAAGTCTGCAGCAACACTTGATATACACTGAAGCGCGAAAGAAACTGGCATAGGCATGCGTGTTCAGATACAGAGATATGTAAACAGCCAGAATACTGCGCTGCCTATATAAGACATGTGTCTGGCGCAATTGTTAGATCGGTTACTGCTGCTACAATGGCAGGTTATCAAGATTTAAGTGAGTTTGAACGTGGTGTTATAGTCGGTGCACGAGCGATGGGACACAGCATCTCCGAGGTAGGGATGAAGTGGAGATTTTCCCGTATGACCATTTCACGAATGTGTCGTGAATATCAGGAATCCGGTAAAACATCAAACTTCCGACACCGCTGCCGCCGGAAAAAGATTGTGCAAGAACGGGACCAACGACGACTGGAGAGAGTCGTTCAACGTGACGAAAGTGCAAACCTTCCGCAGCTGAAGATTTCAATGCTGGGCCATCAACAAGTGTCATCGTGCGAACAATTCAACGAAACATCATCTATATGTGCTTTCGGAGCCTAAGCTCCACTCGTATACCCTTGATGACTGCACGACACAAAGCTTTACGCCTCGCTTGGGCCTGTCAGTACCGACATTGGACTGTTGATGACGGGAAACATGTTGCCTGGTCGAATTAGTCTCGCCTTGAATTGTATCGAGCGGATGGATGTATACGGATGTGGATACAACCTCATGAATCCATGGACCCTGCATGTTAGCAGAGGACTGTTCAAGCTGGTGGAGGCTCAGTAATGGTGTGGGACGTGTGCAGTTGGAATGATATGGGACCCCTGATACGTCTAGATACTACTCTGACAGGTAACATATACCTAAGCATCCTGTATGATCACCTACGTCCATTTATGTTCATTGTGAATTCCGACGGACTTGGACAATTCCAGCAGGACAATGTGACACCCCACACGTCCAGAATTCCTACAGAATGGCTCCAGAAACACTCTTATGAGTTTAAACACTTCCGCTGATCACTAAACTCCCCAGACCTGAATATTATTGAGCATATCGGGATGCCTTACAACGTGCTGTACAGAAAAGATCTCCAACCCATCCTACTCTTACAGATTTATGGGCAGCCCTGCAGGGTTCACGATGTCGGTTCCCTCCAGCACTACTTCAGACATTATTCGGGTCCATGCCACGCTATGTCCCTACACTTCTGCGTGCTCGCGGGGATCCTACACTAGATTAGGTAGGTGTATCCGATTTTTGGCTCTTCTGAGTAGTAATGTCGAGAACATGAGCAGAGCATCCAATTCCTTGTTTTTTTCCTAGTTCCTTAATTTTCAGGAACGAATTCCGGTGACCTTGTTAATGAAGCGCTCCGAAGTTGGTATTGATACTGCTTCCACAAAAAGGGATTAATTTGTCTAATGGAATTGGCATTTGTCTTTAAAGGTCAGGATAAAACTTTGCACTTGTCTCCGATGTTTCGTATTCAGCGAATCAAACTTCAGTAACTTCTGTTGGATTCCACCAGTTTCAGTAAAATATTGAACAAGTAAAGGAAAAAGAAGAAACATCTTTTCAACGTTGTGGCTCAATGCGTCACTGCCTACGTCGTAGAATGAAACTTATTTCAGTTGTTTTATGCATTCGGACACAGAGTGCGGTGAGAGGATTCTAACAATCGCTGTAGCTTTGGTCCTGTCTGTAGACTGCTGCCGGCCGGGGTGGCCGAGCGGTTCTAGGCGCTACAGTCTGGAACTACGCGACCGCTACGTTCGGAGGTTAGAATCCTGCCTCGGGCATGGGTGTGTGTGATGTCCTTAGGTTGGTTAGGTTTAAGTAGTTCTAAGTTCTAGGGGACTGATGAACTCAGAAGTTAAGTCCCATAGTGCTCAGAGCCATTTGAACCTTTTTTTTTTTTGTTGTTGTTTTGTTTATGCGGCGACTTTGGAGTCAAGATACATTGCGGAAATCAGTTTTGCAGTACAGTCGAGAGAGCTGAAGGATTGATGCTTGACAACGTTATAAGCCGTTTTTTAGTTCTGCAGCAGCAACGAGAAATTCTTCCTGGGTATCTTCTTTAATCATGAATGTAGACATATACCTTGATGTCGAATCTATTTGTATGATTCTTGGTAGAATTGTGATGCCTCACATCTACCTTATCTCCACGAGTTACTGAAACGAAACAGCTACATAACACTCAGAACGCTTCCTGATCCGTACGTCCTTTGTTTTTTGGCAATGTTCCGCAGAGTTTCACGTGCCCCAAGATTGCAAAATAAATCTACGGCACGAAAAACAGAATAATTTCCCATTAACAAAGTGACAACCAAACGCTGCGGTGATTTGCTACAGCCAGAGTAAAATGGCTCTGAGCACTATGGGACTTAAGATCTGTGGTCATCAGTCCCCTAGAACTTAGAACTACTTAAACCTAACTAACCTAAGGACATCACACACATCAATGCCCGAGGCAGGATTCAAACCTGCGACCGTAGCGGTCGCGCAGTTCCACACTGAAGCGCCTAGAACCGCACGGGCACCAGCCAGATTACTTCCTCTTGGATTCAGCAACGCTACAATCAATGACAGTCATTTCTAGAAATTCATGAGAATTCTGAAAATAATAAAAAGTCTACATTCCATTCTAGGAGGGGGTAAGAACTCCCCTTGCTGAGCCTATGAAGACAGTGATTAAAGGTACATGATTTGTGAGGAACTTACGTTTCAACTCATAGGAGAAAGCCAGTTTGGTTAGTGCACCACATAGTGGTTCTCTACTCGCAGTTGAAACGACGTGTGTAGCGGATTAATAAGAACAGCCTGTACTATGTAACTAAGAATTTGTAACTAGATATCGCAGAGATGTGTTTTAAATAGCGGGAGTAAGCGATGCACAGAAAGCAATATGTTTTCTCAGTAGAGCGCATGACGTCACGGGGGAAGCAGCTGTGCGAAACAGTACACAGTTCGAATTGTGTTGTGTTTGAAAGAGTATGTTGATTGAGTTCTTCCTTCTGAGGTACTCAAGTCAATAGCGGAAACATTCGGAATTCGGGAGTGTTACGGTTTTTGCTCTAGTTGATATTTCATTCGGAACTGAAATAGTTAGCAATAATGGACAGCGGGATCAACATTGTGTTCGCCAGCTCTGTAGTTTATTGTTCGTCCTGTGAAATTCTTATTGGAGAATCTACAAGAGAGTGAGAAAATTAATTTTTACAAAGCCAGGCTGTGCTGTTACGGGCTGTTTTTCGTACAACCGGAACACAAAGGGAACTGACGTAATGTATCACAGTTCCCGCGTAATGAAACATTATAAAAACTATGGTTGTCGAAATGTTGTAGGAAAGACAGTGTAAATGTTGCGCATACACGAATATGCTCTCACCATTTCGCAGAAACAGATTACTTAAGGCATTTACAGTCTGAATTACTTAATTTGCACCGAAAAAGAATGCTCAAGCCAGATGCAGTTCCTTCGTGCAATTTGCCGTGCAGTAGTGCGACTGTCAATGTGTCACCCGCAACAGAAGACAGAACCAAACGGTATAAGAAACGAGAACTACATAAGAGATCTCTGGAAACTCGGGAAAAGCTGTCACCAAATAAGAAACATCATAATAACACGTGTACAGATGACAGTTTTTTTTCAGACACAGATAAAGTTACTTTGATGAATACTATAGCGGCATTAGAAAGAAGGAATGCTGTTCTTACAGACAAGTGTGTGCAACTTCGATCGAGAAATAAATACCTTCGGAATCAGCTGTCTAGACGCGACGACTTACGCGCGAGGAAGAAATTAATAAGGAGGTTCTTGTGTCTAAGGAAATTACTCGTGTGCTGGGAAAAATATTTTCACTCAATCAAATAAAAAGTTTATTAAGTGACTCAAAAAGGGTTAGATGGAGTAACGAAGACATTTGTAAATCAATTACTCTCCGTGCTATATCTCGGAAGTGTTATAATTTTCCGAGGGAAAAAATCGGGTATCCTCTACCAGCTGTGTCGACGTTGAGGGCCTGGATAAACCGCTGTTTTAGTTGCAGTCGTGGCATTTTGAAAGATGTTTTGATTATGATAAAAATGCGGGCTAAAACATTCACTGACAGGCAACGTGTTTGCGTTTCGTCCTTCGACCAAATGAACATCGACAGTAGGATTTACTATGATCAACAAGAGGACAGAGTGTCAGGACCCCACAGTAATGTTTTAGTTGTTATGGTGCGTGGACTATTTGCAAGTTCGAAACAACCTGTTTATTTTGATTTTGATGTTCGCATGACAGCTGCCCTCTTGAATGAAATTATTGTCGCCTTAGACAGTAACTCGTATAAGGTTGTAGCTTGTGTAGCAGACATGGGAACAAAAAACTTATAATTTCAAACGGACGTGAAACTTATTCTCACTATGACTCTTCATAAAGTAGGAAAAAAAGTTTCTCATGTATTAAAGTTTTAGGATCCGGTTTTTTGTTGTTGCAGTCTTCTGTCCGAAGACAGGTTTGGTACAGCTCTCCATGCTACTCTCCTCTATGCGAGCTTCTTCATCTCCGAATAACTACTGCAACCTACATCTTTCTGAATCTGCTTAGTTTATTCATCTGTTGGTCTCCCTCTACGATTTCTACCCTCCACTGTTCGCTTCCAGTACTAAATTGGTGATCCCTTGATGTCCCAGAAAGTGTCTTATCAATGGATCCCTTCTTTTAGTCAAATTATGCCACAAATTTCTTTTCTCCCCAATTCTGTTCGGTACCTTCTCTTTAGCTACGTGATCTACCCATCTAATCTTCAGCATCCTTCCGTAGCACCACATTTCAAAAGCTTTTATTCTCTTCCTGTTTAAACTGTTTATGATCCGTGTTTCACATCCATACTTTGTTACACTCCAGACAAATAACTTCAGGAAACACTTCCTAACACTTAAGTCTATATTCGATGTTAGCAAATTTCTCTGCTTCACTAATGCTTTTTTGCCATTGCCAGTATACATTTTATATCTTCTCTACTTCGACCATAATCAGTTATTTTGCTGTCTAGATAACAAAACTGATCCACTACTTTCAGTCTCGTTTTCCTAATCTAATTCCATCAGTATCACCTCATTTAATTCCTCTAAGTGTCCGCCCGTTGCCCTCTGTAATAAAAAAAACTGAGTTAATTAAACAACAACGAACTCAAACGGGTGTCTTTCGACGTCCGCCCAGAACGGATACAACGAACGAAAACGAACTAAATTAGATTAAAAACAAAACAAAAATAAATAAAAAAGTGGTCAGAGCGACGGAATGTCATACCTAACGGCCCGGGTTCGATTCCCGGCTGGGCCGGAGATTTTTCTCCGCTCATGGAGTGGGTGTTGTGTTGCCCCTACCATCATCATTTCATCCCCATCGACACGTAAGTCGCTGAGTTGGCGTCACCTCGAAAGACTTCCACCAGGCGAACGGTCTACCCGACGGGAGGCCCTACTCACACGGCATTTCCATTTTCCTTTCATCTAAATTCCATTATCCTTCTTTTTGGTTTTCGTTAATGTTCATCTTATATCTTCCTTTCAAGATACTATCCATTCGATTCAACTGATCTTCCAACCCTTTTCTGTCTCTGACAGAATTACAATGTCATCGGAAAACCTTGAAGTTTTTATTTCGTCTCCCTGGACTTTAACACCTTCTCCATATTTTTCTTTGGTTTCATTCACTGCTTGCTCAATGTACAGATTGAGTAACATATGGGACAGGCTACAATCTTCGTGACAAAAAATAAAAACGTTTACAGCTGTCTTCGTGATTTTAATTTATTTTGTCGCTACCAGTTTCAACGCTTCATTGCGTCATCTTCAGGCTGTCTTTGATGCGGTACAAAATAAGTTAAAATCGTAAGGACAGCTGTAGGTGTGTGGTTTTTTTTTTGTCACGATAGTAAACGGCCGTCGTCCCAGAGACCTCCTGCTAAAAGGATGAACATACAAAAGGCTACAATCTTGTCTCACTCCCTTCTCAACCACTCTTCCCTTTCATGCCCCTCAACTATTAAAACTGCAGTCTGGTTTCTATACAAGTTGTAAATAGCCCTCCACTGACTGTATTTTATCCCTGCTACTTTCAGAATTTCGAAGAGAATATTCCAGTCGTCATTGTCAAAAGCTTTCCCTAAGTATATAGTTGCTATAAACGTAGGTTTGTCTTTCCTTGAATTATATTCTAAAATACGTCATAGGGTCAGTATTGCCTCATGTGTACCTACATTTCTTTGAAATCGATACTGATCTTTCCCGAGGTGGTCTTCTACCAGGATTTTCATTTTTCTGTAAAAATTCCTGTTAGTATTTTGTAGCCATGATCAGTTATGACATTTTAATTCATTATTTATTTACTACTGACTCAATTCGCAACATATTTTGCAGGCAGTATCCACATATATACCACTACACGGACCTGCAACAGCATATCGTTGTACGACGCATAGTTCAAGTGATATGACGTATGACGTCATATACATTGAGATGGGTGAAAAACTAGCTTAACATATTAACTGATTTGTAAAGCAATCAGACGTTTCAAGCTCTTATACATAAGGGAGTTCGATCCTGTGGCGAATCTGGAGTTGGATTTTGAGGGAGGGGGGGGGGGGGGGTTACTGATAACTTTAAAACAACCACGAATTGGGTCAAACGGAGCACTAAAAGCATCGTTTGCACTTTTACGCCGCGCGTAAGTATGAACACAACTAAGTAACTGCCTTTTACCACTCATGCAGACTCTTCCACTTCACCACTCGTTCTGCAAGGGAAGCAGGTTGGGTGAAATAGGCGGTGAAGTGTTTTATGCACATATTTCATTGTGAAAGCATTTTTAAAGCTAAATCTATGAAAATTGGTATGTGGCGTCTTGTTTGGAAATGAAAGAAAAAACGTGTTTCACTGTTTTTGGAAAACCAACCCCTAAGGGGGTCAAATAAGGCCAGGCTGAGATTTTCACTCTGCAGTGGAGTGTGTGCTGCTATGAAACATCCTGGAAGATTAAAACTGTGTGCTGGACCGATACTCGAATCCGTTACCTTTCGCGGGCAAGTGCTCCACAAGTTCTGCAAAGTTCGCAGGAGAGCTTCTGTGAAGTTCGGAATGAAGGAGACGAGGTATTGGCGGAATTAAGGCTGTCGGGACGGATCGTGTGTCGTGCTTGGATAGCTCAGTTGGTAGAGCACTTGCCCGCGAAAGCAAAGATGCCGAGATCGAATCTCGGTCCGGCACAGAGTTTTAATCTGCCAGGAAGGTTCAGGGCCAGACTGTTTCACTGACTCATCATCGCCCAGCCGAAACCGCTATGGATAGAAACTTGAAATTTGGAGAGGGTGTGAATCTTATACAGTAGATATCGTTTAAGTAGGGATCATTCGAAATTGAAGACAAAAAAGAGGGTGAAATAGGGGACGGAAGGCTTTCTCAAAATATGTCGCAATTAAGGCAGTTCTGAAGCTAGAACTACTAAAATTAGTATTTGGTTTCTCGGTTAGAAGTAAAAAAATACACGTTTCAGCAATTTTGGAAATTCAACCACTAAGTGGGGAAAATAGTGAACGTTTTCTGGAAATAATTCATTATCACTATTTAAAAACAGTCGTAGGTTGCACAATATTCATTATTACAGAACAACTAATCTATTTTAAAGCTAAATCTATGAAAATGGATGTTAATTAAAAAAAGTTTCACTTTTTTGGAAATTCAGTGCCTTAAGGGAGTGAAAGAGGGGATACAAGGTTTTATAAAATTATTTCATTATAGAAACGTTTTCAAAGCTAAATCTTTGGAAATTAGTATTTGAATTCTCTGTTAGAAATTAAAAAAATATGTATTTGTTTACTCTTTACAGAAATTCAATCCTTTAGGGCGTAAAATTGTTAGGAAAATATTTCGTTACATTAAAAAATTGTAAAGCTTAGCCTACGAAATGGGTACGAGTATTTCACTTCTAGGTTAGCTATAAAGAAGTATGTGTTTCAATGGAAATATGATCACAAGAATGCAAACGGCAAGATTAACAGAATCCTTGAATTACAGCACCTGGAATTGCTTTTTGGTCAGAATTACATTCGGAAAAGATCATGCATATATGGCCTCCATTAGCGTGAAACGTTTAGAAGGTGTTGCAATTTGTGAACAATATAAAAATTTGATTAAAGAAAAACAAAAAAAAATCTGTGCAGAGGATACAGACTACGCGTGAAAAGTATCGGGTGCTAAGCTAGTATGTGATATAGATGGAACTACGGTTCGTGATACAAACACGTGGGGTCGCAGAGATTAAAATCTGCTAAACCCGAACGTTGAGGGGATTTCCTCAATTTTACAACAGAATAAATACCGTTCGCACACTTGCGTTGATCGAAACGTTGAACTAACTTTACCGAATTGTCTGTGCAGTCGAGGATATGGCTCTTGGGGTAATATTGTATAAGATTCTTGTAAATTCCTGTAGTGGACTATATTAGAGGTCATATCAGCTCAAGTGGGAAGTAATGAGGAGGTACATTAGCAGTCACAACCATGAACGGACTGACAAATAAATCGAAACCAGTTTTCGACGTGCAAAGTCTTGACTTTTGTCTGAGAACTGGTGACGAAATTTTTCAATTACTGAAACGAAGGTAATCATGTCTGGTCGAGAAATGACTGCCTTGAGCTGTGAGAAATGTTCTATGTCATGAACTAGAAGCTGATTTTTCCACAGGATTAACTTTTGTTTTATAACATCAATATAGTCGGCCATATATGTAAATCATCCTCCCCTTGGATTAAGAGACTTGATGAAATCAAATAGCTGGTGACGTCGACCATAAAAGATTTTGTCACCCCCCTATTTTTCTTTTAACTCTTCTTTGCCTAATGAAGTCGTCTTTGTGCCTGGTGGTGTAACGACGTTCCAATGAACGTTTTTCACAGCTCATGATAGTGCGATGGTGTATAAGCAATTTGCATGGCGTTCAAAGAGCAATTTCCATTTAGCACTGAATGATGTGACTTCTCCACTTTTTCTTTCAAGTGCGTAGACGCAGTGATGTTCCTCATTCAGAACGTAAATCTAATTTAGCACAGTCGGTGTTGTCGGAAAAATGTGACAAGGCGACTGGCTCTCTCTAGCGGCGTCCGGCTGCTGACTCGCTTTTCATTTCCTGTTCTCCACCGCTCGCCCCTCAGCGCCATTTGTCCAGACCGGCTCTAAATATAACCAACTCACTTTTCTTAAAATATATAGAATTCAATCAGTAACTTTCTTCAGTTTGGTGCAAAAATGGCTTATTAAAATAATGTTAACGTTTCCTTTGTCTTACAAGAAATTATGAAAAAGATGTAAGAAATGTTTTCAAATGTAGTTTTAGACATGAGCTGTTGGCATATATACTAGGTGTCGAAGACTTTCTCACACCAAACGCTGACTGGAAATATCTTGTATGATGAGGGGCCCCATAATCTGCAGGTTGACAGAAACTGTTCCGTCAGTGGAGGCGCGCCTATTTGGTAAAACATCCACACCTTCACCTCCGTGCGACTCATCGCCTGCCCCGGGTGGGTCTTGCACCTGTCCTAGAGAGAGGAGGCGTGTTTCAGCCCGAATCAATGGAGCGCTCTGCTAGTTCAGAGGCAGGTCTCCGTGCCGGCGCTGACGCACGGCGTGGTAGGAGGTCCACAAAACCTCAGGTGTTGGTGGGGATGTTTTGCACTTTTCCAGAGAATGGGTGGTAGGAGGAGGAGGAGGAGGAGGCGGGCGTGCGTCGGTTACTCCTACCCGCACGACATCCCGACAAGGAAATTCATCACTCGGTCCGTCTAAACGCCAGACGCATCCAGTTTGTCGCTCGGCCAGTTGGTACGTGTGTAGAGCGCTTTGAAAAGTTGCGAGCTGCGGCCGTATTGGCTGGCCAGCTCTTGTGACGTCACATCCCCGAACCACGGGTTCGTGGCGCCTCAGTTAGCGGGTTGTATCCTGCGATTGCGGTTCGAAACTTCTAATCTGCACAATTCCGGGTTCCTCACTTCCAATTTATCCAGCCGGGTTGCTGTTTAGACTTCCAGAGAAAGGTAAACCTCCCTACGACGTAACAGTTACGTGTTGTATACGTTTCTTACGATATCTCTTACAGAAATCGAATTATTCTTGTTTCCGTGGCGGTTCAGTAAGTCGCGACTTGTAAGACGACCTCTGGAATTGATAGGCCGACTAGAAAGATTGCTTTCGTTAACGAAGTGGGTCAACGGAAGCGTCCGAGTCCACCCGTCGGCTTTTGTGGTGTGTGACGTCACGAAGGCGCGGAATTTAGTTTGTGAGAATGGCGTGCTTGTAGGTGTCGTTTTGATGTGATCTATGGTGCTCTCTGGTGGTGTGTTTATGTGTTGTGTGACAGGTGATGTATTTGGTTTAGTTTGCTTGTGTGGCGTGTTTATAGGTAGCGTGTTGTTGCGGTCGGTGGTTCTCTCTGGTGGTGTGTTTATGGGTAGCGTGTTATGTGGCGTATGGGGTTCATTTGCGCGGTATCATTGCACGTGTGTGGTGTCGATAGTGCCTGTGCTTTCAGCGGAATATTTTTCAGTGGGTTAACGGTTTTGGTTTTGTTATGTCGACGTTATTGTAGTTTCTTTCTGTTCGTCGTGTGTGAATTTTGGTAAATTGCATTGTTCATGTCTTTGATAGATGTGGATATGACTGACAACGTCAATAGTTTTCGGTTGTTGGCGATGATGGGGGACACTGCATTGTCTCTAACAAAGTTCCTTAAACTATTCGGATTTGTGGAAGAAGTCGTGAAGAAATGAGGCTTACTAATGTTCCAGGATCTCGGACCAGGGACGGCTATATGTGGTGATGTCTTAAGAATACCTTGTCAAGGGAAGTGTTCGATTCCATTTTGATTCTTTTTTTATGGTAGTAATAAGTGTGGTGGTGGCGAAAGTTCTGAGATTTATAGTGTGGTATCGGTAGTTTCTGTTGCCCTATATAACTCGAGGGAAATGTTCCAGTGGATATTGTTTTTAGTTGATTTCGGGAAGGTTGTTGTCGTTTTATTTTATCGTTTTTGTCGTCTGGTTTAGTGGCGTGTGTTTATTTTTAGTTTGTCTCCACCCAAAAACCCCCAATTTCCCCCGCTTGTCCCGTTAGGTTCACTATATTTTTGGAGTAATATTGTGTCTGACTGTTTTTCGATCTATTTTTATGTTTGTTGTCATGTTTTCGTAACGACGTCATAGTCGCGATATGGGAGTTGTGAATGGTCGTTTCCGCCATATTGGTGACGTTATTGGTCAAACTAGACGGGTGGAGTCGGACGTTTCCGATAACCCATGTTTGCTTTGTGGGCTCTATGGAAGACGGTGAATGACCGACAGTATATGGTACACTTGCGAGAATTTGCGACGTACACACACTGAATACAAGGGGGTGTTAAAACATAGGACCTTGTGTATTTAGTTATTTCGACAACATACATTATTTTCAGGGTATATGTAGAACTGCTTTGGCTCGTAATAGTCATGCTGCCTCGAAATAGCGGCATGCTCTTGCTAACTGAATAACATATTTGCATCATATCGTACACTGCAGATTGGTACTGTATGACACTAATCTGCCTTCTACGTAATGCAACCAATTCTATTCAATACCGCCTCATTAGTTATGTGATATACCCATCTAATCTTCAGCATTATTCTGTAGCACCACATTACGAAGGCTTCTATTCTCTTCTTGTCCAAACTATTTATCATCCATGTTTCACTTTCATACATGGCGACACTCCATACAAATACTTTCAGAAACGACTCCCTGACACTTAAATCTATACTCGATGTTAACAAATTTCTCTTCTTCAGAAACACTCTCCTTGCCATTGCCAGTCTACATTTTATATCTTCTCTACTTCGACCATCATCAGTTATTTTGCTCCTCAAATTGCAAAACTACTTAAGTACTTTAAGTGACTCATTACCTAATCTAATTCCCTCAGCATCACACGATTTAATTCCACTACATTCCATTATCCTCGTTTTGCTTTTGTTGATGTTCATCTTATATCCTCCTTTCAAGACACTGTCCATTCCGTTCAGCTGCTCTTACAGGTCCTTCACTGTCTCTGGCAGAATTACAATGTCATCGGTGAACCTCAAAGTTTTTATGTCTTCTCCCTGGATTTTAATACCTACTCCGAATTTTTCTTTTGTTTCCTTTACTCCTTGCTCAGTATACAGATTGAATAACATCGGGGAGAGGCTGCAATCCTGTCTCACTCCCTTCCCAACCACTGCTTCCCTTTCATGCCCCTCAACTCTTATAACTGCCATCTGCTTTCTGTACAAATTGTAAATAGCCTTTTGCTCCCTGTATTTTACCCCTACCACCGTCAAAATTTGAAAGAGTATTCCAGTCAACATTGTCAAAAACTTTCTCCAAGTCTACAAGTGCTAGATACATAGGTTTGCCTTTTCTTAATGTAGCTTCTAAGATAAGTTGTAGGGTCAGTTTTGCCTCACGTGTTCCAATATTTCTACAGAGTCCAAACTGATCTTCCCTGAGGTCAACTTCTACCAGTTTTTTCATTCTTCTGTAAAGAAATTGTGTTAGTATTTTGCAACCATGACTTATTAAACTGATTGTTTGGTAATTTTCACATCTGTCAACACCTGCTTTCTTTGGGATTGGAATTATTATATTCTTCTTGAAGTCTGATGGTATTTCACCTGTCCCATACATTTTGCTCACCAGATGGTAGAGTTTTTTCAGGACTGGCTCTCCTAAGGCTGTCAGTAGTTTTAATGGAATGTTGTGTACTCCCGGGTCTTTGTTTCGACTTAAGTCTTTCAATGGTCTGTCAAACTCTTCACACAGTATCATATCTTGCATTTCATCTTCATATACATCCTCTTCCATTTCTGTAACATTGAACTCAAGTACATCACCCTTGTATAGACCCTCTATATACTCCTTCCACCTATCTGCTTTCCCTTCTTTGCTCAGAAATGGGTTTCCATCTGAGCTCTTGATATTCATACAAGTGGTTCTCTTTTCTCCAAAGGTCTCTTTAATTTTCCTGTAGGCAGTATCTCTCTTACCTCTATTGAGATAAGACTCTACATCCTTAAATTTGCCTTCTAGCCATCCCTGCTTAACCATTCTGCACTTCCTGTTGATCTCATTTTTGAGACGTTTGTATTCCTTTTTGCCTGCTTCATTTACTGTATTTTTATATTTTCTCCTTTCATCGATGAAATTCAATATTTCTTCTGTTACTCAAGGATTTCTACTAGCCCTTGTCTTTTACCTACTTGATTCTCTGCTGGCTTCACTACTTCATGCCTCAAAGCTACCCATTCTTCTTCTACTGTATTTATTTCCCCCATTCCTGTCCATTGTTCCCTTATGCTCTCCCTGAAAATCTGTACAACCTCTGGTTTAGTCAGTTTATCCAGGTCCCATCTCCTTATATTCCCACCTTTTTGCAGTTTCTTCAATTTTAATCTACCATTCATAACCAACAGATTGTGGTCAGAGTCCACATCTGCCCTGGAAATGTCTTACAATTTAAAACCTGGTTCCTAAATACTTGTCTTACCATTATATAATCTATCTGAAACCTATCAGTATCTTCAGGTTTCTTCCATGTAGGCAACCTTCTTTTATTATTCTTGAACCAAGTGTTAGCTATGATTCAGTTATGCTGTCTTAGGCATAATAAACCGCTTTCAATTACAAACACATATGGAAAATTTTATAGCCTGTTTTAGACCCTGTCAAGGGGAGATCTAAATGAGGGGATGGGATGGAAGTGGCCTATAAGAAATGAAAGAAAGAATTGCAGATAGTGAGAAATTACTAATTTTAGTAAAGGAAAGTAGTATTTCTAATTTGTCTGCTGTTGTGCAGGCAGGGAGAGTATCATACAGTTGTGGTGGGTCCTAGTAACTATGTAGATCCTACCCTGAGGCAATCACATCAAGTACCTACTGCACAAACCCTTTGGCCAATGGCCATCGATCTACATCTGCATCTACATTGATACTCCGCAAGCCACCCAACGGTGTGTGGCGGAGGGCACTTTACGTGCCACTGTCATTACCTGCCTTTCCTGTTCCAGTCGCGTATGGTTCGCGGGAAGAACGACTGTCTGAAAGCCTCCGTGCGCGCTCTAATCTCTCTAATCTTATATTCGTGATCTCCTCGGGAGGTATAAGTAGGGGGAAGCAATATATTCGATACCTCATCCAGAAACGCACCCTCTCGAAACCTGGCGAGCAAGCTACACCGCGATGCAGAGCGCCTCTCTTGCAGAGTCTGCCACTTGAGTTTATTAAACATCTCCGTAACACTATCACGGTTACCAAATAACCCTGTGACGAAACGCGCCGCTCTTCTTTGGATCTTCTCTATCTCCTCCGTCAGACCGATGTGGTACGGATCTCACACTGATGAGCAATACTCAAGTATAGGTCGAACGAGTGTTTTGTAAGCCACCTCCTTTGTTGATGGACTACATTTTCTAAGCACTCTCCCAATGAATCTCAACCTGGTACCCGCCTTACCAACAATTAATTTTATATGATCATTCCACTTCAAATCGTTCCGCACGCATACTCCCAGATATTTTACAGAAGTAACTGCTACCAGTGTTTGTTCCGCTATCATATAATCATACAATAAAGGATTACAATAAAG
Organism: Schistocerca americana; assembly: GCF_021461395.2. Classification (NCBI taxonomy): domain Eukaryota; kingdom Metazoa; phylum Arthropoda; class Insecta; order Orthoptera; family Acrididae; genus Schistocerca; species Schistocerca americana. The sequence continues at coordinate 51,270,297 of NC_060119.1, read as the reverse complement.
GATACATTATGTGTAAAGGGTGCTGTGATAGAGGCAGAGATACATTTGTGTCTAGCTGCTGTGAACCACCTGTCTTCTTGGAACATTGGCAGCTTGTTTATCTCTTACCAATTGTGTTCCCAGAGAGTAACATTGCCTCTGAAATGCAGCTTTAAGCCAAAAGTAAATTACAGTATTGTGTTCAGACTGAGCCATTTTTAACCAAACAACTGTAGGATACTGTTGCCGCCTGTGACATGGTAGTGACTGAGTTTGATCTATTTGTACATTTTTGGATTAGTGTTGGGCCAGATTCAGAGCAGCTGCCTCACTTCAGGGTTTTTTGGGACAAAGAAGTGCAGTAAAAGAATGTTGGATTTGAGACAGGTGACTGCTAGTCTAAGGTAAAAGTGGAAAGACGAGTTGTTAGGTGTCTGTGGATGGCCCTGATGGCATTTCCAAGAGAGTTAAAGAGCTCAAAGTCTAGGGTAATCCAGAGGGTCCTGCATTTATATACTTTGGGATATGAGGCTTACATATAGTGCTGGCTGACTTAGATGGGTGTACTAACGTGTAAGAGCTTTACATGGTTTATTTAAAACCATTCTGTCCCGCCTTGTTGATTTCAACAATATTACAATCACATCTGTTTTCCCACAAATGTTTTGCACTATTTGGAGAATGGAAAATAAAATGGTGAGAGTCTGGGCTCAGAAAATATTAAGGGCTGTTTAATAATGTGTGAAGGAAGTAGGAACACAAGTAGGTAAAATCAGAGCCTAAGGTAACTATCAAAATTCCTAAGAGTCTTAGCTGCCTCTTGCTGACAGCTCATTTAAAATGTTTTTAAGACTGGATGCACAGAATGAGTCATTTCTGACTAAATTTGAGTCATGTACTCCCTTATCTCAATTTACCTATACTGCCTTCCAGTCTATGGCCAGAATTTATTAGAAAATTTGTCAAACAAGGAGACTGGCTGCAAAATAGATCTGAATGACGAGATTAATTAGTTGCAACTTCCATGAAAGTGGAAATCAGGCACAGAACCAAACAGGCTTGTTCTACTTGGTTGGAAGGAGCTTGCCATTAGAGACCCTGGCAGTCATTGGCAATTCTTTCACAATGGGGCACTTACCTTCATCTCAGTCTCATTCAACGAAACGCAAAAGGTATGAGGCTGAAGAATCAGGCACTCAGAGTTGCAATTTGGTATCTCATGATATCATGTACTACATATGGTCATTCTTTTGCTACAGTTAATCCACTCCTTATTCAGAAAGGTGTTGATGTAATTGCTGACCGAGTGAAATCTTGATTTTGTCTACATAATGATATTTTGTTTTTTGAAACCAATAATTATTTTAAAGCCCAACAACTACATAAACCTTTTCCCCACCATAGCTATACTGTTCATGTTGAGGACCATCAAACACAAAATTCTTCTTGTGTTGTTAGTTACACTTGTATGCTTGATTGTCTGACCGAGGGAGAAATCCATAATACCTCTCTGATCAGGTCATCACTGTAGTGCATCAAGTAATGTAAATGGTTAATGCCACCTTACTCCTATACACTTTTGATCAAGTTGTGCTTCCATCAAAGATCAAAGCAGGTTATGAAGTTATTACAGTCTGACCATACATTTTAAATGTGATGCTTTGCTACTAGTGTCAACATTAAAAACACACTCTAATGTCCTGTAAAAACACTGTAAAATGTGTTACTCACTGTATCAATTGTAATGGAGACCATGACACCTCATCACGAGAATGTCCTGCGCCTCTTGATGAGCAGACTGTCCAGGAAATCCACATGAAGGAAAAAGTACCTTACCATGTTGCTCTCAGGTTGTTGGCTGGTCAAAAGCCCTGTGATTTACCATATGGCACTTACGGTGCCATTCTTGCCATGTCTTGTACCACAAATGACATGGTCATTCAGACTTGTGACCTTACACCATCGAAATATAATCCACCATCACGGAATCTGTTTAGTAGCTGGCAAGTTTTAAACTAGCCTGGTTGAAAGTACCTATGCAGAAGCTGCCAAACTACTGCTGTCATACTGGCATGATCTTCTAGTCAGCAGATACACATGCCATTTGTCTGCCATGCTCGGCCGCTCTTCCTATGCTTTCTTCAATGACTCCTTTGACTGGCAGTTTGGGGAGTGTCTCTCTTCTGTTACCTCCTGTAATTAACTTTCAGCTATTGCTCTGGCAGCTTAACTTCATGCTACCCCCCACTTTCCTCATTGGTGTGAACCATTCACCACCTTCACTTCGTGTGGCAGCCCATGTTCACCTTGGACCTCATTGGCTTCCTAAAGAACCTAATCCAAATTCTGTCTATTGATGTAAGTTTCTCGAACATCACTGGGAACTTTGTGAGAGTACATTTGTGTACACAATGGCACTCAGACTGACTGTGGTTTAGGTGTGCCTTCATCATTGTCACTGAAGATTTTTGGTATTGACTTCCAGAGCACTGCTTAGTGTTTACACCAGAGCTCTTTGCACTGTATTGGGACACACTGTACATCTGGCGACACAGGCTTTTCAATTGTCATCTGTTCAGATTCTCTCTGTGCCCTTCCAAGTCTGTGTGTGTTGTACACAGTTCAGCCTTTAGCGCAACTGGTCCAAGAAAGATTCCAGTTCCTCAGTCTCAAGGGAGCCACTCTGACAATTAGTAGATCCTCAGTCACGTCATCTGACTGGAAACGAGGCTCCTGATGCTGCTGCTGAGGCTGCAGTACGCCTACCTTGGCCCACTAGTTCTTCCAAACTGACGATCTCCATGTTGCCGTCTGTCAGCAGGTGGTGTCACTTTGGCACCACCTCTCATCTTCCCTTTATGGCAACAAGGTCCAGGGAAAACAACCTCTCCCAGCCCCCCCAGGGGGTCCACAACTCTTTTGTGGACACGTGCGTAGCGAGCACGGGACCCCGAGCTAATGTGTCCCTCCTTCCTTTCCGGGCTGCATACCTTACCTTCCCTTCCCTTTCCGCATCCTTCCCCCATCTTCGCCCCCCCTCTCACCTCTGGCTCTTTCCTTCCCTTTCTCCCCCTCTGGGAGTATGGTTTGTGCCTACGTCCGGAGACGGACGCTCGAAACTGTTCCAAATTCCTTGCTTTCTACACTTGCAAGTCCTCGTCCTTCCTCTGTCCTTCTCTTTTCCTTCCCTCCTCTCTTTGCCCTTTTCTCCGCTGCGGCGTTTGAGACCCCCCTCTTCTTTCCTTTCCCTTTCTCTTTTTTCCTCCCTGTGCGTGTCTGAAGGCCGACCCACGCACTTCCATGCGTAGCCGGTGACGGGGTAACGCGTAATTCCCCGCCCCGGGTAGACAGGTAGGACACGTACGTAGTCCCTGGTAACGGCCAGGCCCAGGGAGGGGTGATTACCCGAGCTGATACCTTCCGAAAGTGCCGATTGGTCCCTCCGTCCGTTTGTCGGGAGGTGTGACCTGAGGTGTGAACAATCAACTAAGGCGGGTGTGCCCTCAGTGAGGACCCCCACAAGGGAGGAGCGCGCCATCGGAGACGCCGGTAATCATGGGGGATTCTTCCGCAATGGTTTCCTCACCTTCCACTATGTCTGCTCACAAACGTAAGTTCACCGAGTCTCAGCCACAGACGGTTCTTCCATCGTTGCCACAATTCCTTGTTGTTTCTCGGTCTGACAAAGGTCACGACTTCTCCACGGTCAACCCTTTCATTATTCAGAAAGGTGTCGACGCAATTGCAGGTCCTGTAAAGTCTTGTTCCAGATTACGGAATGGCACCCTGTTGTTAGAAACACACAGTGCCCTCCAGGCACAAAAATTGCTGTGTACTTCTCTGCTCCACACCTTCCCTGTCCGGGTGGAACCGCACCGTTCTTTAAATTCCTCGCGTGGAGTCGTTTATACACGCTCCCTCGATGGATTGTCTGATGAAGAAATTCAGCACTACCTGTCTGACCAGGGCGTAACGGCTGTTCATAGGGTTATGAAAAGGGTTGACACGAACATCATTCCACCCGCACTGTCTTCTTGACGTTTGACAAAGTTCAACTCCCATCGAAAATCAAAGCAGGCTATGAGATAATTTCCGTTCGCCCTTACGTCCCAAACCCTACTCGTTGCTATCGATGTCAGCGGTTCAATCACACCAGCCAGTCCTGTTCCAATCCGGCCAAATGTGTTACGTGTGGCAAGGATGCCCATGAGTGTGCTTGTCCACCTCCTTCCCCTCGCTGCATCAACTGTATGGGTGACCACGCTGCTTCCTCTCGAGATTGTCCCGTTTTTAAGGACGAAAAGCTCATCCAGGAAATCAGAGTAAAGGAAAAGGTGTCGACCTTTGCTGCTCGAAAATTATTCGGCAGTCGACAGCCCACCGTGCCTCAGAATGGAACATACAGCACTGTCCTTGCTTCTCCTCGGCCAACAAAGGAGGTGGCCACGCAGACTTGCGACCTCACCTTTAGTACCACAGTCGTCAGATCGGCCAGCGCAAAGATCGCCCGTTCAACCTCACCACTTTCGCCTGCCCACTCTATGGCTCACCCTTCGTCGGATTCTGCTAAATCTCGAGCCCAAAAGTCAGACGCCAAGTCTTCGAAAAAAGAGCATACTCGTGAAGAGTTTTTACGTACCGCAACTTCACAACCATCGGTTCCTCCTCCATCGAAACGTCATACTTCCAAGAAGGCTACAAAGAAACACAGTTCCTCTCCTTCTCCGCCAAGGCGTGTCCCATCTACAGCACCACCTGGCGGAAATCGCCCTCGGCCGTCTTCTGTGTCGCCGAGGCGCACTGCTGGTGGCCGGTCAACCGGCCGATCGCTGGTGGCAGGAGCTGCTCCTGACCAACCTACGGATCAGGATCTTCTGCCTTCGACTGAATGCCATTCCATGCTGTCGGTCGCAAGCTCTGAGCAGTCGTTGAGTTGACAGCGACCTTGGTCACATTCCTCCATTTTCTGTTCACCCTATGTCCATTATCCACTGGAATATCCGCGGCATTCGAGCCAATCGGGATGAATTGTCGATCCTCTTACGATCCTACTCGCCGGTCATCTTCTGTCTTCAGGAAACAAAGCTGCATCCCCATGACCACTTTGTTCTCCCTCATTTTCAGTCCGTTCAATATGACCTCCCCTCTGTTGAAGGCACTCCAGCCCATGGAGGACTCATGATTCTTCTCCATGATACTCTCCATTATCACCCAATCCCCTTAAACAGTTCCTTCCAAGCTGTCGCTGTCCGTCTTTCCCTTTCTGGATACACGTTCTCTCTTTGTACGGTATACATTCCATCGTCCACACCAATGGCACGAGCTGATCTCCTTCATCTTCTTGGTCAGCTTCCACCCCCCAATTTGCTGGTTGGGGACTTCAATGCCCATCACCCGCTTTGGGGATCTCCACATCCTTGTCCACGTGGCTCACTATTGCTAGACGTCTTCCACTAAGCGGATCTAGTGTGCCTCAACACTGGGGTCCCCACATTTTTGTCTGCCTCCACGACAAATTTTTCTCATTTGGACCTTGCGGTCGGTACTGTTCCGCTAGCTCGGCGCTTCGAATGGTTCGCCCTTGATGATACACACTCGAGTGACCACTTTCCATGTGTCCTTAGACTGCAGCCTCAACTGCCATATATGCGCTCGCGACGCTGGAAGTTTGCCCAAGCCGATTGGACACTTTTTTCGTCTCTAGCGACATTCGATGACCGTCGCTTTCCCAGCGTCGACGATGAGGTCACACATATTACCGACGTTATTCTTACAGCTGCGGAACGTTCAATACCACGCACCTCCGAATTGCCCCGGCGCTCCCCAGTTCCTTGGTGGAACGAGGCATGCCGTGACGCAATACGTGAGCGGCGACGTGCTCTTCGCATTTTCTGTCAGCATCCAACTTTGGCCAACTGTATCCGATATAAGCAGCTCCGTGCGCGATGCCGTCGTGTCATCCGCGATAGCAAGAAGGCAAGCTGGAAATTCTTTATTAGCTCATTTAACACCTTCACTCCCTCCTCGGCAGTTTGGAGTCGGCTTCGACGGTTCTCAGGCGCGCCTAGTTTCTCCCCGGTCTCTGGGCTCACTGTCGCGCATGATACCTTAGTGGACCCCGTCGCAATTTCTAACTCATTGGGTCAGCACTTTGCTGAGATTTCGAGCTCTTCCAATTACCTGCCAGCGTTTCTCCCGAAGAAACGTGCAGCGGAAGTGCGACATCTTGCTTTCTCCTCTCAAAATCACGAAAGCTACAATACTGTTTTCTCCATGCAGGAACTCCAACATGCCCTCTCTTCTTCTAGATCCTCCGCCCCAGGACCGGATGGTATCCATGTCCAAATGTTGCTGCATTTATCAACCCATAGTCTGCGTTACCTCCTTCGCCTTTATAATCGAATTTGGACCGACAGTACCTTTCCCAGGCGATGGCGGGAAGGTATTGTCGTTCCCGTTCCGAAACCTGGAAAGGATAAACATCTCCCCTCTAGCTATCGCCCCATTTCTCTCACAAGTAGTGTCTGTAAAGATTTGGAGCGTATGGTGAATTACCGTTTAGCTTGGTGGCTGGAATCCCGCAGTCTTTTAACACCAGCCCAATGCGGATTCCGAAAGCATCGTTCTGCAGTTGACCATCTTGTTGCTCTCTTCACTTATATCATGAACAATTTTCTCCGGAAACGCCAAACGGTAGCAATATTTTTTGATCTGGAGAGAGCATACGATACCTGTTGGAGGACAGGCATCCTCCGCACACTGTTCTCTTGGCGCTTTCGAGGCCGGCTGCCCCTTTTTCTTCGCGAATTTATGGCAGAGCGCACATTTAGGGTGCGGGTGAACACTACTCTTTCCCGTACTTTCTCCCAAGAAAACGAGGTACCCCAGGGCTCCGTGCTGAGTGTTGTACTGTTTGCCATCGCCATAAATCCAATTATGGATTGTCTACTTCCTGATGTCTTGGGCTCCCTCTTTGTGGACGATTTTGCGATCTACTACAGCTCTCAACGGACCAGCCTTCTTGAAAGACGTCTTCAAGGATGTCTCGATCGCTTCCACTCGTGGAGCATCGAAACCGGCTTCCGTTTCTCACCCAGTAAGACCGTTTGTGTTAATTTTTGGTGACGTAAGGAGTTTCTTCCGCCCTCCTTACATCTAGGTCCTGTCAACCTTCCGTTTTCAGACGTCGCTAAATTCTTGGGTCTTATGTTTGACAGAAAACTGTGCTGCTCCTCCCACGTTTCCTATCTTTCGGCTCGCTGTCTGCGATCCCTTAACACCCTCCGTGTCCTGAATGGTACCTCCTGGGGAGTGGACCGAGTGGTCCTTCTCCGCCTCTATCGCGCCTTAGTGCGCTCGAAATTGGATTATGGAAGCATAGTCTACTCCTCTGCTCGGCCGTCTATTCTTCGGCGTCTCGACTCTATCCACCACCGTGGATTACGTTTAGTGTCTGGAGATTTTTACACCAGCCCTGTGGAAAGCCTTTATGCCGAGACTGCTGAACCTCCACTGTCCAATCAGCGAGCAGTACTTCTGAGTCGTTATGCTAGCCATCTGTCTTCCATGCCTGCTAATCCAGCCCATGACCTTTTTTTCGACGCCTCCTTTGATGTAGGGTATTCAGGCCGCTCCTCCTCCCTACTACCCCCAGGGATTCCGCTTCCGTCCACTGCTCCATTCTCTTTCCTTCCGCTTCCCTAAAACCTTCTTGACAACTTGGGGTACAGCGCCGCCTTGGCTCCGTCCCCGGATCTGCTTGCTCCGTGACCTTTGTCAATTTCCCAAGGATGGTACCCCTACACTTGTTTATCGTCGGGCATTTGCTGCTCTATGTGCACAAATGACGGACGCCACATTTATTTACACAGACGGCTCGAAAACATCGTTAGGTGTAGGGAGTGCCTATATTGTTGGCGACACCCCAAATCACTTTCGGCTTCCCGACCAGTGTTCGGTTTATACTGCGGAGCTTTACGCTGTTCTCCAGGCTGTCCACTACATCCGCCGCTATCAGCGGATACAGTACGTAATCTGCTCAGATTCTCTCAGCTCTCTCCTCAGTCTCCAAGCTCTTTACCCTGTGCACCCTCTGGTCCACTGGATTCAGGACTGTCTGCGCTTGCTCCACCTGGGGGGCGTCTCGGTGGCGTTCCTCTGGCTCCCAGGACACGCTGGTATCTGTGGGAATGAGGCGGCCGATATAGCGGCCAAGACTGCAGTCTCTCTTCCTCGGCCAGCTATTCAGTCGCTTCCCTTCACCGATTTACGGAGCGGTTTATGTCGCAAAGTTGCTCATCTATGGCATGCGCATTGGTCAACACTTCCCCATAATAAATTGCGGGAAGTGAAAGCCCTTCCTTGCGCTTGGACCTCTTCCTCCCGAACGCGTCGTCGGGAGGAGGTAATTTTAGCTAGACTCCGGATGGGGTACTGTCTTTTTAGCCATCGACATCTTTTCAGCGGCGATCCTCCCCCACTCTGTCCCCACTGCTCTCAGCTGTGGACGGTAAGACACCTTTTAATTGAATGCCCCACTTTAATCCGTTACGCTCCCGTCTACAGCTATCGCCTGATCTATCGTCGATTTTAGCAGAAGACACGCGCTCAGCCGACCGCGTTCTCCAGTTTATTAGCGACAGTGAAATGACGTCAGTCATTTGAAGCTTTTTTTGGGGACAACCAACCCCTTTCCGTAGTAGATTTTTAAGCATTCCTTCTGCTTTTAGTTTCTTCAATTTTATGACTTTGTTCCCATTGCTGCTGGTTTTCAATTTCGGTTTTTTACTGTTTCCTAAGTCACGGGCTGGGCGCTAATGACCATAGAAGTTTTGCGCCCTAAAACCACAAAAAAAAAAGAAAAAAAAGATAAAAAAAAACCTCTCCCAGTGGCTTGGCTGACCACCTCTTGGCCCTTTCTGAGAGATCATTTTAGCTATCACCTTTTTTAGCTATCACTTTTTGTTAATTGGAGAACCCTCACCAAATTGTGTTCATTGTCATCAACCATTGACAGTTTGCCATTTTAGAACCGAATCCCCTTCCTTTTAACCACTTCAATTCTAATGTATGTTTTCCATCTGAGTTATCAGCCATTTTAGCAAATGACACATGAGCTGTTGACTGCGTTTTACATTTATCCATCCCAGATGGCTGGCCGCTTGTTGATGGGTTCGTGCTTGGCTGCCACAGGGCCCCAGCTGTTGCAGCATCTTTTACCTTGCATGCATCATGTCTATCCTCTAGCACTTCTTATTTCTGTCTCTTGGGTAACATGTATGGGCTGTTTTGGAAATGTATTCTGCAGTTTCAGCAGTCATAATAAGAATACTCTGCACTGTTTTTTGTTCTTTTGTTTTTCTTTGTTAACCACCACCTATCCGGCCCCCGCTTTGGTGTTTGAGGATCTTATTCTTCTTCCCTGTGTGCTCCTGAAGGCTGGCCCATGTGTCTGATGCATAACAGGTGATGGGGTAACATGTAATTCACAGCCCCAGGTCGACAGGTAGGATTCGCACGTAACCCTGAAACAGGCCAAGCCTGGGGAGGGGTGACTGCCTGAGCTGCTACCTTCCCAAATTGCTGATTTGTCCCTCTGTGAGGTGTTTGGGAGGTGTGACCTGAGGTATGAACCCCTTCTCAAGGGGCTCCCAGTAGGAAGAGTGCACCATCGGAGATGCTGGCAATCGCAGGGGATTTTCTGGCAGTGAGCCAATCATCTTCACAGTCAGTGGCTATGAAACATAAATGGAAGTTGGCTAACGTTTCAAAGACCCTCTCAACTGCACTATGGTTCCTTGAGGATTCGTGTACTGAAGATGGTCAGTCCTTCACTACGTTAAATATGATTGTTATTCAGAAAGGTGTTAATGCAGTTGCGGTGCTGTGAAATGCTGCTCTCATTTATGCAGTGGCACTTTGCTTTGGGAAACTACTTCTGATACTCAAGCACACGAACTGCTTGCAGCTTCGCTTGATGGCTATCCTATTCGTGTTGAGGCCCATTGAACACTGAATTCCTCCCATGTTGTTATTTACACTTGGTTGCTCGATGGTCTGACTGAGGCAGAAATCCAAATGCACTTCTCTGATAAGGGTGTCATTGCAGTCCATTGGGTGACGAGAAAAGTAGATGTCTCTTTAGTGCCCACATGCACTCATTTTCTCACCTTGGGTAGAGTGGTGCTTCCATCGGAGATCAAAGAAGGTTATGAAGTTATCACAGTCAAACTGTATATTCTGATAACTTGTTATCGAATCAATGTGTTGGTGTGCAGCATGGAAATAAGAAAAGGTTCAGAAAAGGTACTTAGGGATTACAATTACTAACAATTGGAAATGTTACACATGAAATTTTGTGGGAAGGTGAAGCAGTCTGTGTTTAACTGGCTGAACACTGAGAAGAATCAACAGGTTGACTAAACACACTGCCTACACTGCACTTGTCGATTCTGTACTGGAATATTGCTTTGTAATAAGGGATCCTTGTTGGACAGAAATGACAGAGGCTAGTGAAAAGGTGGCTGGCAGGTGTAGTGCCTGGAAAATTGTCATCCCTTACATAGCTGTTACCACACAGCCTAATTTGTGTGTGCTGAGAGATAGGGATAGACATCAATCATTCCATGACCAGTGGGATAAATTTTTAATTTTTTATGCATGTGGTTCATAAAAAACTTATTTTGAGGGAATTGCTCCCTTTCAGCATTAATACCATTTGTTCTTGAACTCCACTGATCACATTTTCATAGTCCATCAATTTTAAAGTGAAACTGAGAAAAAAATTTTACCAGCCAATGTAAAAATTTTAAAAAATCTGATGAGTTGTGTGTAAACTGTGGGTTTACCTGAAAGACTCCATCCACAAAAGATAATACAAGACGATGTACTATATAACAATGCTGAAAAATACACACTCTCCTTTGATTTTTAGTTATACATACATTAGGTGTGGTCTAAGACAAGTGCCTGGGTCTAATGTCCGTAACAGCAGAAATCACAAAGCACAGAGATGTTGACATCGAAGCCAGTGTCATGCGCCTACTCTGTTGACACTGACAGCATCAATAACAGTAGTAAGTGTGTAAACTGTTTGCACCTAAGTCTTTATTCTGTACTTCAGGAACTTCATCTTGCAGTGGTGTACTGGAATTAAAGGGAAATTTACCACTCTTCTCACTTTGTCGCCTTTTTTAACATTATCACCATTTGTAATATTTTTAAATTTGCAAACTTGTTAATTTGCATTCTTCCAAAAGGAGTGAAAAAAACTATTCACTTTTGTTTCCAAGTTTGTGTTACTGTATATTCATTTAACTTTTTGGAATATATAAATATGTATCTACACCCGTAGTCTTCAAAGCTTTGTGATTTGCACGTCAGAGGGTATGTCCCATTGTACCAGTTACTAGGGTTTTTTCTCCATTCCACCCACATATGTAGTACGAAAACAATGCTCATTCCCTGTAATTCCTACGGCAGCAATACGAAGAGGGTTGTAGTACACTTCTGGAGCCATCGTTTGAAGTAAGTTACAGAAAATTTGTTAGTGGACCCTCTTGGGATTGTTCATGTTTTAGTGTCTGCCAGTTGCCTTTCTTCAGTGTCTTTTTGATTCTCTCCCTTGAGTCAACCTTGTGACAATTTGTGCCACCCTGTTCTGTATGCATTTCACATTTCCTGTTAGTCCTGTTTGATATGTCTCTTGTACACCTTGTATATGGATTGTATTTCCCCAGTATTGTATAAATAAACAGAAGTCTACTGCATGATTTACTGAAGACTCGACGTGGTTTTCATTCCTCACCGTATGAACTTTTGCACGCAGGTAGTCCTATTGGTTGATCTATTACTCTTGTAACTCGTCGCTATTACAGTCATAAGATAGTGTAAAATTTAACTCGGGGGAGTTCTGAAAATTCAGATAGTTCCTTCCCAATTTTTTTGTATTTTTTTAAATTTAGTGTGCTACTGTTAGTAGTGTCAAATATTCCTGTGATAATAATTTTAATGTAGTAACAGAACTGCTGCCGTGATTCTCTGTTCCATTTCAAAAATAAACTTTCCGAGATAGGGAAATGCCAAAATTTTTAGTGACTGTCTTGAGAACACAGCTTTAAAAGTTAAATCCCTGCATGTGGAAAATGTTGGTGAAAGTTAACTACTGTGCAGTGTTTGTTCCTGCTCCATTAATTATGAGGCAAAAGTTTTTCAGGAAGTGTGTAACCAATCACTTTCAATAAAATGTAAGTGTAGTTTTGAAGTTAATTGTGGACCTTCGCAGTTACATTTACAGCATTCAGATCAAATAAAATCATCGAATTCAGTGTGTAGGCCAATAAGTGGACATTACAAATGATGGATTGTGCACCATCACTGAGTTAATTTCGATAATGAAATTGTTTACTCCATGGATTTTTCAAATATGTTATAAATCGCATGTTAATCATATTAGACATGAAGTTTTGGTCAAACTATTGGTGTTAAAGATGAAAATGAATTATAGACAACCATTTTGTCATGGCCTAAGTGGAATCATTGCATATTAAACTAGCATCTTCATCTGCAAAGCTGATGGAAAAATATCACATCATAAATTTCTGAAGCCGACTTGATCCTAAATAAATGCCTTATGACGGGATCATATGAAAACATTTTCTCCCTCCTCTCCAGGGAGCACACATTCTTCTGTGGGTTCGTGCATGGTGCCCATGGGCCCCTGGGCTGTTGTTACCCCTTCCTCCTCCCTGGGCTGCATTTCCTTCACAGTGCCCCTCTATCCCTGTCCTTGCTTCTTCCCCTACACCTTTGCCTGTTCTCTCTGTGTTCTTACTTATGTTGATCTGGCTGTTCACCTTGATTCTTGTATTCCTTGTTTTATTTAAATTGCCCCTTAATTTTCATCGTTCCTTTTTGGCATTTTTGGTCCCTCTTTGGGAATTCGACCTTGAATTCTGAATTTTCTGTCTGTAGTGTGAAACATGTGGGAAAGAACTCCCTCCCTTGAGTCTATAGTCTGAATTCCTCCCCACCCTTCCTTCTCCACTTCCTTCCTCGTCACAGCCCATCTCCGCTCCACAGGTCACCAGTATATGCAGCCAGTCTGTGTGGTAGGGCTGTTATGTACACATCTGGCTGAGCCTCCTGACAACACAGGGATCATACATCTGGCACCAGAGCTTTTGCCTCTACATGTATGCATAGGAGTGGTTGCTTGTCATTCTGGAGCGTCAAAACTCCCAGCAAAGGCCACTGTGTGCCTGGCTGGTGCCCATGGGGAGGGCACCTGATCAGAGGGTGGTATCAGGGCAGATGATTTCCATATGAAACACATCAAGCTCCAAAATTCTGGGCATTCTCCTGTGGCTGTCTCTTCAAGAGGTAAAAGATCATTGACCACTGCTTCATAACACTCTGTGGCATTCACTTCCCTGGCTACACCCTGGAGGGGGGCCAGGTTCACTGAGTTGTGGTGAAACACTTTCCCCACTACCTGATCTGTATTAGGATGGACAAGGATACATCCACCACCACAAAGCCATTATCTTTTGAGGAAATACTGGAGACAAGATCGGAAACGAATTTCTCAGTACAGTGCAGTTGAGTTCCCTGTAGATCAAAACTACTACTGCCGCTCAGTCTGCAGCTCTTCCTGCTTGTGATAATCTTCGTGATGCCCCAGTGTCCAATACAACTTCGCAGTCTCTGAATATGGTACAGAAAGTTGTTTCTCATATGGACATTATCCTTCAGACTGATAAGGAACTCGGAGGCAATTTGGAATGACAGGGCGTTCATTTTGTGCAGGAAGGTCATAAGGACAAATACACCAATAACCACCTTTCTTCTGGCATTTGAGGGAGATACCCTCCCAGAGCAGGTAGAAGTTGTGTGTTACTGGTGTGATATGAAGCCGTACATTCCCCACCCTTGAAGTCCTTTGCATGCTTGCATTCTGGGCAATCCCCCTATGTACAGCAGATAATCCATGTGGTGACTGAGGGCACCCACCTCAAGAGGGGAGCCTGTGTTCCACCAGCTACGCATGTTATCATGACCATCAGTCTGCATGCCCACCCAATTACCCACCTTACATGAAAGAAATGGAGATAAGAGTATAAGTTGCTTTGATAGAAATTTGACCACCTTCATTCTGTGTCAGTGACATCAACTTTTGACTCTGTTATATCCTTTCCTCTCCTCCCTCTTCCTTAGCCCCACTTGTCATCCCCTCCTCTCTCCTCTCCCCAAACCCAGCTGAAGTAGTGGCCCTCTTCTTCAGCAACTGCTGGTAACGAGGCTCCCTCCCAGAACCCTTCCCCTGTGGTGTGTCTCAGGCAAGAGGCCTGCTGCCACGACCATGTGACACACAGTCTGTGTGCCTCAAAGTCCTCCCACTGTCTTTCAATTATGGATCTTGTAGAATGCTGCTCTACCTCAGTGCCCGGACATCCTCATCCTGAGGAGGAGGAGGAGGAGGAGGAGGAGGAGAAGGAGGAGGAGTCTCAGGACAAAAGCCTCCAGTGCTGCTGGGGGTGTTATCTTCCCACTCCCAATGTGAATCTGGCCTCTTATTTATGGATCTCACCCAGATGCCTTTGGTGATGGATGATGACCCACTGATGTGATGGGCTCCACATCATTTGCTCCCATTTGGATACACACGTTATGCTTATTCAATAGAAATGTAATGGGTACTACCGTCACTTCCTAGAGTTAATCCAGGGGGATCGCAGCTCTTTCGTGAGTTCATGCTTGGCTACCATAAGGCCCAAGCCTTATATGCTGCATGTATATCCTCTTGCCATACTTCTTCCCCTGCCTTTGGCAACATGTCTGGGATGTTTCTGGAAAAAATGTTCTGCATATTTCGTGGCAGATATCAGGAGAGTCTCTCCATTGTTTTACGTTCTTTTTTTTGTTTCCCCATTCCCCTTCCACTATCCTTCCTCCACTTCGGTGTTTGAGGATCTTCTTCCCTTCCTTCCTTCCTTCCTTCCTTCCTTCCTTCCTTTCTTTCTTTCTTTTTTCCTCCCTCACTCCCTCTTACACACACACACACACACACACACACACACACACACACACACACACACACACACACACACCTAAATACTTAAATACATACAAAATAACGGGTGATAAAAAGTTTCCATTAGAAGGACATACAGTTCAGCTTCAGAATGCCAATTGGGCAAACTCACCACGAGCATTGAAACAATCATCCCTCCAATGCACTAGGTTCAAGATACCTATTTTGTAAAAAATCATGTCCTGTAATGTAAGGTAGTTCATAACTGTTGCCACACATCCATATCCAACAGGAACTGCCAACACTTCGAAGCTCTGAAACTTCCTGGCAAATTAAAACTGTGTGCCGGACCGAGACTCTAACTCGGGACCTTTGGAGGAAGTAGTTGTGATACTATTTTGCATCTCCACAATGTGTCTAGAGAAACCTTTAGCAATGTATGTATCAGAATGGAGTGATGACCATGCTGTGGAGGAACATTATTAAATTTCTGTTAAATTGTGCAAAAGGATGGATATTCCTGACGGACAGAAAAGTAATTTGGAGGTGCCAGATGTTCGGAGAAGACTGAAATGAAAATGAGGACAGGACTTTATAGTTGAGCATTGTTGAAAGTATATGAGGTACTGCTGTACTTCCTCACAAAAGAGTACCTCCTCAGTAAACAGTTTCCCAGATACTACCATAACTTCAGAATTACATGGATAAAAGAAATGATAAAGTCACTATTTTGGTCATTTATTTATGTAGTCATAAATACCATATGCTCTTGGGATATTTTCATTGGTATTACATACATTTAATGTAAACTATGCAATCTGGTGTAATATTACTACAGTTTTCTCTTGCTGTACCAAGGGCATGTCAGAATTCCTATTACAGGTGTGTAAGGGTTGTAGAAGGGACTTTGTACATTTCCAGACATGGGTTTATTAATGAAACCTGGTGGATAAAGTTTTCTCTGGAACCTCTCTGTAATAGGAATTGTGCAACACTCTGGATTTTTAGTGAGCAGATGGATGGCATGTGTTGAGTGTAGACTAACTGATGCTCAATAGTCAATTTCCTTTATATCTATTACAGACATCATTCCACTTGATACAAGTGTTATAAATATTACTACACAGATAGAAATTTTATATTAATTTTGTGTGAGAGTTCATTTCTTGTCATGTTGCCAATTGGTCAATTGTTTTCTTTAGAAGCTTGTTGTTTGAAGTAAAGCTTATTTTGTTGCCAATGTAGTGAAGACACTAACCCATATATCTGTCATAATGCTCCCTATTTGCTCAGGATTATTTGTTGCCAGGTAGTCAATTATGCTTTTGCAACAATTTACACTTAAAGTGGGCATCTGAACTAATAATTATTGATGTAAATACTACTTTGAGAAACCTTTGGGTATAATCTCAGATGACATACCTACAGTCAACTTCCGACATGTATTTTAGCCAAAATATGGAAGGTAGATTTAAGTTGACACCATCTGTAATTGTGTGACTTGGGGTACCTATTTGTAATGAATGAACACTTCTTTGAGCTGTTCAGCATCTCATTCAGGTGGTTGGTAAAATGAGCTATGTAATTATTAATTTTCTTTGAGTTGTCAAACACAACCTATCCATACTAATTCACAAGAACTGTCTACATAAATTTCTCTTCAAGGTAAATTACTACTGACAGTAATAAACATTCTACAACTGACTGTATTTAATCTATTCTTAATGAACACAGTTCAGTAAGAGTTTTGCTGAAATTACTTGTGGTTTAGCCATGTTTGCATACCTAAAATAATTGGAGCCTCAGTGCTTTCTATTAGTGATTGGAGCTCTGAATCTTTCCTAACACAGCAGCAACAATTTACAATTACAATACAAACTGCATCTGAAACTACCTTCATCCTGTTTTTGCCCTGAACTCTTTTAAACTGTCACCCTTTCTATAGCTTACTGAGACCCTTTAATGTAAGAAGCTGGCCAGTCACCTCCTCACGGCCCCCACTATCCGAGTAGTCATCTTCTGTGTGTAGTGGTCCCCTGACATATTAAACATAACCCAGGAAACACACCACCATAAGGTGCAAGCCAGGGAGTCTGCAGACTGGGTGCAGGACTTTTGTAGCCCCTGATACAGAGCTGAATTGATGGTATGTTTCAAAGGACCATGGTTAATTCTGTCATGATGCTATTGATAGTGAGCTCCACATTCAAATAACAAGACTGGCAATCTCTATCACATCAGCTAGCTGCCCAAAAGCAGACACACTCTGTGTGTCACTTTGGATCAGTTCAGTGTTAGTACCGACATAAGACACCATTTGTAATCGGCTGAAACCTCTGGTCATCACGGCATCCAGAAGCACCTGTTCCACATCCTGAACTTTCATATAGATTGGACCACAGATTTCTGCAACATTAGTTAGTGCTAGTGGTAAATTGTGCGCTCAAAGTCATTGCCAGATTTCTGCAGTCACATAAACGTTTTATTGAGTGGCTGCATCTTACAGGTGCAGTGAGAAGGGAGTCCAACTAAATGAACATGATGAATCCTTCTTATAGAAAAGAGCCTCCATGCTTAGGTGGAGATTCATTGGTAACACAGTTCTACATCCCCCCTGCAGGTCAGGGGGTTAGAATAGGCCCGAGGTATTCCTGCCTGTCGTAAGAGGCGATTAAAAGGAGTCCCTCCCCCTCAAGGGGGTAGTTAACGTCTGCGTCCGGAGACGGACGGTTCCATGACCTATATTTGCGGTCATTTTGGTTTTTCACTTCTTCTGGTTTCTTCCTTCCTTTGGTTGGCTCCTTTCATTGTTCTTCTCCATCTCACTGTCTTACTTACTCTTTCCCTTGCCTTCTTCTCCTTGCCTTCATCTCCTTGCCTTCTTCTCCTTGCCTTCTTCTCCTTGCCTTCTTCTCCTTGCCTTCTTCTCCTTGCCTTCTTCTCCTTGCCTTCTTCTCCTTGCCTTCTTCTCCTTGCCTTCTTCTCCTTGCCTTCTCTGGTCTCCGCCTCGGCGTTAGAGACAGTCTGTCCTTTCTCTCCCTTTGTTCCTTCTTTTTCCTCTTCTTCCTTCCTCCCTGTGTATGCCTGAAGGCCGACCCATGCATTCACACGCGTATCCGGTGACGGAGTAACGCGTAATTCCCTGCCCTGGGTAGACAAGTAAGGCACACACGTATCCCCTGGTAAAGGCCAGGCCCAGGGAGGGGTGAGTGCCTGAGCTGACACCTTCCGACCATGCCGATTGGTCCCTCCGTCCATTTCTCAGGAGGTGTGACCTGAGGTGTAAACATTCACCTAAGGCGGGAGTGCCCTCTGAGAGGGTCCCCACAAGGAAGGAGCGCGCCATCAGAGACGCTGGCAATCATGGGGGATTTCTCTGCAATGGATTTCTCTTCTTGTTCTCTCTTGACTTCGGCCCAAAAACGGAAACTTGACCAGCCACCAGTGACAAAAGTATTACCACCTGCCCCACAGTTCCTCGTAGTTTCTCGATCTGAGGACGGAAAGGATTTTTCCTCTGTCAACCCTTTCGTTATCCAGAAGGGCGTAGATGCCATAGCTGGATCTGTCAAGTCTTGTACCAGGTTGCATAACGGTACATTGTTACTAGAAACTGAGAGCGCCTTTCAGGCACAAAAACTGCTTCAGGCCACACTCCTGTACACGTTCCCTAGTATTCAGTCGCCGTCGCACATCAAAACGGGCTACGAGGTTATTTCTGTTCGCCCCTATGTCCCAACACCTACGCGCTGCTACCAGTGTCATTGTTTTAATCACACTCACCAGTCTTGTTCCAATGCGGCTTAATGTGTCACTTGTGGCAGGGATGCCCATGAGGGTGACTGTTCACCTCCGTCTCCTCGTTGTGTGAACTGTCAGGGTGACCATGCAGCGTCCTCCCGCGACTGCCCCATCTACAAAGAAGAACGCTGTATACAGGAAATTCAGGTCAAAGAGAAAGTGTCCACCTCGGCTGCTCGCAAGCTATTCGCTAGTAGGAAGCCCACGCTGCTCCCAGCAGGGAAATACAGTACTGTCCTCACCTCTCCTCAGACTACCAGGGAGGTGGCGACGCAGACATGCGATCTGACCTTCAGCACTATGGTCGTCCGTTCGGCCAGTGCTAAGATCGCCCGGTCGACGTCTCCTCTTCCTCCCGTCACCCCTCAGACACAAGCACCTTCATCAGCTTCTGCCAAGACGAAGACCCAGAAGTCAGATGCATGGGCCTTCAAGAAGGAACCATCCCGTGCAGACGTCCTACGTGCCTTGAACTCCCAGCCATCGGCCAGTATTTCCACTAAATGACCTTCCAAGAAGGCTCATAGGAAGCACAGTTCTCCTTCTCCGCCACGTCGCATATCTTCTCCTGCGCCACCCAGCGGTTGTGCCCCAGGCCGTCATCTGTTTTGCCTGGTCACACCGCTGGTAGCTAAACATCTGGCCATTCACTTGCAGAGCAAGCTCCCCCTCCTGGCCATCTTAACAAGATGGCCGATGAACCTATAGAACCAATGGACGATGACTGTCCGCCTACTGATAGCTGCGGCAGTGCTCGCTCGAAGCCAGGCCCTCAGTGGCCTTTGAGGTGACCCTTTCTTTCATCTTCCTTTTCTTCTCACGATGGCACTTATTCACTGGAATATTCGCAGCATTTGCTCCAACCGAGAGGACTTAAAGTTGCTGCTCTGCTTGCACCGTCCGCTCGTCGCAGCCCTCCAGGAAACGAAGCTATGCCCATGCGATCAAATTGCCTTGGCACACTACACCTCTGTGCGTTTTGACCTACCCCCTGTGGCAAGTATTCCGGCTGATGGAGGGGCTATGTTGCTGGTCCAGGATGATATTTACTACGATCCCATCACATTGCACACCGGCCTGCAGGCAGTTGCCGTCCGAATTACTCTCCCCACTTTTACATTTTCCATTTGTACTGTTTACACTCCATCGTCATCTGCCGTTACCAGGGCAGACAAGATGCAAATTATTGCTCAGCTTCCTGCACCATTTTTGTTAACTGGAGACTTCAATGCCCACCGTCCCCTTTGGGGCTCTCCAGCATCCTGCCCGAGGGGCTCACTGTTGGCAGACCTTTTCAACCAGCTCAATCTTGTCTGCCTCAACACTGGCACCCCTACTTTTCTTTCGGACACATCTCACACCTATTCCCATTTAGACTTCTCTATATGTACTACCCAACTTGCTCACCGGTTTGAGTGGTATGCATTTTCTGATACATATTCGAGTGACCACTTCCCGTGTGTTATGCATCTCCTGCAGCATACCCCCTCTCCGTGCTCAACTAGTTGGAACATATCCAAAGCAGACTGCGGGCTCTTCTCTTCAAGGGCGACCTTTCAGGATCAAACCTTCACAAGCTGCGATAGTCAGGTCGCACACCTCACGGAAGTCATTCTCACTGCTGCTGAATATTCCATCCCTCACACTACTTCTTCTCCACGTCGCGTACCGGTCCCCTGGTGGACTGCAGCATGTAGAGGCGCTTTACGTGCTCATCGACGTGCTTTACGCACCTTTAAACGCCACCCTACAATGACGAATTGTATCAATTATAAACGACTACGTGTGCAGTGTCGTCGTATTATTAAAGAAAGCAAGAAAGCCAGCTGGGCTGCTTTCACAAGCACCTTCAACAGTTTTACTCCTTCTTCTTTTGTCTGGTGTAGCTTGTGCCGGCTATCTGGCACTAAGGTCCACTCACTAGTTTCTGGCTTGACGGTCGCGAATGATGTCCTTGTGGCCCCTGAGGATGTCTCCAATCCCTTCGGCCGCTTTTTCACAGAGGTTTTGAGCTCCACTCATTACCGCCCTGCCTTCCTCCCCCGCAAACAGGCAGAGGAGGCTAGGCCACCTAACTTCTGCTCCTCGAATCGTAAAAGTTATAATGCCCCATTCACCATGCGGGAACTCGAAAATGCACTTGCCCGGTTATGGCCCTCCACTCCAGGGCCAGATTCTATTCATATGCAGATGCTGAAGAACCTTTCTCCTGCGGGTAAAGGTTTCCTTCTTCATACGACCATCAATATGGGTTGTATGTCTCTGCCCTGCTACCCCCTGGAGTTCGCTTTCGTCGCCTCCTTCACCACCTTGATTTTTCACTCCCTGCAACCTTTAGAGTCGGCGACAGCCACACGGCACCATGGCTCCAGGCTCGTGTTCGCGTTCACCTTGACCTCAGCTCGTTCCCAAAGGAGGCTACCCCCGGTTGGGTATACCATTCCCGTTTTCTCGAACTTCGTTTGAAGTTCATTAATATGACCTTCATTTACACAGATGGCTCTAAGACCAATGATGGGGTCGGGTGTTCTTTTATTGTCGGGGCACTAAGTTTCAAATACCAGCTCCATGGCCATTGTTTGGTCTTCACAGCTGAACTCTTTGTCCTCTACCAAGCTGTTCTTTACATCTGCTGCCACCGACATTCTGCTTATGTCATCTGCTCCGATTCCCTGAGGGCCATCCAGAGCCTCAGTGATCCGTATCCGGTTCACCCTTTTGTGTACCGGATCCAATGCTCTCTTCAGCAGCTGGTGGACGACGGTTCTCCGGTTAGCTTTATGTGGGTTCCTGGCCATGTCGGTATCCCTGGGAATGAAGCTGCAGATGCCGCGGCCAAGGCTGCAGTCCTCCAGCCACGGACAGTTTCTTGTTGTGTCCCTTCATCAGATTGTAGCCAGGTCATTTGTCGGCGCATTTTATCGCTGTGGCATGCCGATTGGGCTGCACTTATGGACAACAAGCTTCGGGCCTTGAAACCTCTTCCCGCGGCTTGGACGTCCTCCTCCCGCCCTTCTCGGTGGGAGGAGGTCGTTTTGGCCCGGTTACGAATTGGACACTGCTGATTCAGCCATCACCATCTGCTGACGGCTGCGCCGGCACCGTTCTGCCCATGTGGGCAGCTGGTGACGGTCCACCACATTTTAACGTCCTGTCCCGATTTTAATACTCTGCGTTTTGATCTTGGCCTGCCATGTACTCTGGATGCCATTTTGGCAGATGACCCAGGAGCAGCTGCTCGCATTCTTTGTTTTATGAACTTGACAAACCTGTCCAAGGACATTTGATTATGCTGTTTCTTTTAATCCTATGGCTGTTACTACGTCCTATATAGTGTTGTCCCTTTTAGTTGCTGTTTTAACCTTGTGCCTCGCGGTGCATTCCTAACTTAGTATGGGCGCTAATGACCATTGTAGTTGTGTGCCCTAAAACGACAAAAAAAAAGAAGAGGTGCAGTTCATATAATAGCCCGTCCATAGTAACTCTGAAGTAGGTCTATTCCAGTTTCTGTTGATCTGCCTCAGCCAGACAGAGATCATCCATCTGATAACAACTTTCCTGTCATTTCTCTTTGTAGCTTCCTCAATCTAGCACCCATCCTCTTTTGTACATGTCTACAACACTCAAGTTTCTTTACCAAGGTATCACCATAAACATTGAACTCATTAATTTTATTGAAAGCTTTAGAGTCCCCATTGCCTAGGTACTTCATCTATGTAACATTATAAATGGGAATCGACCTCAGAAATATTTTAAGAGCTCCACCACACTCCTCCATACCTCCTGTGTAACCATCATAATTCTTAGAACACTGATGTTCAATATGTCCTCCAGTGTTGCCATGGCAGGTATGGCAGTACTTAGATAAGCACTCAACATCAACAACTTTTCCATTCTCTAGAGAAGTACCACTTGTCCTCTATGTTTTCATGTTCCGTCAAATGCAACAACAATGTCCCTGGTTCCAATAATATTTACAGTTTCTTCCACTGCACATTTCATAGATGCTTTTGACACAACAGTCAAGGCACCTAAAAGTGTTTTATGTACTTGTTGTTCCTAGTGCGAGGAGGGGGAAGGTCCATCAAACTACAAAACACTTGATAGCCTTTTTCCCTTTTCGTATTGCACACATGCATACACCAACTTCAAAATCACATGGAATTACACACAATGTTTGAAGTCATTTTCGAGATTTATTGCAGGATCTACACAGAAAAACTACTTTTGATGCTAAACCCTTCCTGCTAGTTTGTTGTTCAGTTATTTCCAGACAGCCTATACCATCACATTGCTTACATTTCACCACTTCCTTTATCAAAGCAGATAAGGTGCCCACATCAACAACAACAAATCCACTACAAACAGTGTCACTGTTAACACAAAAATTTGAATCAGCAGTCGGATTGGCGGGAGATGATACGTACATTACTTTCAATAGTGTGGCTTCCTTTGCTTGTGAACTGGTTACCATGGAATTTCCTTTTATTGAATTTCTTGATGCATGGCATAGTTTGCATTTATTGCACACTAAATGATATATACTTCCACAAATATATGTAGTACTTGGGCAACAAACATTCAGTAACATATGAACAAATTGCTTCAGCAAAACAAAAGTAAATACTAGCAAAGATAATCATTTATGGACACTAGAAACCTGCACTGTTACAACATATACAATGTATCATCACTGGAAACAGAAAGTTATCAGTTCTTTTCGAAATAATACTGGTTTCTGCAACAGAAATAAAGTAGGCATGACTTCATACATTATTGTAACTTTGAAATTTGCTATATATTGGTAATTTTTCATTTTAAACCCTATATATATATTGTATATATTGTGGAAAAATCGAAATTTTTTAAGTACCCTTTATCCTTAATGTGTTCACTTAAATTTTTTTAAAGCAGTGGCAATACGCAAATTGTTAACAGGAAATACTGAAAATGCATGGAGGTAGATTTCTGTAAAAGCTCCCGTCCTCCTCACCAAAATAGATGTTGCGACCATAATCCAGCATATTTGGACTTCCATGAAAAGCATTAAAATGTATTTATCAATCTATTTTTACCTCCCTCTATAAATCTTCTTTCACTTCAGTGACAGGTTTGCACTTGGTAGTGTTCGTTGTGACTTGTGACCCATTTCCAACAACTTCAGTTTCGGAGCAGCCCGTTTCCAAAACTTCATTTAGTTTACTGAATCACAACTTCTCATGTTATGCCTTGTTCTTAAAGTTTGGTTTTGTGAAAAACAACAGGATTAAAAATCAAAAATTCCAACATATGCCAGAGACAGAGTGCAAAAACAATGGCCAGAATTTCCACAGGCACATGGTTTAAAATTCTTCACCTTTGGAGTAATTTTTGATTACACAAATGACCCATATATGTGCTTAACATTTCATGTGTCTAACACATGTGTATATTTTGCCCTATTTGTTTAATGTCTCTGAAATAGATGTTTGAACTGTTTGAACCCAACCAAGGCATACATCCTGTGCCCTCTTTTGATTGTCATGAATGTTCCATTATCTACAATTATTTGAGGTGCATTATCAATGTTAGTCTGTACTTCAGTTAATGCTGCATTAATCTCATGCAGTAGAAACTCTTTATTTATTCCATTTGATGCTTCATTGCAGTGAGTGAATTGCCGGTGGATTTCATCCTCTCCAGTTCACACTAACACTCACCCACAACCTCTACTGACCTTTGCCACGTGCTCTTGCACATTGATGCTGTAAGGGATATTAGATTTGAAGATGTATAGGTACTTTTCCCTTCATTAGGTACAGTGGTACTTTGTAACGACGACACCACTTCCTAGCTACTTTACCCTTGCACGTAGCTGAAGTCATACAAATAACGGAGATCATTTTTGGACAACCATGTTGATAACGTGCTTAAACAGTATCTTTCCTAGAATTTGGCCTTTGGTGCAACTAATGCTTCAATGTTCAGTTGACATGTTTTATTACTTGGTCCCACTTCTGTAGATCTTTGGCCCTGGTAAAGAGCTCTTGATGTGATGATGAGTCATTCGTTCCCTGACTGGTATGTACTTCTCATGTAGTTGGGAGATTAGCCACTTGTGTTTCTTTTTTAGTGCCACTCAGGGATCACATGTAGGGTCCTTTGTGTGCTTGACATGTGTGCTTGTGAAGCTGCATTGACCCCTGAAATAGTAACAAGTAACTGAAAAAAGGTTAATAAAAATATATTTTACGTTGGATAACTTGTTTATAAACATATTGTACAACATATTGATTCAAGGTAAAGTCAGGACATTTAGTTTTTAAAAGAGATTTACTATTCCATAAGAGTTTGAGCTCAGTGGCAAGGAGATCAAAAATGTTTACAGCAGCATACATAGCATCTCTCTGCAGCAGAGACAGTGTATGTAATTCTTTTTTCTAGTGCCACACCTGTGAATTTTTGAGTTCTGTCACCAAGGATCCAGTCTCCAGGAACACGATACATTAGAGAAAATCAGTGTTGAGAAGCAGTAGTCAGTTATCTCAGCTGGCTAAATTACTTGCAATGGGAGGTTGATGGACTCATTCTATATATGATTATTTTCACTGCTCAGTAGGGAGATGATAGTTTGATTAAGGAAGAGTTCCCCCAGGACATATTTCTATCACCTGATTATGTGCTGGTTATTCAGTGTCACTGAGTGTTTGTCTGGCTTTTCATGACTTTATGTAAATTACATAAAATTTATTGTGTTTAGCTTGGCAGGAAGGGAGTTAACAAACCTGCTACAGAATTTTGGTGAAATGTCATTGGAGATTGTGTTAGACAGATATTCTGTTACAATGATGGTGTCATCTGTAAACATGGTATATTTCCACTGGGCACCATTGACTACTGCAGGCAGATCTTAGCATAAACCAGAGACACTGAAGGACTCAGAAGGACAGAAGGTGTTACTTTACCCAAACACTGTTCTGGGTGTATTACTAAGTGACTAATCGGGTTCATGACAAACAGTGCCTGTTGCATGTAGCCTATAAAAGTGCTTTCTTTAATTTTCAATATTTCGTACAGATGTGGGGTGAATTTAAATTCCTGCCATGATTTAGTACATGTAAAATGTTCAAATGTGTTTGAAATCTTGTAGGACTTAACTGCTAAGTCATCAGTCCCTAAGCTTACACACTACTTAACCTAAATTATCCTAAGGACAAACACACACCCATGCCCGAGGGAGGACTCGAACCTCCGCCGGGACCAGCCGCACAGTGCATGACTGCAGCGCCTTAGACCGCTCGGCTAATCCCACGGGGCTTAGCACTTATAACAAAAGCTTAACCCTGTAGGATGAGTATTACAGTCAGAAACAGTGCATATATGTCTTGCAGCAGTGTAGCTCAAGTTGCACAAATTATACCCACTGCATATATCCCATGTTTCATAATGAGAGCACTATGTGATTTCCAAAAAACTTCAAACATAATTTCAAACCTCTCGTAAATGCTTAATGTCATAACATAGTTGTGCATTTCTAAAGCAGTCAGAAGTATGAAGTTGTTTTATACCTTGTAGTTTGAGTCTTTAAACATACTGAATATGATTTATACGGAAGATATTTATTATGCATCATAATTTGAGCGTATTTTTATAATAATGTGGCTCATCACTCATGCTAGAAATTCTCTTATGCAGATGTAACAATAATATACACACTAAATGATTACAAAGTATTATTAAAAATTTCAGTTATAGGTTACTCTTCTAAATGTACTTCACAGATAAGTAATGGATACATGTGTTTGCTGAAATGTATTCTGCCATTGTCCTAATAATCTGAATATTAGTTGTCTGTTACACTGTTACATGCATTAGAACTTGAAGAAGCAGTTCATGGACAGTATTTTCTTTTACAAAATGATTATCGTATATGGAGGCTGTGGATCTGCATATAATCAAATGTGGCTACAATAACTGCTGGTCAAGAAGGAATAACTGCAGATGTGAATTTGTTAATGACATTGTAAATATGTGATTGTCATTACTTTTTAAATTTTATGCTAAAGTATGTTTTTTATGAATAAATAATTTACAAACACACAGAGGAATTTATGGCAAGTTATATTCACTTTGTGTTAGGTAACCTGTGTGTACAGGGAATTATGATATTTTGCCATGGTTAAATTGTTACCTGCGCACATTTATATCATTACCACAATAGCAATATGTTTACCCAAAATTGTAGTATCTCTCAACTTTGATATTTCTATATGATGATTTTCTACATAATGACAGTCTGCATTTATAACACAATGTAGGAGGGGCATTCAATAAGTAATGCAACATATTTCTATTCTCGGCCAATGTCACTTCGAAAAATTCTGCATTTAATATCTTCGGATATGATAAAGCTATAGGGGCTGAAGAAGGAATATTCCACAAAGTTGCAATAAGTGGCAGCACTATTTGTGCCTTAAAAATGGCGTCTATAACAGAGGTGTATTGCAAGCAGGGACCTGTTGAGTTTTCAGTGCAAAAGCAGACCATCACAGATATTCATAGGCACTTGCAGAATATCTACAGAGACCTGGTTGTGGAAAAAAGAAGTATGCCATTTGCACACAGTTGTGATTCTGCAATGTTGGAACATGCGAACACTCTGATTGTGATCTGGCAATCGCGAAGGATGGAACACCTTGCTGCTCAGCTGGACGTCTCTGTTGTTAGTGCAGACACACTCATCCACCAGTTAGGGTACTCAAAGGTGTGCCCCGCCAAACTGGAGACTGTAAAGACCAACAAATGACCACCTGTGCCAAACTGTCTGCACATTACAAGGGTTAAAGTGATAATTTTTGTCAAACATTGTCAGACGGTGAAACACTCTGAACTGAGAAACAAGACAGCAATCCACAGAGTGGCACCACATCACCTGCTCTGAAGAAAAAGTTCAAAGCTGCATCCTCAACCAGTGAAGTCATGGTGGTGGTCTTCTGGAATTTTGAAGTTGTTATTCTGTGTGATTACCTCCATCATGGTGTAGTGTTTTGCACTACCATCATGAAGTTGAAGAAACAACTTCAGCATGTACGTCACCACAAAAATGGAAATGAACTCTTCTTCTCCGTGACATTGCAAGACCTCACCAAATCTGCACACCTGAGAGGAGCACACATACTTCATTGGGACAAAGAGACAAAATCCAGATGGTGCAATGTCCAGACTGTTGGGTAGACAAGGAAGAACTGTCCATTCTGCACTCTGCAGAAAGCAGTGTGTGGATGATGGGGGCAGTTGTTGATGCAACAAGATGGTGCTGTCATCAATTAGTAGAATGGTGTCATGAGGCATACAAGCCCTCCCAGTAAGGTGGCGTAAGGCCATCAAATTGAACAGAAATTGTGCTGAAAACTCGGGTTTTGTATCAAAGATCATAGGAAATAATATGGTGTAATGGGATCCTGAATAAAGCCAACCTGCTTTCAGAAAAATTATTGCGTTACTTACTGAACACCCCTCATATAATTAAGTCAGCATTTTAGACAATCGAATGTTCCAGATTAGTAATATGGAATGTACTAACTTGTGTATTATGATTAGCTCAAACAATCTGAATAGCTACTTCAAGTGTAATAGATGTCAAGAAATTTCTTTTAACACTTAGTATTTAATATTATATCTCTCTGTAGTGACTACAGAGGCTTGTTAGATGTTACATTTCATTAATGTTTCTATGTTGCAAGTATTACAGTTTAAAAAATTTAATATCAGCAAGGTACCAGGTACTTGGAAGGAATATCTAACAGCATATATCAGTGCATAAAGTGCTGTTACATTTTTGAATCATTTAATGTTTCACTTTTGTATATTTACCCGTTGTTAATTGTGTTATGTCCAAAGAATATACTTGTGATGTTAGAATACATGGTATTGTGTCAACTTGTTAGCTCAGCATAAACATGTGAATCTCACATATTAAATTTGACATTACTTTGGTTTTAAATATGGTCAGGTACCACTTGCCATAAACAGAACAGTCATATGTGTCTCACTATCTTCTTTTTAGAAACGTCTGACATTGCTTCCACTTACGTGTGTCAGACGTATTCTGTTTTCTTTTCTGTCGGTCTCTCTTGACCAACTCTTGATCTTTTCGACCCCGATGGTATTAGGTTACGAGGCCAGAGGGTGTCTTTCATTTTCCTTATTTAATCTTCTCTCTGATGGGGGAGGACCTGTTCGGGTATTGAAGAACAAGAACAAGAACAAGAGGAAGAGGAAGTAGTTGTGATACTACTTCGTATCTCCACAATGTGGCTGGAGAAACCTTTAGCCATGCTTGTATCAGAACAGTGATGACCATGCTGTGGAGGAGCGTTATTAAATTTCTGTGAAGTTGTGCAAAAGGCTGGACATTCCTGATGCACACAAAAATAATTTGGAGGTGCCAGGTGTTTGGAGAAGACTGAAATGAAAATGAGGACAGGACTTTATAGTTGAGCATTGTTGAAAGTATATGAGGTACTGCTGTACTTCCTCACAAAAGAGTACCTCCTCAGTAAACAGTTTCCCAGATACTACCATAACTTCAGAATTACATGGATAAAAGAAATGATAAAGTCACTATTTTGGTCATTTATTTATGTAGTCATAAATACCATATGCTCTTGGGATATTTTCATTGGTGTTACATGCACTTAATGTAAACTATGCAATTTGTTGTAAAATTGCTACAGGGTTTTCTTGCTGTACCCAGGGCATGTCAGAATTCCTGTTACAGGTGTGTAAGAGTTGAAGAAGGGACTTTGTACATTTCCAGACATGGGTTCAGTAATGAAACCTGGTGGATAGAGTTTGCTCTGGAACCTCTCTGTAATAGGAATTGTGAAACACTCTGGATTTTTAGTGAGCAGATGGATGGCATGTGTCGAGTGTAGACTTACTGATGCTCAGTAGTCAGTTTTCTTTATATCTATTATGGACATCATTCCACTTGATACAAGTGTTATAAATATTACTACACAGATAGAAATTTTATATTAATTTTGTGTGTGAGTTCGTTTCTTGTCATGATGCCAATTGGTCAATTGGATTCCTTAGAAGCTTGTTGTTTGCAGTAAAGCTTATTTTGTTGCCAATGTAGTGAAGAAAGTTTTTGTAAGGGTTTTGTAAATTCTTGAAACTTTGTTTTGCAAGTAGTTCATTACCTGGCAGTGAAAAAAAAAATGCTTGCACTTAGGAAGCTTTGCTTTAGTCTTACCTAATGGATATAAATCTGCAATAATACAAATACATCATTATTCTGTGATGTCCATACGATTATCAGTTTAGATATTTTTGTGGAAATGTTACCCCAGTTTGGAGTTGTCACTTATCGACTTCCATGTTTCCCTTATAATTTCAGTATTACAGTGATGAAGAATGTGATTGAAACACAATAGGTAATAGTACAATGGTTTGTTCATAAATATGTTCAGAGTGCATGTGCTGTTAACAAGAAAGTATACATGTCACCTTTATTCTATTACAACAAACTTTTTTGTTGTTCACAAGTTACTGCAATAATTTCTTTGTATTCACAATATCAACACCATTGTGACATTGGTATGTACACCAATTATAGTGATATTTCCATGTTCCTGTCATTCATATGTGAAAATTTAGTACCTTACCGTCCAGATATTGTACAGGTACCAGTAAATTGCTAATTGTTTAGACTCTGATGCCCTGTTGTACACAAGAGTTAAACTTCTGACTGGTTTGCAAATAAGTTAATGTGCTAAATGTTCCACTTAAAGCATAAGTGCAATCATTTGCTAAACTTTTTCTTCCTTACATGCTTGAAGTTCATCAGAAGTCTGTAAGTGCACTCATCCTGAAATACTCAATAAATAAAGTGTGGGTATTTGCACACATGATCAGTTACACTGCCTTGGCAAGCACACTGTTTTCCACTGTACTACTTGCCAATACCTACTCGCTAAGATGTGTAGTCTTATGTTAAAAATGTCTTGTTGTGTTCAAGTCCATCAATAATTATCCAAAATATTTTTTGTAGTTCCTGGAAGGCATTAATTAGGCAACTTGCAACTGGTACCGGGTTCCTGGACATACAGCTGAATCTCCAGTAGCCCAGTGTAAGAGTTAACTTGAAGGTCAGTTACTCGAACAGCATTAGTTTAATAAGTGATGATGTCATTCATTGTTATGTAAGCAACTCCTGTGCCTAAAGTTAGTTTCGCAATACTGTCTGATTGTAAAGTGACTTTTTTAACATAATAAGCCTTGAGTTATTAATATTAGTGCATCTTCATTGGGGCTCTTGTCTATTTTTATTACACTAGCCATTGGCTACAGATTTTTCTCCATCAGATGCATGTATCCGTGCACGTCCACTCTATGCACATTTCTTACTTAATGTGTCAGAATTTTGGGTACATGAACATTGATTAGTGTAGATCTTCTTTGCATACATGGTTGTTAGGTGATCATAAATCATTAACTCAATCCATTAATTTATGGCTAATGATAGAAGCAGTTCCTAGTTGTGGAAGGTTCTTCATTCTCCTGTATCTTTCCGTACGAGCTCTGATTTCCCTTATTTTATCTTGGTGATCAGTCCTCCCTATGTAAGTCGGTGTCAACAAAATATTTTCACATTCGGAGAAGGAAGTTGGTTACTGGAATTTCGTGAGAAGATTCTATCGCAACGAAAAACACCTATCTTTTAATGATGTCCATCCCAAATCTCATATCATTTCTGTGACACTCTCTCCCATATTTCACTATAATACAAAACCTGCTGCTTTTCTTTAAAGTTTTTCGATGTACTCAGTCAGTGCTATCTGGTGAGGATCCCACACTGTGCAACAGTATTCTAAAAGTGGGCGGACAAGCATAGTGTCGGCAGTCTTGTTAGTAGGTCTGTTACATTTTCTAAGTGTCTTGCCAATAAAACACAGTCTTTGGTTAGCCTTCCCTACATAATTTTCTGTGTGTTCCTTCCAATTTAAATTGTTCATAATTGTAATACCTAGGTATTTAGTTGAATTTACAGCTTTTAGATTACACTGATTTATCGTGTAACTGAAGTTTAATGAGTTCCTTCTAGCACTCATGTGGATAACCTCACACTTTTCATTATTCAGAGCCAACTGCCACTTTTCCAACCATTCTGATCCTCTTTTTCTAAATCGTTTTGCAGTTTGTTTTGATCTTCTGATGACTTTATTAGTCAATAAATGACAGCATCATCTGCAAACAACTGAAGACGGCCGCTCAGATTGTCTCCCAAATTGTTTAAATAGATAAGGAACAGCAAAGGGCCTACAACACTACCTTGGTGAATGCCAGAAATCACTTCTGTTTTACTCTATGACTTTCCTACAATTACAATGAACTGTGACCTCTCTGACGGAAATCACAGCTCCAGTCACATAACTGAGATGATATTCCATAATCACACAATTTCACTACAAGCTGCTTGTGTAGTACCTACAGTGTCAAAAGCCTTATGGAAATCCAGAAATATGGAATCAATCTGAAATCCCTTGTCAATAGCACTCAGCACTTCATGTGAATAGAGAGCTAGTTGTGTTTCACAAGAATGATGATTTGGGGATTACAATACTCAGTCTTGCTACAACAGTCCTGTGTTCACTAATCCCTGAATCAGTTTTTATGCTCGTTATTAACTCAGGATTATTTCTTGCTAAGAGGTCAAGCGTGTTTTCACAACCGTTTACTATTCACGTGGGCTCATGAACTAATTGCTCGAGATCATTTTCAGAGAATGTGTTTAGCACAATTTCAGGTGATATTTTATGCGTACCTCCAGAATTAAACATGTATTTTCACCAACATATCGAGGGTAAATTAAAGTCACCACCAACTATTATCATATGATTCGGGTATGTGTTTAAAATCAAACTCAAGTTTTCTTTGATCCTTTCAGAAACAGTGCCATCTGAATTGGGAGGTCGGTAAAAGGATACAATTATTATTTTATTCCATTTGCCAACAATGACTTCTGCCCATACTAATTCACAGGATGTATCTACTTCAATTTCGTGACAAGTTAAACTACTTCTGACAGCAATAAACACGCCTCCGCCAACCATGTTTAGCCTATTATTTTGGAACACCATTAGGTTCTTCACAAAAATTTTGGCTGAGCTTATATCCAGCTTTAGCCAGTTTTCAGGGCCTATAACAATTTAAGCATCAGTGCTTTCTATTAGCGCTTGGAGCTCTGGTACTTTCCCAACACAGCTACGACAATTTACAACTGTTATACCAGTGGTTCCTGTATCTACATTTTTGCTGTGTTAAGCCTCCACCCTTTGTAACTGAAGTGCTTTTTGTGTTTTTTTCCTGAGACCCTCTAACGTAAAAAACTGCCCAGTCGACACCACACAGACCCTGCTACCTGTGTATCCGCCACCCGTATGTGGTGGGCACCTGACCTATTCAGTGGAACCCGAAACCCAACCACCCTTTGGCGCAAGTCCAGGAATCAGCAGCCTAGCCGTCTGAGCCTCTGATTCTGACCCTTCACTCAGCTCTGTACCAGAGGTCTGGAATTGCCCCTGACAGCTATGCTGCAAATGGTCAGCTCTGCTTTAATCTTGCAAGCAAGAATGGCAGCCTTTACCACTTCTGTTAGCTGCTCGAAACCAAAGAGAATCTCTTTTGATCGGAAGTGACACGCGTAATTGGTACCAACTTGAGCAACCACCTGCAGTTGGCTGCATGCCGTGCTCTTCATGGCATCCGGGAGTACCCTTTCCACATCTGGAGTGACTCCACCCGGTATGCACACGGAATGCACACTGGATTTGTTACCATTCTTGTCATCCAAGTCCCTAAGGGGGCCCTATAATGCACCTAACCTTGGAGCTCCAAACTACCAATAATCTCAGCCTCTGTGATTGCCCAGATCTTGGAGGCTGAGTGGTTTCCTCTGAAACTGGACAGGTGACAGCATCTGGCTCAGTGACAGTGTCAGCCACAGACAGAACCTGGAACCTGTTTGTCAAACAAACCGGAGAGGCATTATGTGTGGCCACCTGGGAAGTCTTTCACCATGTGCTTCGCCCCGGGGCAACCTCCCACTCGACAACAGGTGAGGGGTCAGCCTCAGTGCGAGCAGTAACTGGGTTGGCCACTGGTGAGGACTGATCAGAAGACTCTGACGTGCTGGACGTCCGTTGTGTCCCCACGGCCAGCCCACAACAGTGGTGCCCATCCACTGCAGCCTCAAGCTCTGTAACGGAAGCCATCACAGCCTGAAGCTGAGAGCGAAGTGTCACCAACTCGGCTCACATCCGCATACAACAATCACAGTCCCTGTCCATACAAAAGACCATGGAAGACTAAACTATGCAGATAAACAAACTGTCAGCACATGCTGTGCAATTCTACTATAGAACCTGCCAAAAACACTAACTGAAGCTGAGAGCGAAGTGTCACCAACTTGGCTCACATTCACACACAACAATCACAGTCCCTGTCCATACAAAAGACCATGGAAGACTAAACTATGCAGATAAACAAACTGTCAGCACATGCTGTGCAATTCTACTATAGAACCTGCCAAAAACACAAACTGTGTCTAGTAATACGCGTATGTTCAGAAACCTAACTACCGAAGCACTCAGGTCAAACTAAATAATTTGACCCTGATCTGGAACTTGTAATATGTCACAAAATCAGTTTACTTTCTGACGCAAATGAAAACACGAGAACTGTGGCTATTAGATGTTAAATTTACACGCAGAAAGTCAAGAAATTGAACTATTCAAGTAGACAGATGATATAATAAAATTCGCTCCTGGTTAGGAACTCGTAAATGACAAATGTGGTTACTTATCTGTTGCTGCATCTGTCGCAGTTAGCTACTGCTGCCTGAGTACTGCTATGACATGTTTGCGCACTTCTTTCATTGTTCCCCTCTATTACTGTGATTTAGTACATTTACAATTGAAAAGAAGGCAAAGTGCTGGAGTGTTTCTCTAGAATGTTTCTAAATACTTGTAATGTGGCTATTTAGAGAGACTGCTATACTCATTCATTTTCCGTGGTGGATTAAATGTACTAAGCTAGCAGTAGGAATAAATTGAATCGGTTCCAGTGTAGAAATTTTTGCTTCAGTCAGGATGGTGAAGTATCGGTGCCTTATGCAATTGGTTTTTAATTAACTCAAATGCTTCTTGATATTCCTTATTCCATTTCTAGTGGAGATGTACTTGTGAAGATAAAAAAATCGAGGATAAATACTGTGATAGAAATTGCACAAACTGAGAGATTATCAGTTGATTACATCATTTTTGTGCAGGACAATTTCTCACTGGTTCCATTTTCATTGGATCAGGTTTGATTCCATGCAAAGAAATTACATGCCCAAGAAAACAAGCGATTTGGCAAATTCTTATTTACCCATCCACTAAACGCTTACATTACACGACATAGAATGTATAAATGTTCTCCCTAAAGGTAGCACTAATTAGAATAACATTATGTAGGTGATAAGTGTATCAATAATTCTTCTCTTAGAACTTCTGTGAGTGCTGTCATAAAGGCCACTGATGATACTGACAGCCCGAAGGCCATCCTTTTAAACTGCTAACACCTTCCATTCCACAGAAAGGCTGTGTTCTTCCTGCTATACCTTCATCCTCCAGTTGGTCACATTGTACAGTAAACTGCATCATTTCTCAATGGGCATCAGTTAGTAAATGCACACAGCCATCCCTTTTTGTTACAGTGTGGATTGCATTAGAACTTTCACTATCTGAGTGTTAAATAATCTGATTCTTCTACACACCCTTAATTGCTTTATTAACTATGGCTTTCTAGGGCAAGGGTACTGGGTACAATTTACTATGGAATGGCTCATGATTCTTAACTTGAGTTTTACAAGCACATCATCTGATTGGACAAGATGTTCTTAAAATAGATTGACATAACACCCTTATATTTTTACCTGTTCCTTCTGTTTAGCTTCAGGCATGTCCCCTAATGTTTGAGTCATACTTTGAGTGCTGGTCAGAGCATTTTAATCATCATTATTCTCCTGGAGCCCAGCATCTTCCCCCGACTTACTTAAAGATGCAGTTCCCAAACTCATATTTACGAATGGACTAACCTAATCGTCTCCCTTGACGAATCCTGAAGCACTCTCCTCTTCATTTCTGTCTGACTAGTGGAAGGAACAGAAGTGTGAAAGAATGCATTGACAAACCTATTCAGAATCAGTGAATTCTGAGAACCAAACTGATGTTAAGTCATACAAAAATGAATACACTCTGCTCATACATACTCTCCTAAACTCTGAACTTTAACAGTGCCTGGCCTTTAGTGGGTTTACTTTGATTGTTTACAGCAGTGTCAATACACAGATCATTAACAGTAAATATTGAAAATGCAAGGATGTAGATTTTCTGTAATAGCTCCCATCTTCCTCACACGAAAGACATTAAAATGTATTCATGATTCTATTTTTCCTCCCTCTATAAATCCTCTTTCACTTCAGTGACAGGTTTGCACTAGGTAGTGTTCATTGTAACTTCTGACCCATTTCTGACAATTTCAATTTCTGAGCGGCCTCCTTTGATAACTTCATTTAGTTTACTGAATAAAGACTTCACATATTAGGACTTTGACTTGTGGAATTTCTGGCCATTTGTTTTGCACTCTGTCTCTGGCATATGTTGGAAATTTTTATTTTTAATCCTGCTCTTTTTCACACAACCAAATTTTTTTAAAGAATGTGGTTAAAATTCTTCACAGTTGCAATAAATTTTGATTACACAAATGACCCATACATTTGCTTAACATTACATGTGGCTACCGCACGTGTCTACTTTGCCCTGTTTGGTTTAATGTTTGTGAAATAAATGTTTGAAAAGTTTGAACTGTTGGAACCCAAGCAAGGTGAACACCCTGTGCCCTTTTTTGATTCTCCTGAAAGTTCCATTATCTACATTTATTTGAGGTGCATTGTCAATGTTAGTCTCTATTTCATTCAATGCTGCATTAATCTTGTGCAGAAGAAGCTCTTTATTTATTCCTTTTGACCCTTTGTCACAGACTGTGGATTGCCAGTGGATTTCATATTCTCCAGTACACTCTAGCACTTGCCCACAACCTCTACTGACCTTTCTTGCCACACACGCTACTGCACATTGATGCTTGCTAGCCACTTTCCTCTTGCCCATAGCTGATCTCCATTACTTGTATGACTTTGTTGTTGGACAACCATGTTGATAACATGCTTAGACAGCATCTTCCCTAGAATTTGGCATTAGGTTCAACTAATGCCTTAGGTGTTTAGTTGACATGTTTTAATACTTGGTCTCACTTCTGCAGATGTTTGGACCTGGTAAAGGGCTTTTGATGTATTGGTTTTGTAGTACCACCCAGGGATCATGTGAAGAGTCGTCTAAAATTGATATGTGTGCATGTGAAGCTGCATTGTCAGCTGAAATACTTTTATTAATCTTTTGTCAGTTATGCAACTTGTTAGGTATATCTTCTGTTGGATAAGTTGTTTCTAAACATATTGTACAACATAGTGATTAAAGGGACAATTATGGAATAGTAAATAACTATTCAAAGCTGAACTAAATAAGAAAACAACATAAGGTTTTCAGCTCAGTGGGAAGGAGGTTGAAATTTTTTTACAGCAGCATACATAGCATCTCTCTGCAGCAGAGACACTGCACATAATTGTTTTGTTTACTGCCACACTTGTGAATTGTTGAGTTCTGTCACCAAGTATCCAGTCTCTAGGAACAAGATTTTCTGTGGTGGATTAAACGTAATAAGTGGACCAGTAGGAAGCTGTTTCATAGCCTCTCACAGCCAAACACCACTGACTTTTGTAACAGGGCTACTCACCACTTTATCACCCTTAAGGAAAACAAAGTTGCAGTGAATGTTTGCAGATTATGTGGGTTGTTCTATTGTTGTATACAATCTTATTGGTGGATGTGGTCTGCCATACTGCTGATTCAATTTGTAGATCAGTTAACAGCCCGTTGCAGCTTCTCGCTGTTTTCAACTTTTAGTAGACCTGTAGAACCATTAGCAAATAAGATATCTTTATATTCTTCTATACTTACATGCATTATGTTCAGCTGATTCGCCTTTTGGTCACTTTACCTAGAGTACCATCTGCTGATGACACTGTAATACACAGAAAAGTAACATTGTTTAGGGATTCTAGGAGGAAATATGTTGACGTGGACTGAATTTCTGTTTATTGTGATGAATGGCAGCTTGTTTTACATGTACAAAAATGTAAGTGAATGTGGATGAATAGGAGAAACAAGCCATTAATGTTCAAATACAGTACTGTGATGCTTGACACAATCTACATCCACATGACTGATCTGGAGTTCACAATAAACTGCGTGGCAGATTGTTTGTCTACCCATCTTCAAGCTATCTTTTCCATTCCACTCACGGACAGCATGAGCGAAAAATGAACACTTCAGTCACACCCTGTGAGCTCTAATTTATTTGGTGTTGGTGAAGATGATGATCATTTCTCGCTATGTAGGTGGGTGGCAACAAAATATTTTCACACTCTAGGAGAAAGCTGGTGATTGAAGTTGTAGTGGACTGACCAGACAGCCAATCCACTATGACTTGTAGCCGAATAGCATGCGTTTAACTCACGCAGGCTGGCGTGAGGTCTGGAACAGATTAAAGTAGTTGATTCTAATAAATAAAGTACGGAGTTGATGTAATACTTAACTTTAATCCATAATTGGAGAACATCGCTCTTGTTGATACATTATATAATCTCAATATAAACTGGTCATGGCGCCTTGCTAGGTCGTAGCAAATGATGTAGCTGAAGGCTATGCTAACTATCATCTCGGCAAATGAGAGCGTATTTGTCAGTGTAGCTTCGCTAGCAAAGTCGGCTGTACAACTGGGGACGAGTGCTAGGATGTCTCTCCAGACCTGCCGTGTGGCGGCGCTCGGTCTGCAATCACTGACAGTGGCGACACACTGGTCCGACGTATACTATCGGACCGCGGCCGATTTAAAGGCTACCACCTAGCAAGTGTGGTGTCTTGCGGTGACACCACAGAAGTTTCATCAGAAGATCTGACTGCAATGGAAAAGGGCTTGGTTTTAATGATTGACACCCCAATTCGCGTATTATATCCATGACCCTGTCTCCCCTAATTTCACTATAATACTAATCGAACGGCCCTTGTTTGAACTGATTGTTGTCCTATGTCAATAATATCTTGCACAGATCTCACAAAGCACAACAATACTTCAGAAGATGGTGGATGTGCTTGATTATAAGCAGTCTCTCTTGTAGACCTTTGGCACTCTCCAAGTGTTCTGCCAATAAATTGCAGTCATTGGTTTGGTTTCCTCACAGCATAGTCTATATGATCATTCTGATTTAATTCATCTGTAATTCTAATTTTAGGTATTAAGCTTAATTAGCAGCCTTTATTTTGATGTATTGTGAAACCAAAATTTGGCGGGTATCCCCTCATACTCGTGTGGATGATCTCATTTCTCCTTATTGAGAGACAAATGCCACTCTTTGCACCATACAAATATCTTATCTAAAACATTTTGCAATTCGTATTGATCATCTGACAACTTTACACGACGGTAAATGACGGCATCAACTGCTAACAATCTAAGAGGACTGCTCAGATTGTTTCCTAATTCATTTGTGTAGATCAGGAACAGCAGAGGGCCTATAACGCTCTGGTGGAGATCACCAGATATTACTTCCATTTTACTTGATGGCTTTCCATAAATTATTATAGTCTATGACCTTTCTCACAGGAAATCATGAATCCAGTGCACAACTAAGATGTGATACAGTTTTATTAGAAGTCACGTCTGAGGAATAGTGTTGAAAGCCTTCTGAAAATCTAAAATTATGGCATCATTTTGAGATCCCCCTGTCGATAGCACTCATTACTATATGGAACTAAAGTGCTAGTTGTATTGCGGTGCTCCATGAGAAAAATATTTTCCAAATCCATGCTGACTGTGTGTCAACAGATTGTTTTCCTGGAGGAAATTCATGATGAACACACACAGTTTATGTTCAAAAATCCTGCACCAAATCTGCATAATTGATATAGGTCTGTAATTGAGCAAATTACTCCCATTCCTTTTCTTTGTATTGGTGCAAATTTTGCAGCTTATTCTTCAGGTGTGGATCTTACGAAGAGCAAACGGCTGTGTATGATTGCTAATCATGGAGTTATTGTATCAGCATGCTCTGAAACGAACCTGAGTGGTATACAACCTGGACTGGAGGCCTTGCTTTTATTGAGTGATGTAAGCTGCTTCTCAACATGGAGGACACCTATAACTAAGTTAGTAATGTTGGCAGTCATTCTTGTTTTGAATACTGGAATATTTACTTGGTTTTTGAAATTGTGTCAGCAAAGAAAACTATGCATCGTAACTCAGCTTTTGTGGCACTTCATCAGTAACATCACCATTGTTATCATGCAGTGAAGGTATTGATTGCATGTTGGCACTGTTGTACTTTACATACAACCAGAATCACTTTCAATTCTGCCAGATTTAAGGACAGTTTCATTGTGGTAACTATTAAAAGCCTCTCTCACTGCAGTTTGCACTAAATTTCCAGTTTTTGTAAAACCTTTTTTGCCAGTTTTGGGATTTTACATTAGGCATGCATTTCCTCATAGCTCCTGTAATTGTGTTCTGACCTGTTTTGTGTACTATGAAGGTTCTCTTATCATTTT